>NC_092875.1:139753688-140060355 GCF_028372415.1 Notamacropus eugenii | reverse complement strand
CAGTGCTCTATCCACTGTGTCACCTAGTACTTATCTGTATAAGAGGCTCAATATAAATAATGACTCCAAAAACACTGAGGAAAAGACAAAATCATGAAACTGGTTATCATTGAGTCATTAAGAAACCCCAAACATTTCACTAAAAGCAAAGAATTCAGTCATGTTAAAACAGGCAAAATGATTTAAGGATCTGAGGTATTTTTCCCCACTGGTTAAAAAGTTCCTAACTCTGCTACTCAATTACTCGAAGCTAGAACCCAGTAGTGGTTGGAGGAAAAACAAAAACATAAGAGCAATTCTTAAAGTCCCAACAAGGGCTATGGAAATGTAGTCCTTTTTTTAAGTTCTGAAAAGAAGCTTAAATATACATTGCTATTTTCATGAGCACCAGACATAGCCAGCTTTTTTATAAGTGAAGCTCTCACCTCTGTGATATGCTAAAAGAAGCCCTAGGAATCACCACACCCCCAAATGTTTCAATGACACTGCCTGATATCACACTCATTAGAAGTTCATTTACAATCATCAGCATTCTCATAAAATGTAAATTCCCCTGGGAAGGTCAATCAGGTTTGTCATCAACATAATCAGTAACATATTTATATTGTAAAAAAAACCCAAAAAACTTTTAACTAAATTGCTGTCCTCTGAAAGCCAAACTAAAATCAATACACTGAATAGGAGTTTTGGGGTGTAGGGGCTGACAGACAATTTTGAGAGTTTGGGCCATTTTGGAAATTGTCAGGCTCAAAAACGGCATGCCCAAGGCTGTTTCCAAAAGTAGGGTGCAGGGGTTTAAAGAGGTTTGCAGAAATGAAGATGGGAAGGAACACAGATTTCACCTACCTATCAATCCTGCCCCTCCACCCATACACACATCCAGAAACAGCCTTGAATCACTAATTTATTTAAAGTCCACAAACACAAGGGTTATGGACCAAATATTTTCATCCAAGAGAAGATCTAGTCATGGGTGTATGGAGGCCAGCTTTAGGCAGGTAGATGGTGCAAAAGATAAAGCACTGAGCCTGGAGTCAATTCACAAAGCCTGAGTTCATATCCAGTCAAATTACTTAGCAGCTGTGGGACCCTGGGGCAAGTTACTTAACCTCTGCCTCAGTTTCCTAAGCTGTAAAATGGAAATAATAACAGCACTTCCCTAGCAGGATTGCTATAAAAATCAAATCAGATAATACTTGCAAAGCATTTGGCACAAAAGAAGTCAGCTCCTTGACTCAGTGGATAGAGTATTGGTCCTAGAGTCAAGAAGATCTGAGTTTAAATCCGACCTCAGAGACTTCCTAGCTACATGACCCTGGATAAGTCACTTAGCCTCTGTTTGCCTTAATTCACTGGAGAAGGAAATGGCCAACCATTCCGGGGCTTTGCCAAGAAAATCCCATGGACCCTATGGTCTGTGGAGTCAATAAGAGTTGGTTATGACTAAACAACAACAGCATAGTGGCACAAAGTAGGAGCTCTAAAAATGCTTATTCCCTTCCTTTAGCTGCCTTATGAGCTGGTTGTTCAATTTTTAGAGAGAGAATTTATGTCTCAGAAAATCAGTAAACACAAGAAATCAGGGCGTGTTTGTTGTTTTGTTGCTTATATAGACTTAAGAAAGTGACAGAGAAAATGTTAATCATGGAAATTAAACTTAAAAGTATTTGGGGCAATATATATATATAAACACATATATATATATCCCCAAATACCATATATATATATATATATATGCCATATATATATATATATATATGTATATATACATACACATAGGAGCTGGTTGTTAAACATTCACTAACATATCCCTGGATCTACCTATGAAATATTCATCTGCCTCAAAAAACGTATGACCTTCCTGAGTCTTTTAAAATTTGGTGTACCCCAGTACAGCACTCAGGCTGTCATTCTCTACATTCTGGTCAATTCAATAATCATTTAGTAATCACCCCCTGTGTGCTAGGTGCTGGCATTATAATGATAAAAATGAAACAATACATGGTTTTAAGCTCCTAATGTTCAATTGAGAGGATACACATGTACACATACTAGTAAAGAACAAGTCAAGAGTTCTCACACCTGGGCTGAGCTTTGAAAGATCAGGGTTCTGAGAGGTGGAGAAGAGGAGGGAGGTTATTCCAACTTTGGGCACTGGCTTATACATATGCAGGAGTGAAGGCACCAGAATGGAGTACTGAGTTCAGAGAATGCTCAATCCAGTTTGCCAGAAATGTAGCGTTAATAAGTGGAAATAGAGTGAAAAGGTGTTTAAAAAGTAGGTGGGAACCAGATATTAGGAGGTACTTCACATCAGACTTTAGAGTTTGTATTTTATTCAATAGACAGTGGAGAGTCAATGAAGTCATTTTAGAAGTGTTGATATCTTTTCTCTGATTATACATTTCTTTAATGGTCTTCTTTATACCCCATCTGGCATGCAAGTCCTTGTTGGTAATATGCTACAGTTTACTTATTCTCACCAAGATTTTGTCCATTGTCCTGTAGCTCACCTACGATTTTTATCCTTCAAGAATCGTGATGTTCTATGATTTGTAATCAAATATCATCATTAGAATTGTGTTGACATTAAAAAGAAAAGATTATGGTATGTATATGAAGAAGCAATTTGGAATCATTGAAAGTGACTCACAGTTTCCCAAATATTGTCCATGAAATATTTTTCTAGTATTAGAAATAATTTTTCATCAAAGCATTTATATTATTGCTTCCAGATAAACAATGCTGGTATCAGAGAGTTATTATCTGTGTATGTTGCTTAACACTTTGAGACTCAGACATCAAATAGATAGCCTCTAGTCACTCCTGTCACTCAAATATTTATAAGAGAATTGTACTAGCAGGAAGGAGCCTCGAGTTTGAATTTTGGATCTGACATTGAGACAACACCAAATAAAGAGGTGGTAGATAGCCTTTCTCTGTTCAGGTCACATTTTAAGTACTAAGTTCAGTTCTGGGCACCACATTTTAGGAAAAACATGAATGAGCTGACAAAGGTATAAAGGAGGGTCACCAGGATGGTCAAAAAAAGTTCTCAAAATTATGCCCTATTAGGATTTATTGAAGGTGCTGGATTTATTTAGATTGGAGAAGAGAAAACTCAGAGGATGCTTAAATTTGAAGGAGGAATAAGACCTGTTCTGCTTGGTCCCAGAGGTCAGAAATAGGAATAATTGGTGGAAAAGTCACAAAAAGCCCAATTTAAGCTTGATACATATAAGAGAAAACTTTCTAACAGTGAGATTCATGCTCCTCCCCCCCCCCACACACACACACAATGGAATAGGCAGCCTAAAGAACTTGTAACTCCCATATCCCTTGAAGTCTCAAAAATGGCTAGAATGATGATTACTTAGCTAGTCAGTTGCAGAAGAGATTTTTCCACTGGTCACTGACTGGACCAGATAGCCACAGGGTCCATTTCAACTCTGACAATTCTACGATTATTTTAGTTAGGAGCAACATTTATGATGAGAATTACCTTGGGCAAGTCAATTCTCTGCAGCTCAGTTTCTTCATCTATGATAATACTTGCACTACTTGTATTTGCAAGACTCTAAGGAATTTTTAAAACAATAAGAATGTGAATTATTATTATTAACTAGGCAAATCATTTAGCAAGGTGTCAGGCAGTTTAAGTGATTTTTATTTGTTCAGCATTAGTACTGAATACTAAGTAATTAATGTTTGCAGAGTTCTTTGTAATGTGCCAATGTAATGCATTCACATTTTTTTTTGGTCCCACTATCAAAATGCCAACAATCCCTCAAACAAACAAAAATTAAAAGGAGAAAATCCAAATAGCAAAAATCATGCTGTGAGTTCATAGCTTATTGACTATTTGAAACAATCACATCTACAGCCCTTTCATCTTTCTGTCATCATCAAAAGCACTTATCCTGTCAATCTACACGTAGTAACAATATGGAAGGCTTTCTACCAAACACACTCAATACTCCATTCTGGCTCTTTATTACCTTAAACAAACATTTACAGGCAATTTAAATCAATAAAAAGCATTAAATAAGCATGTCTGCAAGTCGAATAATTAGAGATTATGCTAAGGAATGGCAAATGATAAGAGAATTCTGTTGAACTCTACAGTTTCTGCATACTAAAAGTATGGATGATGATCAGATCTCTTGTAATTAACCACTTTTTCATGAAGGAGAGAGAACTGAGAAGTTGTGTTAAAGGTAGACATCATCACAATTCAATTCCGTTCAATAGACATGCATTAAGCACCAAGTGATTAACCAACAAGTATTTTTAAAGCCCCTACTGTGTGCCTATTATGAGACTGCAAGTAGTAAAGTCATGCACTGGGATGTGATGGAAAAATCCAAAGAAGCCTAAAAGGAGTATATGTGGTTGGAAATGGGAAAACTCGAGGCCCTGGAACCTATAGTATTGCCCTCCAGTCAGAGGTCCAATG
Organism: Notamacropus eugenii; assembly: GCF_028372415.1. NCBI lineage: Eukaryota > Metazoa > Chordata > Mammalia > Diprotodontia > Macropodidae > Notamacropus > Notamacropus eugenii. The sequence goes on along the minus strand of NC_092875.1, from coordinate 140,055,899 downwards.
AAAGGGGCAGAGGATACTGATAAGATGTAAGTATCAAGATTGATTCAGTCTTGCAGGATGTATCCTTGAGAGAACAAAAGATTAAAACCCCCTGACCTAGGAGAACAAGTCCACAGAGGAATCTAAGAATCTCATAGGGGAAAGAACATGGAGTTACTAGAAAGTTGAGTTCTTTGCCTCAAATCTGAGAGTCTATGCAGCTCACAATACTAGAGTAAGGCAAGGTCCAGATTTTCTCTTCCTTGACTCTAGCTTTTGATCTGTCACGGATTCCTTTTCTTTCCTACAACTTTGGTATTATCCAAAAACCCTCCTTCACTCTGCCACTGTTTCTGGCTCTTGTTCCTATAACTTCCAGTTTGGCCCCAGAACTCCTAATCACTCTATTTTTACCTTCTTCTGATCTTTTGAGGGGGAAGTTCCTCACAGATACTCAGGTTTCCCTCCAGGGAATTAAGATTTGTATCTATTAATCCCTCTTCTTTCCATGACACTGAATTCTGGTTCTCTCCCTGTCTCAGTAATTAATCTTTATTTGAAAAAAATGTCAAAAGGTATAACTCAGGCATATGAATAGTCTCCATTCAATCAACAATCTTTAATGAACTGTAGCTTGATGGAGAATTCATACCTTATTAAGGAGATATCATCATCTAAAAAATAAGGAGTTAACCTTGTTAACGTGGCATCTTGTGCATAAGCATATCAAAATGAGGACTGAGGAAGAAAAAGCCAGCTCTTGAAAACTGACCCAAGAATACAACTAGCCAGTCATGAGTACATAGCAATTTCCTAGACTACATCTCCATGTGGCATCATTATACCAGTACAAAAGGAAGACACTAGCCATAGATTTAGGTTCATCCTGGGAAGTCACTGAATTTCATAACTAGGATGAAACTACCTGAGCTATTTTCCTGAGTGACAATTTGCCCAAAGGGAGTAAATTTGCCTAGAAGTAAGAAGATTTAAAGGTACTATACTATGGGGGCAGAGTGGATGAGGTCAATCAGAGATACTGACAGGATAGTGTTGCCACTATAGGAGCAGCTCAATTTCTTCAGTGAGGAGAGAAAGAAGGCCATGTCTAAATTCTGTTGTGGTCTCCTCTCATGTCCTGGTCCCATAAATTCTCAGCACTGACTACTTTTCCTCTGGTTTCTATAGTAGACAGCCTGGACACTGGGAAGAGGGACCCTGCCTATAACCGGAACATGAATCAGGACAAGGCAGAGGAAGAGACACATGGCTTTGATCCATTCTGGACAGCCATGATTTCTCTGTTCCCAGAAGACTTTTTCTTTTCCTCAATTACATCTTCCTTGGCTTCTCAAATTTTTCCATGGGCTGGAACTGGGGTGGACATGGGAGGGAAGAAAGCTTTGTTTAATATATAATGGGCAGCCCTGGGAGTTGAGCACAGTGCACTTTAGGGTCCCGAGCCCAACCTCAGAATAAGGGTGCTGACTATCTTGCAGAGGTGGGAATGATTCCCAAATCCTAGGAAGTCTCTTATATGGCTACTTCAAAGTATATTCTGCCTCAGAAGTAAGATGGTGGGGAGAAGGAGTAAGTGGGAAAAGGCAGGGAGCAAGCTAACTCCTCAGCCCTTGGTGGAAGGCCATGTATTACCAAGGAGTTGCTTCCTCTTCTAAGGACATCAAGATGTTTAAACCTTACATGGCACAGAGCCAATTGGCATAAGGTAAGGAAGAGCTTGAAGCCAGACTATACCTGTAAGTACTCAGAAGCCTTCTTCTTGTCTGTTTGTCCTAAGCCACAATGATGCCATTATTCTAGGGGATAGTACCTCCTCTTCCCTGTCCCATCCTTCCAAAGAAAGCCAAATTTCAATAATATGATTGAAAGAACGTTGAACTTGATCTGGATTCTAGTCCCTTCTATGTCATTAACTCTAAACTTCTGTTTTCTCTATAAACTCAGAGGGTTGGATAAGGTGGCCTGTAAGATTCCTTCTAGATATGTTTGTGACTCTATATTCAGGCTTCATTTAACTATACTTCAGTTTGGCCTCAGTTTCAGTAAAAGTAGAATCCATTTTTTTTTTTTTGGTGACCTTAGATAAGTCCTTACTGATCTCTGGGGCCTCAGTTTCCTCCTCAGTAAAATCAAGAAGTTGGACTAGATGTCTCCTAAGGTCCCTTCTAGTTCTGACATTTGGGACTGGAGAGTGGCAGGGAGAAGTGTAGCTTCATCCCCCTCCACAAAAGCACCTGTTTTCTATAAAGGTTGCCATCCTACCCCATCCGCAGTAATCAGGTTTCTTGAATACCAGTTATAAAAAAAAATCAATTTTATTAACAGTAATAACTAGCATTTACTTAGTGCTTTAAGGCTTGTCATGCACTTTTCAAATATTATCTCATTTGATCCTCACGACAGCCCTAAGAGGTAAGCACCATTATAATTTCCACTTTGCAAATGAGAAAACAGGGAGACAGAGGTTAAGTGACTTGTTCAGGGTCTTACAACTAATAAGTATGTGAGGAAGGATTCAAACTCAAGTCTTTTTAACTCAGAACGTGCTCTCCATTGCACTAACACCTAGATACCAAAAATAATTAATTTTAATAAGAAGTTACCAAATCAAGTACTTCCTCTGGATGGGAAGCATTCCCAACAGAAGCCCTATGGCAGAGGTGGAAAATCTGTGGCCTTGAGGTCACCTGTGGTCCTCTAGGTCCTCAATTACAACCCTTTGGCTGAAGTTTGGATTCAGTCAAAGGGCTGCATGCAGCAGGTTCCCTCACCTCTGCTCTATGGCAATTCAGAATTTGTATCTTCACCGCACAAGACAACGTATATCATCCCACCTGAGAGTGACTTTCATGCCACACACTGAACGATTGGTTTGTGGTGCCTGTCCCAGGCATAGAAATTTATAGGAAGGAAGGAAGGAAGGAAGGAAGGAAGGAAGGAAGGAAGGAAGGAAGGAAGGAAGGAAGGAAGGAAGGAAGGAAGGAAGGAAGGAAGGAAGGAAGGAAGGAAGGAAGGAAGGAAAAATGCATTTATTAGGTATCTTCTATATCCTAGGCACTGTGCTATGTGCTTTACAAATATTATCTGATTTAATCCTTACAATAACACTGTGAAATAAGTACTTTTCTTATCTCCATTTACAGATGAGAAAAGTGAGGCAAACAGGTTAAGTGACTTGTCCAGGGTCATAGAGCTAACAAGAAATCAGTTCTTTATGAATGTAGGCTCCCATCTAGTCTAATCCCTAAATTTTACAGACAAAAAAATGAGGCCCAGACAGGTTAAATGTCTTGCCTAATGTCACAGAGTTAAGAATAAGGACAGTTTCTTATCCAGCCCATTACCAAAGGAAAATATTGCTAAGCATCCATTTCTCCCTCTCCCTCTTCTCTGTCACCACTTTATATAACTTCTGAGGTTGTTTCATTTAATTTCATTTAGCTCTCTTGATGGATTCTAAATAACTTCTCATTTCTCCAGTCATCATTTGTATTTTATGAAAATCCTTCAGAGAGTTTGTTTGTACAGAATTAAAGGGTTGTCTTGGGAACTGCTATTTATCTTACCTTTTGCATAGATTCTGAGGCCGTGGAGTTGGGATGTACAAATTCATTACCATCCATGCTTCTGACAGCAACTGGGGACCAGAGTAATTTGGATAGTTTAATTTCATGTTTTTCAATTTGTTCCCTTTCATAGTCATATACACTTACGATTTCTACTTATTATTCTCACTGATAAAATGTTAAAGACATTTCCCAATCTTATCTCTAGCTCTAAAAAGGAACTTAAACACAGAACTATAAAACACTATATACTGTTTGCATGCTGGATTTATTTATGCTTTTATTTTTCTTTGTTTTGGGAAGTAGATTCTTTATTCAGGTGATTTCCAGGATGTTTTTTTGTTTCCTTCAGTATTTAACTCTCTGAGAATAATCTCATTTTCAAATTGACCTCAGGTAGGATTTCAATCTATTTGCATTCTTAATTAATTTCACAATCAGTCTAATCCTTCCTCTCTCTGTTGTGTAGGAAGATCAAGGAGGGTAGAGTCTATTTGTGACTTATGTGAGTAGATCTATAGTACTTTCATCACCAAAGAATTTATCAAATTTATCAAAACATTTTGATATGCAGAAATTGGTTTTGCTAGACTCTGCGTATTTGTTACAAAGTGTCTGTTTTCATTTATTGATAGTAGGAGGGGACAGGAAGAGAAAAATACATTTTTGCTAAAAAATAAATAAATAAATTTTTTAACAAAAAAAATAGAACTTTTGTGCTTATACCCACTCATCTCAAGATCAGGGGTCTGATAGTTCAATGGGTTAGGAATCTAAGTGGGTCAGGTAACAGAACCCAGTCTGGTTGAGTCCCTTTAAGTACTGTTAAGGATCACCTCCCCACATCAATTTTGCAAAAAGCAAATGAAACAGCCAAGGAACCATTCCGGTCATTTTTCCTTTTTTTGATCTCTTTGGAGTAGAGAACTAATAACCCACGAAGATATTTAAGACACATGCAGAAGTTGAAAGTAAAGCAATAAGTCTGAAAGAATGTAAAAGAGTGGTATAATTATTTAAAAATAACATCAGGAGTGCTGAAGTTCAAAAAGAGTTTAGACTGACAACAATAAGCTTTTTCAAAAAAAATTTATGTAAGAGTGATAATAGATAGCATTTACATAGAACTTTAAGGTTTGCAAAGCCCTCTACATATTATGCCTTTCAATTCTCACAACAATCCTACGAAGCAGGTGATATTATTACCCCCATTTTACAGATGAAGAAAGCAAGTTTGAGAGAGGTTAAGAGATTTACCCAGTTCACACAGTTAGTGAGGTGGGATTTGAATTCAGGTTTTTCTGACTCCATGTACAACACTCTCCCATTGCACCACCTAGTCACTTCTGGATGGTAAGGAGATGACCAAAGAAATGATAGTACTGCTGCCTAGGATGGATGGGAAGATGATGGTGATAATGATAATGAACTACAGAGAGGTGTCAGAACTAATCAATGCTACTCCACTATTTTTCTTCCATTTTCTCTACTGAGAAAAGTGCTCTTTGGACTGAGAAGGAACAGCTGGAACCCAAGAGAAATGAAAAGATGGTAAGAAAATATCTAGGAGTCCTAAATTATTTTAAATGTAATATTGGTTTATTACCCCAAAGCTAGATGTTTCACAATTACTATCACACGCAAATGCATACACACACACACACACACACACACAAACACACACAGAGATTTGCCAATGGAAACCCTACACATGTGCTCAGTACATTAGATTCTCTGATCAAACAAAGCATCTTTGGGTGTGGTACATTTCACATTTAGTTCACTTTTATATTTTATCCAATATTGAATTGTTAACCATTATGGACTATAAAATAATGCACTTCCCCCTGTCTTAATCCTCTAAAAAATTTTAAATGTTTCAAATTTTTCAAAATTGTCTTCCAATGGCCTTTCCTATTCTTTTTTTAGAGAACCAAGAAACACGTTTTCTTCAGCATCATGATTCTGAACTCTACAGAAATTCACATGACACAGCAGTTTCTCATCCCATATATTTGTATCTTTATAATTATCCCAGTGGTCTTTTATATATTCCTCTTCTCAGATCTCAGATTTTCTTCAGCTCAATCCATCTTATCTTCTGATGCTAGTATAGCTGGACTTTGGACTTCTATTGTCTAAAAATAAAGTAATCAATACTTCTGTCCTTTGTCTCATATTATTGTGAACAACACATCCCTGCTACACACAGCAATCAACAGCTCAGTTTATATTGTATACTAGTATTATCCACACATCCTTTCATACTCATTATCTCATCAGTTGTATATAAATGCTATTTCCTGTTTCAGGACTTGGTTTCATTTGGTATTGACAAATTCATCTAGTTATAACAAACGGTAAAATAATAGAAACAACAAATAATGTACATGATAAGACACACAATTTAGTAAAAAGAAAAATGGGAGGAGGCAAAGTCACATGTCCCTTTTACCTTCTTTCCTAAATTTATTCTATTTTCTATTTTTCCACAGCTAGATCTTCTCTTCTCTCTCTCTCTCTCTCTCTCTCTCTCTCTCTCTCTCTCTCTCTCTCTCTCTCTCTGTCTTCTTTCATATATATATGTATTATATATATAAATACAAATATGTATATATACATATAAAATATGTTGTCCTCCCCTTAAAAATATAACTCCTTTGAAAGTGAGGCCTACTTCATTTCTGTCATTGTATCCTCAATGCCTATGTACTAATAGATGCTTATTAGATTGGTTGATTGATTGATTGATTGGCTTTATCTAGATTAAACATCCAGATGATTGGTGGAATTCTTTATCTTAAATGTTTTGGCATTGCATCAACACAGCTAGAGGCTATGCTTACAAACCATCAAAAACACTGGATAAATTTGGAGGGCAACCATTGTGGACAAAATACAAACAAGCCGAACACCTTCTTCTGTCTTGGAGGCAAAAGATTTTCTGCTTTGCTGTGAAAACAAAGGGTTTTCTTCTTTTGTCCCTTTTCTTTTCCTAGGGTGAGAGTGATCCAAGGAAAAAGGAATGGTCATAAGTGAGAAAAATAAAAATGAGATTAAAAAGTGCAAGTATGAGAGCTGAAATTTGCCTAGCAGTAAATTACATAAGCTTGGAAAGGTCAAAAAAATATATTGTACAATATCTACCACAGAGAATCAAAAATCTAATTATTATGACAAGGTCTGCATTAAGAACACATAAATCTTTGTCTTCCTATCATGCTAGAATCTTTCATCAAAATTAACTGTATAAAAATATCACTCATATGTTAAATCATTATCATGATGAATAAGACCTCCTTTACTTTAAAGATCTGACACAGATAAACCAATACTGAATCTGACTGTCTCCTTTACCCCCTAACTTCACATCTAACAATGTTCTCTCCACAGTATGAAGAGAGACATTAGGGGGAAGCTTTTCTTTTCTCACTGAATCATAAAGCTTGAAAGAACCTCCAGGAATCATCTCATCCCATCCCCTGCTTCTGGGTAGAAGAGTGTTTTAACAGACCAAGGCAAATGGTTATGTGATCTACTGTGACAGCTCTAAGGGGATGCAAATTCTACGATTGTTTCCTTTGTTTGCTCACCTATGTGATCAACAATTTTTTTTTACATATCTGATCAAACTCTCTTGTAACAATTTAGGCTCATTTCTCTTCATTAAATCCTCTGTGCAAATAGAGAATAATTGGTCTGTATTCTGGCATATAATGGAAAATAGTCATTACATCACCCTTTAGATTTACTTTTCTCCATATTAAATACAACTATTTTCACTTTCCCTAATAGGACCCATGTTTTACTCCCTCAAAAGGTTTGCTGCTTTTCTCTGGACCTGCTCTAAAGAACCTAATATTTCAGTGCAATCTCATTAACGTGGGCCTTCCCTCCAATATTTTAGCTTGAAACTCATCTACCTTTCTCATCATGTGTGACTTTTATTCATGTCTTCCCATAAATCTTCAGCAAGCTGAGACTTCTAAGTCGTCTAATATTCCCCGGTCTTGACCCCTATCTTCCCTCATATCCTGATGGAGACAGCCCTGAACCCATGAGCCTTCGGAATAGCAATGCTTCCAGTTCATGGTCCTTAGTTCTCATCTTCGGATGCAACCATTGTGGAGATACAACCTAACTGCTCCTCCATTTCTTTTGGAGATCTAAAAAAGAAAATCCTTGTTACCAAAGTCCTTGGCATTGCTGAATGATTAGACATCAGAAACTCATATGATTTCAAATCAAATGACCTTAAAGAAGGAGCATTATCATCTGCTTTGCCTCTTCACCCTAAGGACTATAGGGACTTTCCATCTAACTTGCCCTGGAATGTGAGGCCTTTGATAGAGGGACTATCATACTTTTCTATAAGTATCCTAGGTAATTAGTATAGTGCTTTGTGTGTAATAACTGCTTAATAAATGCTTCATTTACTCATTCATTCCATCGATAACAGATCTGCACACTCACATTGTCCATCTGTTGTCCCAGACTCTAATTACAGAAACATCTCACCTCTTTTTCCTATCATTCATTTTCTGGATATCATTTATACCACTTCATGTATATGTCTTCTCTGATAATATGCTATAACCTGTTTTGCCTCCACAATTTTGATTTTTGGAGCTGTTCAGTGATCTAAAACTCACAGCCATAATATCATCACCTGAAGAATGATGGGGTTTTTTTCCCAATATTAAGTAAATTATTTGGAATAATAGGCAGAAAAGGAGTCCTAAACTCCTTTCTACAATGCAAATACGACACTGATACCTAAAACAGGAAGAGCAAAAATAAAGAAAATTATAGATCCATTTCATTGATAAATATGGAGGCAAAAACCCTTAATAAAATACAAGCTAGGAAACTACAACAGTACATCAGAAAGAGTATACCTTGAAACCAAGTGGGATTTATATCAGAAATGCAGGGATGATTTAACGTAAAGGAAATTATTAACATAACTGACTATATCAATAACAAAAATAGTGAAAATCCTATAATTATATCAATAGATGCAGAAAAATCTTTTGATAAAATACAACACTCATTTCTATTAAAAACACTTAAAAGCATAGGTATAAATGGATTTTTCCTTACAATAATAAGAAGCATCTACCTAAAACCATCAGCAAGCATTATTTGTAACAAAGATAAGCTAGAAGCTTTCCTAATGAGATCAGAAGTGAAACAAGGAGTGAAACATTGTTGAACATGACATGACATGCTGCCGCCATGCTGCCAGCAAAGCTGGGTCATTGCTCCCATTGAGTGGAGTTTGTTCTTGCAAATGGAAAGCTACTAATTAGGCTACTACCAAGGCAGGATCATGGTACCCCTTGGGCTGAGTCAGGTGGGCTCACCTGCTAGTGAGTTAGTTTCAATGACCAAACTGACTGGTCTGCTCTGGCTAAGGCAGGTTGACCAGTGGACAAAGCCATGGGTTTTATGCTATTTTAAAAGGCTGTAATTTTGTGTAAGAGGAGAGATTGAGAGACCTACCTGAGGTACATACATAGTGAGCTCAGTTAGAGCCTAAGCACCAGCTGAACTTATCTATATAAAACTCGTGCCTAAGGGGGTGACTATGCTTTTGAAGGTCCAACCATGCTAAGCTTGTATGCTTCTTTATAGTAAGAAAGAGCATGGGCACATGACTTGCAGTTACATACACATTCACTGCTCTGCTCTCTGTCTCCATAGTCCAATATTCATAGATCTTTTCTTTATCACACCTGGCTGTTGATTCTTTGAGCAAGAGGAGGGGTCATAGGTTTCACACCATTATCACCAATATTATTCAATATTGTGTTAGAAATGCTAGCAATAGCAATAAGAGAAGAAAATTGAAGGAGTCAGAATGGGCAAAGAGGTAATAAAACTCTTTTTTACAGATGATATGGTGATATGCTTGAAAATCGTAGAAATTTAACTAAAAAGCTAGTTGAAACAGTTAATAATTTTGACCAAGTAGCAGGATATAAAATGAACCCACATATATCATCAGCATTTCTATAAATCACCAATAAAACCAGGCAAAAAAAGATAGTAAGAGATATCCCATTTAAAATAACCATAGATAGCATAAAAAACTTGAGAGTATACCTGCTAAGACAAACCCAGGAATTACATAAATATAATTACAAAACACTTTTTATTATTTTATTTATTTTTATTTTATTTATAATATTGTTTTATTTTTATTTATTTTTTATTTACGTGGAGAAATATTCAATAGGTCATAGGTGGCAGAGCCAATATAATAAAAGTGACAATTTCTACCTAAATTAATTTATTGATTTGATGTCATCTCAATTATATTACTAAAAACAATAGTTTGTTGAAAAAAATAATAAAATTCATTTGAAAGAACAAAAGGTCAAGAATATCAAAAGAATTATTGAAAAAATGTAAAGGAAAGAGGTCTGATTTTGTTCAGTTTACAAGAATATGAGTCATTCCTCAACTGATAAATGGTGAAAGCATATGAACAGGAAGTTTTTGGATGAAGAAATCAAAGCTATATGTAGCCATATAAAATGCTTTAAATCATTACTAATTTGATAAATGAAAATTAAAACAACTTTTAGATATCATCTCACACCTATCAGATTGGCTAAAATGATATAAGGGAAAAATGACAAATGTTGAGGGGAATGTGGAAAAAGTGGGACACTAATATCCTGTTGACAGAATTGTAAACTAATCCAACCATTTTGGAGAGCAATCTGGAATTTTGCCCAAGGAGTTACAAACGTACGAATATACCCTTTGATCCAACAATACCACTATTAGATCTGTTTCCCAAATTGGTCAGGAAAAAAGAAAAAGAACCCATACGATGACTTTTTTTTTCCAAATTAAATTTTTTTATTGTTTTTCTGTTTCAACTGACAGAGACTTACCAGGATAATAAAGCAAGCTAAGATTACAGAACACCTTTTTATGCTTCCAGGTCAAGGAGAAAATAGTGCAATCATCCAGAAAGAGCCTATATGTTCTAAAATATTTATAGCAATTCTCTTTATGATGGCAAAGAACTATAAACTGAGGTGATGTCCATTAATTGGGGAATGACTAAAGAAGTTATGGTATGATTGTGATGGAATACTACTGTGCTGTAAGAAATGATGAGCTCAATAATTTTAGAAAAAAAAACATGGAAAGACTTGCATAAAATAATGAAGAGTGAAATGAGAAGAATCAAGAAAATGTTGGATATAGTAATGGCAATATTGTTTAAAGAATAATTGTGAACAACTAAGCTATTCTGCGTATTATAAAAATATTCAAATCAATTACAAAGGACATTGGAAGGAAGATGCTATCCACTTTCAGAGAAAGAATTGACAAATAGATGCTGGCATAATACGGTTTAACATGTATGTATGTGTGTACATGTACATGCATGTATACATACATTATATTATGCATATTATATATTATGTATATTATATGTATATGTACACACATGTGTGTGCATATGTGTGTGTGTCAAATGGTAACCTTCTCTAGTGCAAAGTAGGGAGAGGACATAACTCAGAACGGAAAATGTAACCAAAAATTAATTTAATTTTATTTTTAAAAAGAATAATGATGTTTAAGAGAAGGGCCCTTATTTGGAAAAGCACCTCATGACTAGTGAAAGCACTGTTCAACTTCTCAAACAATGTAGATTATTAAGCCTTGAGTCACTGAGGATTTGATTAAAAGAACTTTGTAATATTCCCAGGTTTAAAGCAATGAATGTTGTGTAAATAGGAGCAACTGGATGACCTACCCATTTGTAGGAAACCCTGCTTCCTTTTGGTCTCTAGACTGGCCATGTTCCATGATAACAGCAACATAGTGAGCATGGGTCACTAGGAAGGGCAGCAGGGATAGAGCACTGGAGCTGGTATTGGGAGACCTAGTGAGTCAGAGTACTCCTTGCTCTCCATTGCCACTTTCAGAATTTTCCTCTACCACCATTACTCAGCAACCTTTCCTCCTGTGAGATCCATTCAATCCAAACTTGCCACCCAATTAAGATTCTGAGAGCTGTTATCCACCAACTTGCAGTCCACTCTCCTTCCTTTCTCAATGAGTTCAGTGCCTGGATCATAGTCCTTCTTGGCATTCCAGCTCCTTTCCTTTACTTGTGGACTATCTACTCATTTTCCATGTACTACTCAACCACTCTCCTCATCTATACAAAATAATCATGTCTTTAATCTGATCATTTACAACTATTCTACTTTCATGTTCATGAATTCTAAAACTCTTTTATTTGAGCATAATCTTTTATCAGGGCAGCTAGGTGGTATAGTGGACAGAGTGCCGGGCATAGAGTCAGGAAGACCTGAATTCAAATCTGGCTTAAGACATTTACTAACTGTGTGACCCTGGGCAAGTCACTTCACCCTGTTTGCTTCAGTTTCCTCATCTATAAAATGAGGTGAAGAAAGAAATGGCAAAATATTTGCCAGGAAAAAAACAAAAACAAATGAAGTCACAAAGAGGTGGACGTGACTGAACAATAACAATAATTTATGAATTCATATTTACCTCTGCCCTAATATGACTCAGTACTCCTGTCCCCTTTTCTTCTATTCTCCTACTATCATTGCATAAACAGAAGAGAGCTAGTATTAACGTTGCATTTTTTGGTTTGTTTTTCAGTTGTGTTCCCTTGGTTACCATGACTACAGAATTCATCCTGTAGGGGCCAGGCTACTGGTATTGAGCTTCCAGTGTTCAGCTAGGCTGGCCTTCCTATACCAGATATACAATCCGTTGATGAGATTGTACTCAAAGCTTTTCCAGCATTGTAGAATTTGGGCTTTACCAGCAGTACATTTCAAGAATCCAGGGTGACCTACCAAATATTATAGGCCAACAGAGACTCCTCTCCAACCCTTGTTTAAAATGTAGAGGCTGACATTAAATTAATTCCCAGTTATTACATTATATGTGGCTAGTAATATAGCCTAGGATCATGTTGTTTCCTTAAACAGTGACTAAATATGCTGACCCACATGCAATTTCTGATTTCCTACAGGTGTTGGGTCTGTTTTTTCTCTGCTTGAACTTAGTATTTTCCAGGTTGTATCTGAAGATATTAGAAGCTGCTAGGTGGCATAGCAGATTACATGCTAGACCCACAGTCAAGAAGACGTAAGTTCCAATTCTGCCTAACACTTTCCTGATACCTAAGTGTCTTATGTGACCCTGGGCTAGTTTAACACCTCTCTGACTAGTTTTTCATATGTAAAGTAATAGAATGTACTTCATAGGATTATTAGGATCAAATGAGATAAAATGCAGAAAGTATTTTGTAAACTTTTAAACACTATATAAATGTTAGTTGTTACTTTTTCTTGAAGATCTTTGGGTTGCCTTGTATCTTATTTTTAGTGCTAATGGTACTAAAAGCTAGAGAGCCTAGCTTTCCATCAATATCAGAGTAAAAGAGTATCTCTAGAAAGGTTTTATTATTCTTTCTTCACTTAAGAACCTATATGTTCTAAAATATTTATAGCAATTCTCTTTGTGGTGGCAAAGTTAGAAAATGCTTCAGTTTGAATTTCACCTTTGGCATTAGCTATGTGATAATTATGAAAAAGTCAATCAATCAACTAATAAGTATTTATTAAGCAACCATTATGTGTAAGGTCTTGTGTTGGGTCCTAGGGACAAAAAGACAAAAATGAAACAGACTCTTTATTCAAGGAGCTTACATTCAATTGGCAGAGACAGGATATGATAAATAAGTTAGGAAATAGGAAACAGATCTGTGATTTTGTTGGTAAAGAAAACTCCCTCTAACTAATGCAGGTCAGCAGCATCTCAGAAAGGTAGTCTTAATTGGCCCAGAAAAACTAAGCAGTTAAGTGACTTACCTAAGGTCACAAAATCAGTATGTGTTACACACACACACACACACACACACACACACACACACACACACAAATTGGTCAAAGGCAAAATACCTAGAGCTGGGGTATCAGGAAAAGATACATATAAAAGATGGCTCTTAAATTGTTTCATCTTTGGTTAACCTCTTTGACCCTAAATTTCCTTATCTGGAAAATGGGGATAATATCTGTAATAGCTAATCCACAGGTTTAGTGTAATGATCAAGTGAGATTATGTATACTGTAAAGCACATAGCCAACTTTATGTAAATGCCACTTACTATCATTATAGATTCAAAGTAACATTAAAGGATTATACAACTGTGTACTTACCTTCATGCAGAGGGAAAACTCAGCCTTTACATGTTTGAAAGACCTAGTTCTCCAAGTAATCTATGAAGTAATGGGACCCTCTATTTAGAAGCTTTAAAAGTCCAACCCTCTTATTGTGTAGATGAGGAAATAAAGACCCACAGAGGTTAAATGACTTTCCCAAGAGCACATAGGTAGTAAAGAGCAGTGTCAGGATATGAATTCAGGTCATCTAACTCCAAATTTAATATTTTTTCCACTGCCCAATGCTGAATGGTACCAGAAAATTCAGTAAATGTATTTATAGCAAAAAAAAAAAAACCCAGCATGAATAAAATTTAAAAAATGAGTCATAAAATTATTTTCCTCCTATGATACTTGATTATATATTGTTATTGTTGAGTCATTTCAGCCACATCTGACTCTTCATGACCCCGGTTGGAATTTTCTATACTAAATGATACTAAAGTGGTTTGCCATTTCTTTCTCTAGCTCATTTTACAGATGAGGAAACTGAGGCAAACAGGATTAAGTGATTTGCCCAGGGTCATATAGCTAGTAAAGTCTGAGGTCAGATTTGAACTCAGGTCTTCCTGACTCCAGCCCCAGCACTTTATCCACTGTCACCTAGCTCCCCTGATTATATATAGGATTTTTTACTAGAAAGATATCTATGCTAAATGCACTTGAGAGTTAGAATTTCAAAACCACTAACAGTCAATGACTTAACTGCAGGTTATTAACAAGAAGATTTCCAACTATAGTTCTAGGAATATCTTCTTTAACTATCTAATCATGGAATTTGGAGCTGGAAGAGAATCAGAGATCGTCTAGTGTATGCCTTCATTTTTGAGTAAGAGAAACTGACAACAGCGATCAAATGATTTTAGTCAGAAGTATTTGATCCCAGGGCCTCTGACTCAAGAGCCAGTATTTTTTCTTTCCCTATACCATGCCTCAGTGACTTATCATGAAGTTTTACCAGAGTTGAACCATGTCCCTCTCCAATGACATCTTCCCCTCAAGGCATCCTAAGTAAGCAGATGCATTTTTCCCAGCCCTCCTTTGGAACAAAACAAATAATCTTTCACTGCTCTGTCTGGATTATCCTCTGCTTGTATATGTTTATGTATGTCAATGCTGGAATGAGTCCTGTGATTCCACTCAGAGATGGAGAAAAGAAGAAAGGGTCCTTCCCTATCATGGCAGGATTTGCAAGCATTTGGTGGCAGTGAAGAATTTGGAGGGATGGCAAATAATCAGAGACCATTGAAGACAGAAAGGACCTACCTTGCAATCTTTTTCATATTTCATTGTTGCTATAACAATGGCATACAAATTGTTATTATCATTATCATGATCATCCTTTATACTGACACCTGATTTTGACATGGAAATAAAGCTAGATTTTCAAAGGATATGCTGGTGGAGCACAAACTCTGGCTGGCTTTTAAACAAATCTGGAAAGGGCTTTGAATGTGGATTCAAGGATATCTTTTCTCTGAGGATCAACGTAGAATGAAATTTAAAGAGGCTCATGACATCATCAAGTTGACTTACAGAATGAAGAAATTTTTTTTTATAGCAACTCAAAAAGTTGGTGTAATAAGATTTAGATAGATTTTTTTATCTTCATTATTTAAGGGAGTGCCAAAAGCAATGAAACTATCATTAGAATATTATGAATATATCCATGGTGCCCAATCTATAGGATATGGACCTCTTGGGGAAGCATAATTACTGCCACCCACAGTCAGCATGGTACATGAAAAGTACCAAACTTGCAGTCAGGAAGACCTGGATTGGAATCCTGCCTCTCACACCTACTAGCCATGCGATCCTAAACAAGTCATTTCCTCTCTGTGTCTCAGGCAAATGAGAATAGTACCTAACTCAGACTGCTGTTGGGTATATCAAATAAGACAAAATAGAAAAATCACTCTGAAAACCTTAAACTTCTCCATAACAGTGTAAACCAGGACAAATTAGCCTTTGTTAGCTTCAGTTTCCTCAGCTATAAAACGGGGATAGTAATAGCACTCATCTAACAGAGTTCTTGTGAAGATCAAATGAAATAATATGTATAAAGCATTTTTAAATTCTTTAAGTACTATAAAATGATATCTATTATTATTTTAAATGTAAATGTGAGCTACTCTTATAAGCAAGAAGTAAAAAGTGACATAGGTTAACATTTGCAAACCACTAAATAAACCTGAACACTTCCCCACTCTTAAGGCAAGGTATGAATTAAAAAACTGAATTAAAATTCTTTTAGTGAATGTTGCTAATGCCATATCCCCAGATCTGACATCAAACAGGCAAGATTAGATCATAGAACTCTTGTATCACAATTCTTTAAAAACAATCTTCTCCCCAAAGCACCTGGCTAACTGGAGGTTTCATGCTCATTCTAAGAATCCAGCACCATCTCATAAATCTGTGAAGTGCCCGATGCATTCCCCCAACATTTGCTTGTGAAAGTAGGTTGTCTATACTTCTTTGTATTGAATTCTAAACACCAGAATAAACTGAATGTGAAACTAGGTATAAAGTGGAAGCTTCTGTCATTTTAACCAGATTTATAATCTCTGAAAGCTGCAAGAGCAAGAGGTATTTCATTAGATGAGTCAGTGGAATAAAAAAGCAAACATACTTTCTATAAACAATAATATTGTTTTGTCCATAACAATATGCATTATTTCTATAATTCAATGAGTCTTGGACCTCATAGATCTAGTACTTCCTCTAGTCTTCAGGAATGAGGATCATGCTGCTTCCTATGAGAGTTCCATTTGTTCCTTCTTACAAATACTCCCTTTAGAGTATTTATGCTCCTGAATCCTCAGGCCTTTCTTTTTGACATGATGTTAAGTATATTAGAGCAAACAGGCTATTATTGCTTCTCTCATAACAAGATTAGTTTACCCCCACTTCCAACCTATTTCTGTTTATCATGTGTCTCTCCATTACCTTTTGGGTGACCCATAAGTTTTATTCTATGATTTGCAGGTATAAAATATCACAGGAAAAAAAGATGGACCTTCTTTTCCAGGGAGAAGTTTGTTAAAAGCATTATAGTCTTCTAAATGTAATAAAATCTACTCTTTTCACCTTATTTAATTCTGATAGCAGTTAATTGTCCAAGTTCAGTATGTATCCATGATATAAAGTACTGATGGAATACCTCTTTATATCATCATCTGGATAACAGGGATTCCCTATCCCCTTTGTTTTTCTTGTGTGGATGGTCAGGCAAAACTCTCTTGAGAGGTTGTGGATCTCATTCAGAAGATTCTGCAATGCTCTAGGGTTTGATGCACGCAATTTGATGCAATTCACAAATTGGAGTACCTGAAGGATCTTACCATGCTTAGGTTATAAATGACAGCATCTTTCTATTTTATTCCTCACTTAACACAATAATCAGAAGGTTGTCAATAGAGTTATCTATGTTGGTGTACCTTTTAAAGGGATCTTGTAAGATTTTAAGATTGAGAAAGAATTCAAAAGAGAACATCTTCCCATTCTAAACAAGCATAACAATCATCTTGTGCAGTCAATTCCCACCTGGATTACTGTCTTGTTATAATGAAAGGACTTGCACAGCTCAATGAAACAATGAGTTATGACATGGAGGGTTACCTAAGATGGACAGTTCATAGTGGCAAAAGGTATTCCACTGGAGAAGGAAATAGCAAACTACTCCAGTAGCTTTGTCAAGAAATGCCCATGAACAGGGGCAGCTAGGTGATGCAGTGGATAGAGCACCCGCCCTGGAGTCAGGAGGACCTGAGTTTAAATCCAGCCTCAGACACTTGGTACTTTCTAGCTGTGTGACCCTGGACAAGTATAGCACCAATACGATATTCACAGTGCCTATGGCAGATGAATATGCCTACACAGTTCTGAATCACAAAATATATGTAATATTTGTTATATTTTTATATGTTATATTTTTGTTACATATGTTATATTTTTCTTCACACGGAAAACAGAACCAAAATATTTATTCAAACACCAAAAAGCCAAACGCCAACACCACAAAATAAAATCCATCATAGCAGCAAAGAAATTTATACACAATAACAATGCAGTGGGCACTATTATCCACAATTCTTCCCTCTGTTAGGCTTCCCACAAACCAATTCCTTCAAACAAAATCACAAACAAGCTATCCCACTCACTCTAGTTGTTGCCTGCTCTCTCTTTCCCAGCTCTGGCTGCTCTGATTCACTTCCTGTTCCATCTGTTCAGTAAACTCCTCCTACCACAGGTTCCATGAGACTCAGACTTTCATGTGATCCAGGCAGTTACCTGGACCTATTAATGGATGGGAAAGATCTTCACATTTAAATTACCATTACAGCAAGTCACTTAACCCGTAGTTGCTTCACACACAAAAAAGAAAGAAAATCTCATGAATATATTAACATGATAAAAGAGATGACACTGGAAGATGTGACCTTCATGGCCAATAAACTACTGGAGAAGAGTGGAGGACAACAAGTAGCCCCAATACCAATGAAACATCTGGGCCAAAGCCAAAAAGAATGCCAGTTGCAGATGCATCTGGTGATCAAAGGAAAGTCTGATGCTGTAAAGATCAATATTGCATAGGAACCTGGAATGTAAGATCTATGAATCAAAGTAAGCTGGATACAGTCCAAAAGGAGATGGAAAGATTAAATACCAACATCTTGGGTGTTGGTGAACTTAAATGGATGGGACTGAGTGAGTTTAATTCAGGTGATCACTACATATACTACTGTGGGCAAGAATCCCTTAGAAGAAATCTTAGTATTGGGGTATAATTTCAAAAATGACAGAACGATATGTTTGAATCTGAGACAAGCCATTCAACATCATGGTGATACAAATCTGTGCTCCAGACAATGATGCTAAAAAGGCCAAAGTTGATCAGTTCTATGAAGACTTACAATACCTTCCAGAAATAATACCACAAGAGGACAGCTAGGTGATCTACGACATCTTCTAGAAATTCATCATAGAGGATTTAGAATGCTAAAATAGGAAATAAAAAAATAGAATAACAAGCAAGTTTGACTTGGAGTATAAAATGAAGCAGGACAGAGACAAATAGTTTTATCAAGGTAAAACTGGTCACTGGTCATAGCAAACGCTCTTTTTCAACAACACAAAAAGCAACTCTACACATGGACATCAGCAGATAGTGATTGAAATCAGACTGATTATATACTTTGCAGCCAAAGGTGGAGACACTCTATATAGTAAGTTAAAACAAGACATGGAGCTAACTTTGAAGTAAAAGTAAAAGAGACAGGAAGAGATATATTCAACTGAATGCAGAATTTCAGAGAATAACAAGGAGATATAAGAAGGTTTTCTTAAATGAGCAATGCAAAAAAATCAAAGAAAACATAAGAATGGAAAAGACAAGAGATCGCTTCAATAAAATTGGAGATATCAAGGGAATATTTCATGCAAAAATGGATATGATAAAAGAAAAAAGTGGTAGGAATTTAACAAAAGCAAAAGAGATTAAGAAAAGGTGGCAAGAGTATATAGAATTATACAAGAAATATCTTCACAACCCTGATGACCAAGGTGGTATGGTTACTTATCTGGAGCCAAATATCCCGGAGATTGAATTCAAGTAGGCCTTGGGAAGTACTGAGAACAATAAGGCTAGCAGAGGTAATGGAATTCCAATTGAGCTATTTAAAATCCAAAGGATAATGCTATTAAAATGCTGTACTTAACATAGCAGTAAATTTTGAAAATTTAACAGTGGGCACTGGATCAGAAATCATCAGTTTACATCCCAATCCTAAAAAAAGAGTGATGTCAAAGAATGCCCAAATTATCAAACAATTGTGCTCATTTCACATGCCAGCAATGTTATGCTTAAGATTCTGTAAGCTGGGCTTTGGTAGAATGTGAAATGAGAATTACCAGACAAACAGGCTGATTTTTGAAGAGGAAGAGAAGCTAAAGACCAAATTGCCAACATTATGGATTATGGAGAAAGCAAGAGAATTCCAGAAAAACATGTACTTTTACTTCATTGACTATATTAAAGCCTTTGACTCTGTAGATCAAATCAAAACATGGTAAATTCTCAAAGAGATGTTAGTACCAGATCATCTTACTTGTCTCCTGAAGCACCTATATGTGGGCCCAGAAGCAACAGTTAGAACAAAAATGGGTCAACTGATCAGCTTAAGCTTGGAAAAGAAATATGACAGGGCTGTATATTGTCACCTTATTTATTTGGCTTTCATGCAGAGTACATCATGTGAAATGCCAGAGTGGATAAATCAAAAGCCAGAATCAAGGTTGCCAAAAGAAGTATCAATAATTTTGGATAGGCAGATGATACCATTCTGATGGCAAAAAAGTGAGGAGGAATTAAGAAGCATCTTGATGAGGGTGAAAGAGGAGAGTATAAAAGCTGACTTGAAGCTTAACACCAATAAAACCTGAGACTTTGACAACTGGTCCCAACACTTCCTGGTAAACAGAGGGAGAAGAAATGAAAGCAGCATCAAATTTTGTACTCTTGCGCTCAAAGATCACTGCAGACAGTGGCTGCAGCCATAAAATTAAAAGATCCTTGCTCCTTGGAAGGAAAGCTATGGAAAATCTGGACAGTATACTAAAAAACAGAGATATCACGTTGCCCACAAAGGTCTGCATAGTCAAAGCAGTGTTTTGTTTTGGTTTTTCCCAGTAGTGATCTGTAGCTGTGAGAGCTGGACTACAAGGAAAGCAAATACTGCAGAATAGACACTTTTGAATTGTGGTGCTGGAGAAGACTTTTTAGAGTTCCTTGAATAGCAAGGAAATCAAATCCGTCCATACTTCAATTGATTCATGTTATTCACTGGAAGGTCAAATACTGATTCTGAAGCTTAAATACTTTGGTCACATAATGAGAAGACAGGACTCATTCAGAAAGACCCTGATATTGAGAAAGATTGAAGGTAAAAGGAAAAGAGGATGGAAGTCATGGAAACAATGAACATGAACTTGGATAGACCATGAGAGAGATTGGAGGATAGAAGGTCCTCTCATGCTATGGTCTATAAGGTCATGAAGAGTCAAATTTGACTGACTGGATAGTAACAACAATTTGCAATCAATTAGTCAGAATTTCCAAAGGGGACATCTTTCAATTCTATCATTGTGATAGACTCCACCTGGATTTTTTTCAGTCTGACTTGCAGAAAGACTTATAGTTTTTCTCCTCTGAACAGAAGGTCCACCATTCTTTCCCCTCCCCTCATCAAGTTATAAGCAAATCTGCCTTCAAGGAGACAAGATAATCGTGCCTCTCTCTTCCATAACTAAAATTTCAGTAGTCTTTATTATCCTGGGAATGTACCATAGGGTGTTCTTATAATTCTAATCACCCAAGAAAGAGTTAGAATTTAGTGGAATACAAGAACATACACCCAAATCTTGCAAATTTAGAAAATGTGAATATTTTGCAACAGATTTTTTTCAAAGTGTTCCTGGAATAAGCAATCTATTTTCACATTTTCCCACAGCAGAGACAATGACTTTACTTAGACTCTATTTTCCAAGAACAAAACAAAGAGTTTTGGTAAAAGAAAAGGCCAACTATGTTATTCTTAATTAGGGAGCTAGAAGCAGGCACCCTCTGCTATATCCTACATATGAATTTGTCAAGCAAATTTTTATCTTGCATCCTATAATCTCCTAGCTCTGGGTATTTTACCTGTCTCCCGTGCCTGAAATGTTCTCCTTCCTCATCACTGTCTCCTGGCTTTCTGTCTTCCTTTAAATCTCATCTAACATCCTGTCTTCTACTGGAAACCTTTCCCAGCCCCTTTAATTCTAATCCCTTCCCTCTGCTAATTATTTCCCATTCATTCTGTACATAATTTGTTTGTATCTATTCTTTTTGCTTATATTGTGAACTCTTTGAGACCAGGGGCTGTCTTTTGCCTCTTTTTGTATCCCTGCTACGGAACACAGTGCCTAGAACATAGAAGGCACTTTAAAAATGTTTGTTGAATGACTACATCAAAATTTAATAAAAAATACAAATCACCACAGATACTTCCTCAAACTCAAGGAGTTTTAGTGAAGGAAAAATGGAATCTAATTTCCCAGAATTTTCTCATGAGAAATTTCAGAGTAATGAAATACTAAGGTCATGTTTACATGGCAACAGAAAAAAAAATAGTGCAGACCTGGAAGGAACCTCCGAATCCATCCAGTCCAACTCCATCATTTTAACAATGAGGAAACTGAGACCTAGAGATGTTAAGTGACTTGCCCAAGGTCATATAGCAACCATCAGAGGAAGACCCCCTGATGTGAGGGCCTGCGAACTTTCTACCACGTCCTAAGAAACAGATCATTATAAACAAGCTGAGGATGATATAGCCAGATTTCCCAAGAAATTTTGTTTTGCTTAAATATTTGTTTTGAATTAAAATTGTTGAAAGGAACCTTAGTATTTGAGATGCCATTTGGATAGCATGACTAAGCTGAAGGAAAAATGGGGGAAAGAGCATGAAAGAGATCTCCTCCCCCTGCTCCTCTCCCTCCTCCTCCTGCTATTCTCACTCCTCTTTCTTCTCCTCCTCCTCCTCTTACTGCTTGCTGTCATCATAATCATCAATGAGAACAACAAGCAGAATTTATTTAGCATTTACTATGTATTAGGCTACTGTCGGGATTGCATCTTGACCCTGGGTGTCATCTGAGTTAGCTTTGAATATCTTTAGCCAAGAGCAAAAGTTTCATGAATTCTAGATTATGGGACTAGAGTTCTGAGTTGTTTCATTTCACCACCCAGCATTTATAGAGGAGAAATAAGGGATTTCCATCATTCGTTCATTCAACAAGTACTCTACATTAAGTTTCTACTATATATCAAGCTAGATGAGGAACAATGTGACTGTGGACAGAAAGCCGATCTCGAAGCCCGGAGGCCTGAGTTCAAGTCTCACCTCCGAAGGGCTATGTAGTCCTGAATGGTTGCCTAACCTCTCAGTGCTCTAGGCAACTCTCTAAGCCTTTTATTGTCCTGAATGTATTAACCTGAATTATTAGAACTCCTTACCTGTAAGTCTCTTTAAACTGAGGAAATCAGAGGTCCTTCTTTATCCCTATGCCTGTGTCTCAGCAGGATGTACTGGGGCCAGCTTTAATCAAGAGCCAGTTGTCAAAATTTTAATGTGAACCTCTCAAACTTCAGCAACTGTTACAAATCAGGGATTGATTTGTCCTTTTGTTAATTGTCTAGATTTAAGAAAGTGTTAATGCAGATAAAGCTTAAAAGTCTATGCAAACACTTGCCCTCCTCCCTGAACAACCTTGTATTTCTCTATAACCTTTGAGCTTAGCCGGAGTGCTGTAGAAAGCTCAGGGAATGAAGTCATCACCAGACTGGACAACTGATGAATGTAGGTTAATAATGATAATAGCAATAATAATAATAACTTCTAGCATTTAAATAGCAAGTTTTGAAAAGTTCTTTACGTCCATTATCCCACAGTAACCCTTGTGTCATGTAACTGGCTAGGTAATAGAATACAAAATAAAAATGAATCAGTTCCTCCCCTCAAGGAACTGGGGGCAGAGGCACACTGGAGTAATGGGAGAGGACAATTATGTATATTAATAGCATAACCTGTGGCCTAAAGCTCACCACCAACAGACTCTGAATTAGAAGGCCTAATTCCCAAGTCCCCACTCTCTAACCTCTAATCCCCATTTTCTCTTTAGTTTTTCATCCCTGCTGTGGAGTTTTGCTATGAAGAAATCTCCAAAATAAAAATTAGTTATAGCAAGTGTCTAGGCTCTTACTACCTTACTACCACTCTTAATATGGATTACAGGGTTCCCAACTTCTGTGCAGAAATTTAATGCGCTAAAAGCGTTGGACAGATTTTATTTCATCTTACATAAAAATGCACAAAACACAAAGGATGCACAGGAGCCAATGAAAAAATGCAGAAGCACAAAAACATTCAAACAGACCAAAATATTCCCTCTGGAAAGCTATTTGCATTTGGGAGTTACTAGACATGAAACTCCCTTCCCATAGACCTTCACTCTCTGAAAAATTCAAAGAAATAGCAGTAGTGGCAAGATCCAGACGTCATCTCTCCTTGCCTTAGCTTTAGTCCTTCAGCTACAGAGTGATCCTCTGTTGGCAATCCTCTTCCTTCTACAAGAATCAGATCTCCCTTTACGATTCTAATATGCTCAAATTTAGGAACTCTTAAATTTATGACTTCCCAATGCTGAAATGATCCAGGGGGTATCTCCATTGATCAGTTGGTGTACTCTCAGGATCTCTCCTCTCAAGTCTAATGCTCCACCTCTGCCATGTGCTTCTGAAGGAATTTTGTCAAAATCCCCAGCTGTTCAGACAGGAACAGTTCATCCTGAGGAACTCTGTCTAATTTCTGCCCATGTTTAGAAAGAGAAACAGGCAAAAGTAAGATCCGTCAAAAGCAGAAGGCAAGAAAAGGGAAAAGAAGGAAAGGCAAGAGAAAGGAAGGTCATCTGGGTAGCACATGCCATTTTTTATTTGCTTCCCCTAGAGGAAAAGAAATTTCTTCCTTCCCCCCTGATATACCCTAATCTAAAAGCTTAAGAAGAAAAGAATGTATGAATAGCTTGACCTAATGCCTCAGTTCCTACCATGGATGGGAAAAGTGGCTCTTCCAATGAGGGCCTTCCAATAAAGATGCTCTGAAACTCTATCAGTAAAATGTTTGGGGGTTGACCAACCCTACCACAAACCTAAATAAATATACAAACTACATTTAAAGTCACAGCCTATATTAGATTGCATAGCATATATATGAACAGGATCCATACTGGAATCAACATAGTTATGAGGGCATTAAGAGACAATTTGCCTAATGGAGGACATACAAGGCATCTGATAATAAAATATATGGGGTGGGTGGGGAATCTTGAATCTTATTCATAGAAAGAAGGCAACATAGATTACATTCATAACTACCAATCTGCATGCTTCACCTCCTTTCTATACAAAATCTTCATGAGTCATTTACATATAAATTGAGGGCATCCTTGATGAAGATTTCAGTAGACAATAGTGTTGAAAACATCACTAGCCTCTTGGTTGCCCAGATTTACAGCCTAGGTGTCAAGCCTGACTCTTCACAATCTTTCACACTGCCCAAAGCCAATCAGCTGTCATGACTGGTCATTGCTATCACTCATACACTCCCACTTCTCTCTACCACCCTAGAGCCTCCTAACCTCATACCTGGTATATTGCAATAGATTGGTGGTTGGTCTCCCTGCCTCAAGTCTTTTCCTATTCCAAGTCCATCTTCCAATCATCTGTCAAACTGATCTTCCTAAAATGCAAGTCTGACCATACCAATCCTCCTTGTTCCTGCCCCCCCTCATCAAGACCAACGATTCATTATTTCCCTTTCTATTAAAAAAGATAGGAAAAAAAATGTTGTCAATACCAAAATATATAGTACAATAAGAAAATGATTAGCTGATATGGACATGGCCTAAAACACTTAAATATGATATCAAAAAAGCCATCTACAAATTTCATCCATAAATAATCCGATGTAATTTTATAGTTTGTGATTTAAGGAACATAGGGAAAAAATAAAATAATTCACATTTATAGACTGTTCTAAGGTTTAGAAAAAATGTTCATCATAACAACTGAAAATAAATAGTACATAGAAGCAATGGAGAGGCCCACAATTTGTACAAGAAAACTATGACATACACTTATTGAACAATTTCAAAGAACTGAAATAAACAGTCATCAGGAAAATGTATGATAGTAATAAAGATGAGCTGTTCACATGGTAAGAGCAAGGCCTGGCAGACAGGCACCCAGAAAGTCAATAAATGTCTAAGTTGCCAAACAAAAAGAGATGGCTGTCAAAGTTGAAACATAAAAGATTTTGTAACATTTTAGGAAGAATGATGAATAATTGCTATCATTATCATCTCATAAAAAAGAGAGATGCTGCGGAGGGCCAAAGTAGATTAAAGAAAGCCTGAAAAGATATCCAGCTAAGCAAAGTCATTCTGTTTTCCTTTAAGAGTGAAAATAGAAGAATAGAAAAAATGGATAAATTTTGTAAAAAAGTAGTATAACAAACTCCAGAAATGATAGTGCAACTATTATATCTGGGCTTTAACATCACAATTCCACATGTGCTTATAGGAGAAGTAAAAATGACCCTAAAGAAAATAGGAAAAACAGCCAGATTGGACCAAATATATATGAAGGGGAATCCATACTGGAATTAACATAGTTATGAGGGTATCGAGAGACAATTTACCTAATGGAGGAGACACATACCAGGCATCTGAGTAAGGGAGAGATAACAAAATATGTGGGGGGAAAATCTTGGACCTTAATCATAGAAAGAAGGCAACATAGATTACTTTGATAATTACCAATCTGTATGCTTCACCTCCCTTCCATACAAAATCTTCTTGATTCATCTACATATGAACTGGGGGCATCCTTGATGAAGATTTCAGTGGATAATAAGCTTTTGTAAACATTATTCAACAATAATTCACATCTTTATCAGTCACAATTATCTGGGATATTTAGAGAGTATAAGATCGTGCTGTGCTTATCATTTGTTGATTACCAAAAAAATTAGGTAAATCAACAATCTACTTTTCAAGCTCTTTAAAAACAAGATATTACCAATTTATGTATTCAAGGTTCCTTGAAAAATATAACAGAAATAACCCTTTTCAGTGACCCTTTGATCACAAACATAAGGTGAGACACAAAACAGGGAGATTTATCTTTTCCAAAACTAAGATGTTCCTGTTTACAAATGACATTGTTCTGATTTTATCAACCCTAGAACACTGAAGAGACTCCTGGAAGAGATATGAAATGACTCAAAGGAGTTTAGCATAACCATCCACAAAGGAAAATTCTAATGAATGAAGAATATCTATTGCCTATATTGTAATATGCATTTGGAGAGACAATCTATAGAACTTATCCTTTAGTAAATCTATTTGGGATAGATAGCGAAGATGAACAAACAAATGAGCAAACAAAAAACTTTTGTTAAGTATTTACAATGTGCCAAGCACTATTATAAGCACTGGAAGTACACATAGAAAAAATGAGACAGTTGTTGATTGGAAGAAGCTACACTTTATTTGAGAGAAAACACATAAGGGAGAGAACATACATAAGAGAATGTTCAGACACAATAAAGATAGAAAAGACCGGAAGTCCTAAGGGTGCAGAAAGGGGCTGAGAGGATAACAAAGTCCAGAGTTCTTAAGCTATGTGGATAGGTCAGATGAGAGTGTTTGGTGAGGTGTAGAACAGGACAGATGGTAAGACCTTGTGTTACTCCATTATAGAGAAATAAAGCTGGCAATTCCCACCTATCTTATCTAAACCATGTGAACAGTCAATTAGCCCATAGAGGTTCTGATTAATCCACAGGTGGGAGCAGAAGGGAGGTCCAAGGAGAAAGACAAGCAAACAATGTGCCTTAGTAGCGATGGGTCTTCTCACTTCTTAGCCAAGTGGACCCTACCAAGGAAGATGGCAGTGGAGGAATCTAAAACATCCCCAGTGGTTGTGGGTCTTCTTGCTTCTCAGCTGGATGGTCCATGCCAGGGGAAAAGGGAAGAAGTCAAGTGGCAAAAATATCCTTAGCAGCTGTTGCACTTCTCACCACATAGTGATCTCAAATGCTGGGCTTGAGAGTTAAACAGGAAACAGAAACCAGGCAGAATTCCCTCAGGAAACTGGAATGGTTTTTTAATGATGTCATTTCCCATGAAAACAAAGTCCACCTTTTAAATATTTTGCCTTTTGTTTATCTATTTTTTAAATTTTGAGTTCCATATTCTCTCCATCCCTGCATCCCACTGAGAAGGCAAGCATAATGATATAAATTAATTATACATGTGAAATCATGCAATGTATATTTCCACATTAAACATATAGCAGAAAAATAAAGTGAGAAAATTATATTTCAATTTGCACTCAGAATTAATCAGTTCTCTCTTAGGAGGTAGATAGCATTTTTTTCATGATGAGTCCTTTGGAATTGCCTTAGATCATCATTTCAGAGTGGCCAAGTCTTTTGCAGTTGATCATCATTATAATATTGTTGTTACTGTGCACAATGATCTCCCAGTTCTTCTCACTTCATTTTGCATCAGTTCATGTAGTTCTTGCCATGCTTTTTCTAAACTACCCCTCTCATCATTTCTTGTAGCACAATTATATGCCATCACAATCATATGCCACAATTTGTTTGTCCATTCCCCAATTGATGAGCATCCTCTCCATTTCTAATTCTTTGCCACTACAAATTTGTATGCATATACGTCCTTTTCCTTTTCTTTTGATCACTTTGGTGTACAGACCTAGTAGTGGTATTGCTGGGCCAAAGGGCATGCACAGTTTTATAGTCTTGGGCATAGTTCCAGGTTGGGTTAGTTCATACTCCATCAAGGTTATCATGGTTCTTTCATGTTTACCTTTTTATCCTTCTCCTCAGTCTTGTATTTGAAAGTCAGATTTTCAATTCAGTTCTGGTCTTTCCAATAGGAGTGCTTGAAAGTACTCTATTTCATTAAATGTTAATTATGTCCCTAAAGGAGTATATTCAGTTTTGCTGGGTAGGTGATTCTTTCTTGTAAACCCAGTTCCTTTGTCATCTGGGATAACATATTCCAACCTCTCCACTCCCTAACATGTTAGCTACTAAATCTTCTGTGATGCTGCCTATGACTCCATGATATTTGAATGATTTCTCTCTGGCTGCCTGAAATATTTTTTCCTCAACCCAGGAGCTCTGAAATTTGACTAGAATATTGCTGGGAATTTTCATTTTGGGATCTCTTTAAGAAGGTGATTGGGAGATTATTTCCATTTCTATTTGGGTCTCTGGATCTGAGATATCAACAAGATTAGAATAATTTGTTGCTAATTTTACTTGTAAAATAGTCATATTTTGCTTTTTATTAGCATCAGTGGTACTCTAGCATGTCAAATGATCTACAGTTTCATTAATATGAACATTCTCTCCAGCGATGCAGTTTGTATCTCATCAAATGTCAGCCCATTCTTTCAAGTTCTTATTTGTATCTTTCCATAAATTCATCCAATATGACTGTGGTTCTTCCTTTACATGTACAGCTATCAATAGAACTCATGGAATGTCCATTAGCTATTATTTGTTCTCACTATGTGATGACCCCATCTTTTTTTCCAGGTCATCTAATTTCCTCATGATATCCTTTATACCACTTCTCTTCAATAGTTCTTATGTGTAATGTATTGTAGTCTTCTTATGCCCATTGTGTAGCTATCTGATGACCTTTGAGCATCAGTGAAGCATTTTTGATGACCTCCTGAAACATAACAATCTTGAGATAAAGAAGCATGTCTGTTTCATTTAATATATTTGATTGCAACTGTGCCATTGAAATTCAAGCATTTCTACCACATCAGAAAATATCTCCTCGATGACCATGCAATCAATAAGGCCCCTCCAGATATTCTGTGGAAGGCTTCAAGGAGTACTCCACCTATATCAAGTCAGCCTTATATGTCCTAATTCTGTTTATCAAATTCTTCAGCAAAAATTACCTCACAATCCCATCCCTCAAAGATTTGTTTCTACAACCTTTATGGCTGAGCAAATTTCCTTTTCTGGGTTGCTGCATTAGTGAGTAATTACTATGGATCTACAGTCTGCAAAGTACTGTTCTAGGTATTCAGACTCCATGTAAAAACTTGTCCAAGCTATTCTCTGCCTGGGGTAAATACATAGTTTGGTTACCTTTGCCATTTTCAGGTTTTTTTCAAGTTAGGAAGCCTTTCACAACCAGCTAAATAAGCAAAGCTATAAAACTCATGCATGGGTAGCTAAGTCAAGTAGATTGTCTAGATGCTTGGAGGAAGATTGGCTTTTGCACTTGGAAGGATAATTGGAATGGAGTGTATTCCTGTGGATCCCTAGATATTCAGGACCTGATTTACAAGCATTTAAGTGCTTGAGGAATGAAAGTTCTGCTGAGCTGAGAAGGAAATTTCTGTAATTTGTACTACTTGGAAAATTTCTTACTTATATGATGATCTGTGTGTTGGACACACACATACACACACACACACACACACACACCACACACACACTTTTCTCTTCCACAAAATTTTGTCCTCCACTGCTTTTCAAGCTTTTTCAAGACCCATGACCTAAGTGTTTGGGCTGAAGGAAAAGTTAAAAGTGTGATGAATCATATTGCAAAAGGGTAGAAGGTAATATTTCAGGGATTGTTGGATCTTGTAGGAGATTGGCTACTACTGAGGAGAAATGGCATGGGCTTGCTCCATAAAAAAAGTAGTAGGGGGTAGGATTATTTCGGGTGGGGAAAGGCAGAAAAGAGATAATTCCTTCAATTACCATTGGAAGGCCCTAACTTCTTGAGAATGCTTCTGCTTCTTCCAACCCTAGGCCTTTCCCTTAAAGCTTTGCCCTCCTAAGCTGCCAACAAGAAGTAAGGGTGTAGTCAATTTGTAGCTCCACAGAGTACATCTTGAAGGACCAAAGGGTCCTCTTCCCTTCATAATTGAATCATGCTACCACATATTGTTTCTCTGGAAGGGCTAGTGTTCTTGTTTCCCTAGAGCTCTGTGCTACAGGGGGAGGTCAAATTTTGATAGTTATCAACTAAGTTAGGCCATTTGGGTGCTAGTCTCTGCATTAATTAGCTCTGGGCCTATAGAAAATTAGGATTTGGAGAAAGTGTTCTCGAAACTCACTTCTACCTACTTTTAAGTGGTCTTCATTTGACTCAGTACAGCCTCAGTTCCACTGTGTTGAATAAATCTTCCCTCTGACATTGGGCAATTCAATTCCTCTCTCTGAGGACTTACTTTTCTCCTCTGTAAAATCAAGGAGTTGGTTTAGATGATCCACAAGATCCTTCTAGTGATGATATAATAGTTCGTGGACTTTTGTAGCAGCAAGCACCCTGGCATGCACAGGAGGGCCTGCTACACAGGTTCTTAAATCTGTTTTTCTAAAAGGAAAACAACTTTTGAGGGGTCAACAATCTACTTTAATTACATTTTCCAACAGAGAAAATAAAAGCAGAGAAATAAAGACCAACAGACAGGGCTTCTAGCTGGCTGATCATAAGCAATACATATATCATAGATCAACAGATCCAACTGTCTGACCATTATATACATACATAGTTACCAGAGAGAGAAATGCCAACATCTGGATTTTCAAAGAAGAGGTGGGGAGTCTCACCTGGCAAATTAGCCTCTTCCAAAGAAGTCCCCAAAGCAAAACCTCATCTTAGAGTATATATACACTTTT
Source organism: Notamacropus eugenii (assembly GCF_028372415.1). NCBI lineage: Eukaryota > Metazoa > Chordata > Mammalia > Diprotodontia > Macropodidae > Notamacropus > Notamacropus eugenii. The sequence goes on along the minus strand of NC_092875.1, from coordinate 140,024,750 downwards.
CAGAGCCAGAGGGCATCACAACCCTAATGATCCAGTGCCTCATTAACAATTAACAAAAGGTGTGGGCATTCCTACAAAAACAAGCCTCTCCTAATCAAGTTTTACCCAATGAGTTCCACCTGAGGCCTATTAGGGCAGGGAAGATCTTTCAGTAACATAAATCTCATTAACATTACTCATTAACATAACATAACATAACATTTTGGTATATGTGTGTATGTGGGGGGGGGGGGGGGTGTGTGTACACTGGTCTCTTTCAACCCTCTGCCCCAAACCACCTATGTTTACTGTAAGAATTTTCACCTCAATTCAGACCTCCTGTCCCCTCCTTTCCCTGATTATCAGGGTTCAGGTGTGCTATGTGAAAAAATGATTGACCTTAGCAGTAGTAGGTAGCCCTCCCCAGAAGCAGCCTGATAGTATTCTGGTATTTCTTATTCTTCGCCATGTTAACTTATCTTCCCTCCTTCATAATTTCACAGTTAAGTGTAGCTTCCACATGATTTGTCCAAGGCATACTTTTTGGTGCTTGTTTCAGGGGCAAAAATTGCTAGTTATAGATCTAGTACAAAAATCATTCCTCCCCTTTCTCCCCAATTAACGATGACTGAGGAATCTGGACATGGCATAGAAACCAACATCAGTTCAGAAACAGAGACTGGAAATTCTCCCCAAAGCAAAATCTCTCTGAGAAAATCCCTAAGGCTTGCACAATAAAAGTGACCCTAGAAGGATTAACAAATGCATATTTGGGAACATAGCAGTTATGCCTCATGGACCAGAAGAACTGTGTGTGTGTGTGTGTGTGTGTGTGTGTGTGTGTGTGTGTGTGTGTGTGTGTGTGTGTGTGTGTATGTGTGTATCTTCTTCCTATAATTCTTCTCCTGAAAACTTCCTCCTTGTCCCACATTTGTCAAAATAGTTTGTTACTGTTGAGTAGGGAAGAAAAAAAGTGCTGAGTTCAAAGATTTAAAAAGCTTATTGATTGACTATTTTTATCAATACCAGTTTGCATTTTGAACAAGTTTTACCTTTAACATCAAAGTTCATCATCACTGGATACAAGACTTCTAACATTATTGCAAGGCTATCTTAATTGTTTTACTAGTCCTACCTTTTATACCTGTAAGTGATTTTAATCTCACTGATTTATGAATGAAGGAATGGGGAAAGTATTTATTAAAGGCTTATTGTGCTAAGTGTTTGGAATATAAATACAAAAGCATAGAAAGAGGAAACAACTGATAGAGGAATGGTGGCCAGAGAGTAGTACTTTGGTTCAGAAAATTACTAGGTCAAAAGGAAGTAGATTGACACACACCATTTTAGAACAACGACAGAGCTGCTTTATTTAGGTTTCCCTTTAGTAATGAACTATAGTTTCTCTAGTAAATTCATCTATGAGTTATCCCCCTAACCCTTATTAACAATTACCTCCTAGAGACTGGACCAGTTCCTGTAGCATCAGGATTATTACCAAGTACTATAGCATATGTAGCAGTAATGAATATGAAAAGTTGATCAGGAAATGGAAGCCTGGAAGTAGCCCCACAGCATGGAAATATAAAACCAAAATTTATTGTTAAGGCAAATACATTGACAAGAACAGCTTAAGTGGCACAGTGGATAGAGTTCCAGGCCGGAAGTTAAGAAGAAGCATCTCCCTGAGTTCAAATCTGGCCTCACACACTTACCAGATGTGTGACTATGGACTAGTCACTTTACCCTGTTTGCCTTAGTTTTCTCAGCTGTAAAATGAGGTGAAGAAGGAAATGCCAAGTCATTTCAGTATCTTTGCCAGGAAAAACCTCAAATGAGGTCACAAAGAGTCAGACACAACTAAAATAACTGAACAACAACAATTATAAACATTCAGTCAACAAGTATTTATCTTTTTCCCATTCTGATCATGTTATTCATTCATTCATTAATTCAACAAGGTCATCAAATATTCACAATGTATCAGATGTTGTGTAAATTACTGAGTTTAGGATTAAAAAAAAAAATGAAAGCCTCTGCCCTCAGGAAATTTACACTCTGTTGGGTAAAAGCATAAGCCAATGATACAAAAAAATTAAATGATACAAAAATATTAAACATATGTGAGGTAATTACAAAGTACATTAATATCCGGGAGTGGGGGGGGGGGGGCAAGACAGGCTTCATGTTGAGGGGCATACTTGAGATAAGCCTTAAATAGGATAAGAGATTCTAAGTGGGAAAGATAAGGAGGGAATGCAGCCCGGGTAAGAGAAGACCAGTTATGTAAAGGCAGAGAGATGGAAGAAAGGATATTGTGCAAAAGAAAGAGCAAGTGGGCTAGTTTGCCTGGGATATATAGTCTATAAAGGGAATTTGGTTGTAATAAGCCTGAAAAAGTAGGTTGGAACTATATTGTGAAGGACCTTAAAAACCAGAAGAGTTTGTATCTTACCCTAGAGATGGAAGGGACCTTTCTGAATAAGGGAGCAACATGGTCAGACCTATACTTTAGAAGTATCACTTAGAGACATGTATGAATGGCCCACTGAAGAGGGTAGAGGCTAATTCAGGAATTCCAATAAGGATCCTATTGTAATAGGTAATTGTGAAATAAGTGGAGAAAGTGAACAAATTTGGTAGAGATAGAATTAACAAACCTTGGCAACTGGTCAAATATATAGAGTGAGAGAGAAGGAGGAGTGGAGGATTAAAATGACATTGTAAACCTGAGTGACTGGGAGAATGGTTGTACTCTTAAAAGAAATAATGAAATTAGGAAGACAGGAGGGCTTGGGAAGGAAAATAATGAGTTCTTTTTTGCAAACGTTGAGTCTGAAATACCTATGAATAAAAAATATCCAGTAGCAATTAATGAGTTGAGAATGGAAATAAGGAGAAACTAAGACTTGGGAGGGGGGAGGGAAGAGAGAAAGACAGACAGAAAAAAAGAGACAGAGAAAGACAAACAGAGAGACAGAATAACAGGGAGAATAAGAGGATGAATCTGGGAGTAATTCATATTGTGATTAGGACTGAACCCATGGAAGTTGATATCAATAACAGATAGAGGAAAAAGAGAGACAGAGAGAGAAAGACAGAGAGAGAGAGAGAGAGAAAGACAGAGAGAGACAGAGAGAGAGAGAGACAGAGAGAGAGACAGAGAGAGAGAGAGAGAAGCAGAGACAGAGGCAGAGACAGAGACAGAGACAGAGAGAAGAGGTTCCAGGAAAAAAGTTAGAAAATAAATCCACACATAGAAATTAGGGTATTGATGATGGCCTCCCCCCCTACAAAAAAAAGAAAGAGAAAATAAAGAATGGATAAGCAGTTAGGAAAACCAAGAGAAAGCAGTATCCCAAAAACGGAGGCAGGAGTAGGTGTCTATTATGTGTTGATGATTAATAGTAACAGTTGTTACAATGAGGTCAAAAGGGATAAGGACTGAGAAAACTCAGATGCTTAAGGGATCATTGGTATCCATGGAGAGAGCAGTTTTATTTGATGTCAACTAATCAATCAATATTTGTTAAGTGCCAACTATGTGCTCCAAAGACAGCTTGGAATGAGTTGAGGAGTGGGAGGTGAGAAAGTAGAAGCAACGAATATATACAATAACCACATTTAGCTAAGAAAAAGAAAATATATAAGATAATCAGTTAGTAGGAAGATCTAGTGAAGGTGTTTTGTTTTTTAATGATGTGGGTGATCAGAGTATGCTTTAAGTAGTTGGGAATAAGTCAATAAATAAATAAAAATTTAACATTAGGAAGTGGGAATGATAGAAAAGGACAAGATCTTGGTGAGATCAAGAGTAAAAGTAGAAGGGTTGGCATTTGGAAGAAGAGCCACCTCTTCCTCTGAGTCTGACATGAAGTAGGAGAGAATTGTGGGTGGGATGGCAGGTGGGGGTCAAAACTTTTTTTTCAGTGAGGTATGACGCAAAAGGGAGAGGTGGCATAGGAGGCTTCAGGAAAGATAAGAAGGCTTAAGAGCCACTGTGGGGAGTGTGATAGGAAGTTGATCATGAGAAAGTAAAAAGACTGGTGTGCAGCAATGAAGGCCCAGTCATTCACTACATGAACTTGTGGTGGACCCAATCAGTGTGGCTGTGTAACTTCCTCCATTAGGGTTTAGCAATATGGGTAGAGAAGTGGAGAAGGTTGATAGTTGGAAGATACAATGCTAGTGTTTGGAAAGGACAGTAATTGAGCAAGAAGGAAAGGGAGTCAAAGGTTAGGTGACAGTGAACACTTTCCTCACATAGAATATCACTCCTTGCTCCCTGATGGACTCATCACAGCCTCTCTGCTGCCACATGTTCTGTTCCTAAATTTGGAGAGGGCCCAGGGTGTGGAGAGGAAAGAGTATGGGCATCTGGGCTTGTCAAAGTAAGGAAGACAAGGAGGATGGAGCCATAAGGTGGGGAGTGGCAATGTGAAAGTGTTGGGTGTTATGGCAATAGAGAGCTTGACTGGAAGGAGGAATGATGTCAGTGGGCAGAGGATTTAGTACCATAAAGTATGGTAGCTGAAAGATAACCAATTTTGAAAAAACATTTTCTGTCCTTGAAGCCACCAAAGAAAATTAATATTTTTAATATGTACAATTGATTTCAAATATGACATTCCATGGAAATTTTAAAGGCTTAGAAAGCACTATAGGACTTAAAATACCAATACTGAAATGTATATCACTTAATATTTCAACTTAATAATAATCACTAACATTTATAACCCTTGATAGTTTGCAAAAAGCTTTACAGATGTTATCTCATTATTTCATCACAACAACCCTATGAAGTTATTATACCCATTTTACAGATGAGGAAACAGAGGCATGGAGAGGTCATACAGCTAGCAAATGTCTCTATTTACACATAACTTATAAAGCTCTCTACTCACGGGGCCATCTCACTGACTCGGTCAGCAATGAATACAACTCTATGATGCTGAATAACCCTATCCTTTGAACTTTTAGACTGTAAAAAATAAAGACAGGAACTTTGTTTTTGTTACTATAGAGTATCCCCAAATAAGAAAACTCCTTCTACCAATGAATGTCAGCACTTTCAATTTATAGTCTCAGAGGTTTACCCTAAAGCAGGAGTACCAAATTCAAACTGAAACAAGGGCCACTAAACTAGGCATAATGATCCTTGCCTTTCTGACTTAGAAAACCACATAGTAACATTATCTATGTCCTACTGTATTTTTATTTATTTTGTTCAGTATTTCCTGATTACATTTTAATCTGGTTCCAGCTAAAACTGTTGCTGGAGGCATCCTGCAAGTCTGACACCTTTGGAGAAGCTAAGTCATTTTCTCAGCATCATCTGTGTGTGTGGGTCAGAGTGAGAACTTGAACTTCTTGGTCCAAAGGTCAGCTCTCTCTCTGTAGGCCTCTCATGGCCTCTATTCACAAAATAAACTGTAAATAAAGCACAGCCACGCTCCTGCAGCACAATTAACAGAAAAGAAAGAGCTATTCAAACTACATTTTCATTTGGCATGCATTCTTTTAAAACAAGTATTTTTTTTTACAGTGAAAATGTCTATCCAATACCCAAAGCAAGAAGCAATGAAGAAACTTTAGGATTTTTCTCAACTTTGCAGCATTTTAACATTTGCATGACCCCCCCATTCCTCTGCAACTTGTTATTTGTATTATATTCTCCACCCCTGCATAAATTGAATATACTTCTCCACAGGGAGTCCAGTGGAACCAGCTGCTACTACTGCCTCACAGAGAAAAATGTACATTTGTTAGCAAAGGAGCTATGGAACAGAGAAGCTGACTATATTTAGAGCTCAAAAGGAACAGTAGGGGCATATAAATTAAAGATAGAAAATGAACATTAAAGTGCTCTGAGTTAATTATCTCACTCAGGTTATACTCTGTTAAATACATTCAAACCATTTGTGATCTATTTGCAGTTCTGCATGCAAGCTTTTGCAAAACTGATGTTCAGAAATTACACATGATGGTTGTGGCACAGGAATGGGGGATATGTGGAAAGAAGGTGTGGAAGGGAAGGAATATTGCTTCCAGTCTTTGAGGGAGCGCTGAATATGTGCCCTTATTTCTTCTTGTTAAGATTTATCATTCTTTTCCCCTTCCCAAAGTCCCCGTTCTATCCTTCCCTCTTTTTCTTCCTCTCACTGCCTTTTATTACTAGACGCTGTTTTCTCCTAAAATGTCCCACTGCTGTCCATCTTTAAACATTTCCATGTTCTGTCTACTCAAATAAAAAAAAGCATGAAAGTAAAGGAAACATAGAGTGATAAACGAGTTAAAATAAAAGGTTCTCTCATACTCATCTTCTACCACTCCTTTTCTTCAAACAACACCTTTCCAGTCATATCTCATTTTTGAGTTTTCTCCTGGAAATACAGTGAGGTATGTAATGTATATTTCCATTTATAGATGAGAAAAATTGAGGTAGAAAGTGTTACTGCTACTATTTCTACCTATGATACCTTCTACATAAGCTTTTCTTGATTCTCTCCAACTCTATCTATCTATCTATCTATCTATCTATCTATCTATCTATCTATCATCTATCTATCACCTATCTGCCTGTCTGTCTGTCTGTCTACCTGTCTGTCTGTCTGTCTGTCTATCTATCTGCCATCACAGTACCTGAAATATAGCAGTTGCTTAATAAATACTTGTTGACTGACTGACGTCATAACTGATGGCAGCGGTGGAGAGTGTTCACAGTATTATCAGTCTGGGTGTCTAAAGTTATGTTTCAGCTGAAGCTGTCACCACTCCTCCTTCCCAGTCCCTGATGTCATCTGCTGGTCTGGTGGTGCCATCAGTCTATGAGCTGCTGGGCTATGCTGACCACACTGCATTTCTCTGCTCTTGTCTCCTTATTGGTGCCATATGTTACTCTACCACAGCTTGGCTGTTCTCTGATGTTATCATACAAGATTTAGCTGAATTGAACCTTTTTTTGGCTTTTTCTATTCCCATTTGGGATGAATTTTTGTCTTTCAGCACATAGGCTCAATGACTATCTTGTATTTTTGTGATTTTAAACTCCAGAGGCATAGGTCAACTTGTTCTCAAACTCAGGTTAAATTTTTATTTTGAATTTATCAGTCAATCAGCAGGCACTTATGAAGTGCTTACTGTATACCAGGATATTAAAAAGAAAGTAGTTACAGCCTGCCCTCAAGGAACTTATACTCTAATGGGAAAGATGAGGGGGAAGGAGAGGGAGAGGGAAAGAGAGAGACAGAGAGAGAAAGAGTATTCATTAAGTACTTGTTATGTACCAGGGGCTGTGCTAAGTGCTGGGGATACAATATTAGAAAATAAGACAGTCCCTACTTTCAAGGAACTTAAATTCTAACAGACCAAGAGTGACAAAGGTGATACCGGAGAGGGGAGTGTATCTACTCAGTGGCAAAGCAAGTGCTGGAGAGGCGCAATAGTACAGAGAGTGAGTTGATCTGGAAGTGAAGTGAGCAGTATGGCTGAGATCTCAAGAAATGGGGATCCTGGACAGACTCACCAGGAGAGCAGATCTCAGGGTAGAGTCAGTCCAAGAATGACAAAACAGCCAATGGAGGGAGGGGCAGTGTTGAGCAAGGAGCTATGTAGAAGCACATAGATTTATACAAGACATATACAGAACAGATGGATGGTAACCATAGAAGCTAATTCATTAGCAACTAAATGGGATGCAGAAAGGCCTCCTGGACCTGGTAGAGCTGATTCTTAGAGGAATACAGGCACACTAAGAGGTGGAAGTCTAGAGGAGACTACTCCAGTCATGAGGGATAGCTGTTGCAAAAGCACAGAGGCGGCAAGATAGAGTATCATTTATGAACAGCAAGTAGGTCAGTATAGCTGAACTTTAAAATGCATGAAAGAGTTAATATGGAAGAAGACCAAAAATATAAAAGGATTTGGTTTGTGAAGAGCTTTAAATGTTAAACAGAAAAGTTTATTCTGGATCTCAGAGGTAATAGAGAGCCACTAGAGTTTATTGAGTAGAAGGGTGACATAGGTAGATCTGTGCTTTAGGAAAATCACTTTGGCAGCTATCTAAGATGGATTGAAATAGGGAGAGGCTTGAGGCAGAGAGACTCATTAATAAGCTATTACAATAGCCTAGGTAATAGGTGATGAGAGCCTGAACTCAAGTGATGGCTATGAGAATAAAGAGAAGGGGATTTATGAGAATGTTGTGGCAATAGAAATGACAAGATTTGGCAACTGATTGTCTATATGGGAGAAGTGACAGTTAAGGGTTGAAAAAAACATCAAGGTTAGTGCTTTGATATTAATGGGGGAGTTCCAAAGGGGAATAAGGTTGGGGTTGGGAAGAAAGAATGATAATGAGTCCTGTTTTGGATATATTGAGTTTGAAATACTTATGGGACATTCAAAAACAAATGCCCAATGTTGGTGATGTAGAGCAGGTGCTCAGAAGACACAGTAGGGTTGTATACACAGATGTGGAAATCACATGATTAGCAATGACATTTGAGCCCATGGGACTTGATGATAATACCCAGTGAGAGAGGAGAGAGGAGAGGGGAGAGAGAGAGAGAGAGAGAGAGAGAGAGAGAGAGAGAGAGAGAGAGAGAGAGAGAGAGAGAGAGAGAGAGGGAGGGAGGGAGGGAGGGAGGGAGGGAGGGAGGGAGGGAGGGAGGGAGGGAGGAGAGAGAGAGAGAGAGAGAGAGAGAGAGAGAAGAGATCCCAGGAAAGAGCCTTGAGGAATATGTACAATTAATGAGTCTAATATGGATAGAGATCCAGCGAAGGAAAATGAGAAGATGCCAGCTATTACCCAATTTATTCTTTGAGTCTAGAAATTTCTTTTCAACCTACATTATACCAATTATGGCCAACATAAATCAACCAAGACCTAAAGGTTCTGGGCAGATCTGGTGACCTTTGTCTAAAATAATTACTGCCTTCCTCATATGTACATCTCATCTAGCACCTAGGATAGCAAGTAGGCCAGTTCAAACAGTGCTTTGCATATTTGTAGGTACTTATTAAATTACTGTTTAATGAATAAATATTGTTACAGGAGCTATGGTTGGGAAACCAGAAAGTCAAGCCCTAGGGTCCACTTCACTACTGGAAGAAAAATAGGACATCTTGCAGAGACATTGCAATGAAGATGAATTATTTTATTTCTAAGTATCCTTCCAGCAATAAAATTCCATGATTCTATGACCTTATTGATATCATAATACACCTAAGAAATGACTGAGAGCCTATCAAGACTCTGTCTCAAGATATTTGAAAGCACTTTGGACTTTTTGGGAAAATAGGGTCCTCATATGTACATTCAAGCTATTATTGATCTGAATTTTCCCCCATACCTTTAGCTTTAGTATATTTTTCAGATTTCTATGGCCCACAAGAAATTTCTGTTGTTCTTTTTCATGTTTGGATGTTCACTCATAATTTACTCAGTAGCAGACCTTTTTGTGCTAGTTTCCTATTTTCAGTCCTATGGGCTACCTACCTCTCTCTATAAACACCAAAAAGTGCAGCTGAGAAATCATGCTAGCCCTTGTAACAAATCATTGCCTTGAATAGCTTACTTCAATTCAGGACTGGCAACATAGGGGACAAAGGTATGTGGGGAAGGGGGAGTTGTCAGAATATCACCTCACCTTTCTTTAAAAGTAGTCTTAACCTTACTAAACTAATGGGAAGAAAATCATTTCCATTTGGAATTATACCCACTGTAAAGAAATGGTTACTTGAGCATTAAAAAAAATTTAATAACTTTTAAAATGTTTTATATATTTGTATAGATATAGATATAGATATATGCCTGACATAATTTGTTCTGGTATGTTTTGTAAGTTGTTGTGGAGGAGATATATTGGATAAGCTGGGCAAAAATGCTGACTCCCATGCCACCATCTTGACTCTACCCACATAGTAGTCTCTTAATAAATGCTTACTGATTGACAATCTATTAAATGATTTTTATAACATCCTTATATGTAACTGCTAAAAGCTGGCAGCACTCTAAATTCCAGCATATAGAGGAATAGTTAAATGAACTATGATTCAGTAGAGTAATTAAATACAATGATACAATTAAGGCCAAAAAAATGTTAAGTACAAAGAAATCTGGAAATATCTTTATAAAATAATGTTAAGCTTTTATTTTTTAATTTAGAACCAGAAGAATGAAGGATATATATTCATTATAAACATAAAAAAGGCAAAGTGAATGGCAGTGAAAAGGAGTTCTGATAGGGACTTAAAAGTAATCACTGAAAAGTTATGATGTTACTCTATGAATTGAGATTAATTTAAATGTAAATCGTCACTAAGTAAATTTAGTTGGTTATATTGATGCTAATATTGCTCTTAATAAAACATTTAATTAAAAATCAACCTCTAAGCTCTTTTCATTTAGAAAAAAAATTAATCAAAATTAATTCACAAAGCACTCCTATTGAGATCACCTAGAAAAATCAAAAGGTACTTTTTCTTGTTCTAATGAATCTCAAAGGAACTTTTTGGTCTATCTGATAATTTAGGAAATTAATACTCAGTCTCCAACAGCAGTAGTCCCATAAACTATTTCTCCTTGGTAACAATGTCATCTTTTAAAGATGGGAGAAAAAATTCACAGCATGATCAATATTCAAGTACCATCAGTCTGTGAAAGATCATTTTAGTTGATTGCCCAAGATAGCTTGCTATAGGTGTTAACTTTTGATGAGCTCTATTGGATTTACCTTATTTTTTTTTGCTTGTTTTAATGTTGAAAATACATTCAAGAATTTCAGAGTTGAAAGGGACTTTGTCATCTAGTCCAGCCTTTCCCCACAAAACAACAGTCTCTTCCTCATACCTGACAAGTAGTCATCCAGATTTTGCTTAGAGTTTCACTAATGAAGAACCATTACTTTCTGAAGAAACATGTTCTACTCTTTAGTAGCTCTAATTGTTAGTTTTCCCCCTGAAAATAAAGCCTAAATATAGATCTTTGCAACTTCTCTACATTGCTTTTAGGTCTGCTTTCTTGAGACAAATAGATCAAGTCGAATCCTTCTTCCACGTGACAGTTCTTCAAATACTTAAAGACAGCTATCCTTTGACCTCTGAGTCTTCTCTTTTCCAGGTTTAAAACATGCAGTTCTTTCAAGTGATCCTCATGTGGATTCAAGGTCTTCCAGCATTCTGATTTTCTTCCTTTAAGTTTTCTCCATTTTATCAATATTTTTCATAAACGGTGGTGCCCACAACTGAACACAATATTTAAAGATCTGACTTCAGTGAGTACAGAGGGATCATCACCTCAAAATATCATTACTTTTTTGTTTTTGTTGTTTTGACTGCCTTGTCATTCAATTGACTCAAAATCCTCTACATACAACAACCAGATCTCTTAAAAATAAACTCTTATCTAACTATGCCTCTCCCATTTCTGGAAGCCAAATGTCATAACATTTTAAATTCCAGTTGATAAGATTCATTCCAGCACTCTAGCCTCTCAAGATCTTTTTGGATTCTGATTGTGTCATTCAATGACATCTATCCCTCACCTCCATCTTTGTGTCACCTGTATTTGTATAGCATGCCATCTATATCTCCAACCAAGTCACTGATAAAATGAGTGATAAAACCCCCAGACAGATCCCTTAGGGCACTGAATGTGACAGGGAGAAGAAAAACTAAGCTTGCTTCAAGAGTGCTGAGTCTCAATAAGTCTTAACCAGGTGGTAACTCCAACATGTAAGAAAGTTATACCCAGAATCAGATTCTCTCAAACAATTTATCATCAGTTTGTGCCTCAGCCCAAATGAACCATCTTCCTATAGGTCCCTGCCAAGGGACCTGCTGCAAGGCAAAGGAAGAAGGTCACAAAGCTCTGAAAGGTTTTGTTATTGTTATCATTAGGCTTACAGGAAATTTTGACTTAGAGAGATTTAAATGGTAGCTTCACCCCCACTGGCTTTGCAGCTAGGCAGATACCAAACATCTAAACCCAAGGTTCCTCTCGCACCAAGAAGGATTACTATGTCAATGACACATCATCAGAAAGGATAAATCTAGTCTGACTTATCGTTTAAATCTATAGATGAATCTATGAAAAAAGTGTACTTAAAAAATCAAATTATGAGTTCTTAAGCCTGAAAGGACTCTTTTAAGATTTTATTGGATATAACCTTTAGAACATATATTTTCAGGCAGAACCACAACTAAGAAGGAGAATTCTCCTCATTCTTGATCAAAATGGAATAGATTCTTCCAGGATTCATGAGGATGCATTCCAGGAAGTCTCCCTAAGGTGGGAATGGGCTGACAGGGGTTGTGATGGATAAGTGGAAAGCACATAGCATGTTACAATATAAAGAACATTGGAATTGGAGTCAAAGGACCTCAGTTCAAATTCTGAGTGTCACTTATTACCTAAAGGACCTTGGGTAAGTAACTCAGCATCTCTGAAATAAGAGGGTTGGATCACATGACCAACTGATCACCGGAGTGAAGTTCTCAACTGAGCCACTTACTGGTTTAATGACCTTGGGTAACTCATTGCAGCCATCAGGGTCTCAGCTTCTTATATGTATATATATATATATATATATATATATATGTATGTATGTATGTATATGTAGGTATACATATATATATACATATGTACATATATGTATATATATATATACAAAAAAAAAGACATGCACTAACAGACATTAATTTCTGTTAAAACTCTGTGACAAATCATAAGACCTTTGGAAATCACCCAGTTTATTCCTTTCCCTCAGGTAGTTTGGGCATTATTTTCATCCCCATTTTACAATGAGTCAATTAAAGCACTTGGAAGGTTAAGTGGGTCCAAGGTCACACAGGTAATGTTTGTTAATGGGGACCAAAATAGGAGCTTCCCTACTTTCCAACAATACATTCTTTCTTAACAATTATAATAAGACATTATTTATAACTAAGACTTCTCAAAGTCCTAATTTGTGGCTCAAAGTACTATAAGATACAACAGTAATACTTTATTGATTTGAGTATTTAAATTCTCCAAAGTATAGTAGTAGAAGAAACATTTTTCTTCAGAGCACGATCACGTAACAACTGTTCTCTATAATAACTTTCTAATTTTGAAGAAAGGGGTTCCCAGAGAGGTTAAATAATTTATCCAAGGTCATATGTACAATTACAGAACAGAATAGAGAACCTAGAAATATAACTTATGAAAAAAAGATATTTGAAAAATCTATTTCCTTGAAAATACTATATAACAAAATAACTGGCTTTATCTAAATATTTGAAAATCATTTTTAAGATTGGAAGAAAAAGGAGCAACATCTTTTTTAACCAGAACATTTTTTTAATCAACCAAATAGATGAAACCACTGGATATAAAATAAGTTGGTTTGATTTTCACAAAGATAAAAGGATTTGTACAACACAAATCTTTTAAAGTTAAAAAAAAAAAGACTGAGAAAAGCATTTGTAGTACGTATATATCAAATAGCAATATCTGCAGGGAACACACTCGCCAATGGAACATCGATCAAAAGATATGAATAAATAATTTTTGAAAGAAATCTGAGATCTCTCTCACTTCTAAATCTCTGCCCTATGATCCCAAGTGCTATCAATATAGATTGAAACTTAAAAGTGATATCGATGCCAAATGGTAAGAATAGATTACCTGTTAAAACTAGTCTATAATCATTAGGTCCAGCTGTAAAAGCATGTATTCAGATCAACTGGGGGTTGATACTATGATATCCTGAGGAATGATAACTGAGAATCTGGACAGAATATGGCGCCAAGGGAAGGTCAAGACACTGGGGTCAGCAGGGGGAAGTAATGGGAGCAAATAAACGAGGGAAGATGGGGGAAGCTGATAGATAAGAATCGATCTTCGGCAGATAATAAAACACACACAGTGATATGTGGTCAGTGGGGTCAAGTTGTTGAAATCTGAGAAGTAAAGAGATGATAAAGGTGGAGATTGGGTCAATATCAGAAAGAACAGCCAAAGTCTTCATCAGAATGTGAATTTTGTCATGAAAAGCATCCAAATGACCTTTGGCTGGAAGTCAATTGAAAAGGACTCTATTACCCACCAAGATGGGCTCACTGTCCCTGCACCTTGTGGAGGAAGGCTCGTTTCTTCTAGACTTGTCTCTGGAGCACTGGGGCTTGGGTGTTAAATATTTATGCATAAGGAAATTCTCTAACCTGCTATGGTAGACCTCATTTTTCAGATTATATAAACACTTCGAGCTGCAAATGGCCTTAGAAGTTAAACTTCTTCTCATTTTATAGATTTTATAGATGAGGAAACAAATCTAGAGAGGATAAGTAATTTTCTCAAGGTCCCAGAGGTAATAAAATGGCAAAACTACTATTTCAGTTCAGGTCCTCTAACTACAAATCCAGAGCTCTGTCCAACTTAAGTCCATCCTGCTATAATTTAGGATAATTTACTTTTATTCCATTCAGAAATAGAGCATAATAAGTTATCATGCTCCTAAATTTACTCTTCTTTTTGTGTGTTTTTCTTCAGATTAAAATAAATCTCAGTTCTTTTAACTTACCATTACACATTTTACTTGCTCCCATGCTTTTTAGCATGATGTTTTCAGCCATGTTGTCAGATGCTTTCAATGAGTATGAAAACAGCTTCAAGGTTCAGCTACCATACTGATGGTAAGTTCTTCAGTTTGAAAAGGCTACAAGCCAAGACCAAAGTGGAGGGAGTGTTGGGGCATGATTTTCTGTTGTCAATGCAGCCTGTGAAGCTGAGATGCAACAAAGTATGGATCAATTCTCTGTTGCCTGTGCTAATTTTGGCATAACAATTAATAACCAAGAAAACACAAGTGCTCCATCAACCACTACCACGCCATCCATATGTAGAACCATCAGTTTCAACAAATGGAGAAGTTTTGAAGCCTGTGGATAAATTCACTTACCGTGGTAGTGTACTTTCCAGGGATGTACACATTGACAATGAGGTTGATGCCCACATTGCCAGAGCTAGCTCAGTGTTTGGGAGGCTCTGAAGAAAAGTATGGGAGAGAAAAGATAATTAGATTACTACCAGACTGAAGGTCTACAGAGCTGTTGTGCTGACTTCATTGTTGTATACCTGTGAAACATGGACAGTCTACTAGAGTCATGCTAGGACACTGAATTGCTTCCATTTGAACTGTCTTAGGAAGATTCTGAGGAAAGGTACCAAACACTGAAGTCCTTGCTTGAATTAAACTGCCAAGCATTCAAACTATGCTTCAGAGAGCACAGTTCTGATGGGTTGGCCACACTGTTTGAATGCAAAATGTACTCTTGCCAAAAAGACTATTTTATGGAGAACTCACAAGGGGCAGGCAATCACATGGTAGTCAGAAGAAAAGATGCAAGGATACTCTCAAGGTCTCTCTCAAGAACTTTGGATTTGATTGTGGGACATGGGAGACACTGACACAGGACCACTCAGCTGGCGTGCTCACATCAGAAAGCAGAATTGAAACCATACAAAGCAAATGTAGGATGCACAAATTTGGACTAACCACCCCAAATGTTCGCATGAAGTATCTGTGACCAATCTGTGGTAGAGAATTCTGAGCTCATATTGGTCTGATCAGTCACAGTCTTACACATTGAAACTTCACTTTATCATGGTGACGTCATTTTGGTCCTCATTGAGAATGCTCTCTTTGAGACCAAAGGATAACAACCTGGCTCTCATCTAATACCATACAGCTTCAGATGTTGTCATGCGAGGGGTTTCAGGTATAACTCAAAATTCTGATTTGGTTCTTTTTGCACTTGGTAAACAAGTAAACAGTCCCTTGATTTGTTACAACAAACAAAAGATAAAGAAGCCTCTTCCCAACAATAACTCTTTCAAAGGTGAATCAATAACAATCATGGACTCTCTGACTATAGAAAACAGGAAAGACTGAAAATAATAGTTTTCTCTTGGGCTTTTAAAGAAGACATTAAATGCGCTTTCTCACAGAAAACTTTAGTAGTGTCTATATCCAAAATAAACACCAAAAAGCTATGGCAGAAAAGAAATATTTTAGTTAGGAAAATGTTTTCTCAACAACCAGGAGTTAAACCTTGGCTATTTGATTTTTGATGAACTAAATAAACTTAGCTAATCAGCTTCCTTCAGAGAGGTTGTAAAAATTAATTGAAGCTCTGTTTAGAAATCATGTTTTGACACGTGCCATAGAAAGATGTAGAAAACAATACAAGGAAGCATGGTGTTCAATCTTGCCTTAAATGGTCCTCAGCATATCTGAGCCTCAGTTTCCTTATCTCTAAAATGGGGACAATATTAATATTCAACAAGATTGCTGTGAGGCTTAAATAGGATGATGCATGCAAAGCATTTTGCAAATCTTAGATTGCTATACAAATACTAGCCACTATTATCAACACAATTAAAAACTCTTTAATTAGTGGCAAGTGTGTTTCTTCTCATAGGTCTAAGAAGATTGGAGAATTTTAGTAAAATGAGCTCACAACCAATAGCCAATTTAGGAGTAGTTTCTGTCCATGTTTTTATTGTTTTCAAGTAGGAAGATTCAAGTTGCTGTTTCATTTTGCAAAGCTCTAGGTACCTCCAGGCTCTCTTTGCAAAGTAATAGCAGGTGTGTCTTAACAGAAGTTTTGTGTTCTAAGACAATGCGGAACTGAGGTCTCTTGCTGGCTTTTCAAAGGTATACTTATGAATTTCTTTCTGAAATGAACTGTGGCTACTGAGATGTGTGGTGTTAATCTATTCCATTTCAGCTCTTTGCAAATTCACCTCTGGCTAACTGAAAAGACCAAAGAGATCCAGATAATAATGAATGTACCCCCAAGGACATCTCTAGTACATGGTGCCCTATTACATACTCCTAGGTCAGTGTTACTCAAAGGGTAATTATCTATATCAATCCACAATTCATAAGACATTTCCAAAGAATCTCTCTGACCAAACATGATATGGTCTCTCTGACCTTATAAAAACCATGATATTGTAGTAGAGTTAGGGATGCTCTTGGGGCCCAAATGGAAATATTCATTGTCTTGGTGAAAAGTATTAATGCTAAAGGAAGCTTTTTTAAGGTTTCTTAAGAATTACTTGCACCTAATTCTACAACTGTTATTAAGTCTATGAAAAGAAAAATGACTATAATTTGGATCTATTAAATAAAGATATATAATTTTCTGACATCATGCAACCCCTTGCTTCCCATTACTTAGCATCAATTTAGCATACATGGAGTTTTCCCTATAATCAATTGACTACAATCTTGATTCCACTTTTAGATTAGTTGCCACCTATATTATAATGGTCACAGTGCCACAGTACTTTTGGAATTATGCCAAAGCTATAGAAATCTTCCTTAAAGATGAAAAGACATGAAAATAATTTGGTAATACACCTCAGAGACGTAAAACATGTTTTCTTTCTTATTTTCTATGCCTCATCTTTGAGATGTTCACCTTCGTGCTACTTTTTAAGTAATTAAATATGAACAAGTCCACTTTCCAAAAGGATGTATGATGTGGCTGTCACTGCTACCTTGAAAACCTTTATTTTTGCCTTTTCAATTTGCCTTTTCAATAGTAAAGTTGTTTATTTTTTCTTTCCATACTTTTCAAGTAAATTCCATGAAATTCTTTAGAAAAATCAACTCCAACTAACATAATCTGACCCTTTACTAACTCTACAGATTTTTTTACACATACTTTAAGTAGTCTTATAAAGGTACCTTTAATGTATTTCTTTAAAGCAAATATAAAATGGGAAGAGATACTCTGATAAAGGAGATTTAAAAAAAAACACCTCATTTCACTGATTCCGAGGAGAAACTGTTCTAAATAGATTTGGTTCTCAGTTTATTTCCTCAGTAACAAGCAATTCAATATACACAGGGAAGCTAAAATAAAAGGTATTTTTTAGTATCTTTGCCATTAGGTTAACAAAGAAGAAATTTTTCTTCTGTTAGTTCACTTTTCTTTTCTTTTTTCTAAGGAACATAGTTTCTTTCTCCCTTAATGCCCTTCTATCAGAGTTTATTCATTTTTATTTCAATCTTTCCCTAGTAAAGTTGTTTCTTATCTTAGGAATTTAGGACTAGAAAGAACATTCAGGATAACCAAAAAAAGATTCTTAAAGCTAGGTTGACAAGCTTTCCAACCCAAGCAGGAATCCCTTCTCCGACATCTCTGACAAATATTCATTAAGTGATGGGGAGCTCATTCCGCTACAATTTCATTTTTGTCATTTCTAATTATTAATAATTCTTCCTTTTATTGATCTGAAATTTGATTTCCTATCCCCAGTGAGGAAAACCTCCTCCCCATTGTCATTGAATTCCCGAATTTCTTTTTTGTTATGAGCAGGATTTACACGATCACATTTTCTGGCTGTCTGTTCTTTGTAAATGCCCATAATTATTTGTGTTCTAAATAACTAGAAGTTCAAAGTAGATGATTTTAGAGAAAACAAAGAGTCATCAAACTAATCAGTGAACCCAAATGGACAGGAATGTGTGAATTTAAGTGACCATTTTGTTAAAGCGATGCAATCAATATGCCAGCACATTTGAAAAACTCAACAGGGGCTACTAGATTGGAAAACAATGTTTATATCCCAACGCTAAGGAAGAGAAATGCTAAACAATGTTCTTATTACTGAACAATTGTCCTCATTTCACACGCCAGCAAGGTCTATGCTTAAGATTCTGTGAATTAGGCTTCAGCAATACGTGAACTGAGAAGTACCAGAAGAGCAGGTTGGTCTTCAGAAAGACAGAGGAACCAGAAAACTAATCGCCAACCTTCACTGCATTATGGAGAAAGCAAGGGAGTTCCAGAAAATCATCTACTTCTGCTTCATTGACTACACTAAGACCTTTGACTGTGTGGATCACAACAAAATGTGGCAAGTTCTCAAAAAGATGACAATACCACATCATCTTATTTGTTTCCTGAGGAACCCAAGATGCAATATGTATGGATCAAGATACAACATTTGGAACTGAACATGGAACAGCTGATTGGTTAAGACTGGAAAAGAAATATGAGAAGGCTGTATATCATCACCTTATTTATTTAATTTATATACAGAGTTCATCATGTGAAATGCTAGGTTGGATGAATCAAAGGCCAGAATTAAGGTTGTTCAGAGAAATACTGAAAATCTCAGGTATGCAGATAATATACTCTGATGGCAGAAAATAAAGAGCAATTAAGAAGTCTCCTAATGAGGGTGAAAAAAAGGAGATATGAAAGCTGGCTTGAAACTTAACAACAAGAAAAAACTAAGATCATGGCAACTGGTCCCAACACTTCCTGGCAAATAGAAGGAGAAGAAATGGAAACAATTTCAGATTTTACATTCTTGGGCTCAGAGATCATTGCAGATAGTGACTGAAGCCATGAAATTAAAATGCTTGCTTCTTGAAAGGAAAGTTATGGCAAAGCTGGACAGCATACTGTAAAACAGAGATATCACAAAAGTCTGTTCAGTCAAAACTATGGTTTTTCCAGTAGCAATGTACGGCTGCGAAAGAGTTGGACTATAAGAATATCTGAGCGCTGCAGAATCAATGCTTTTGAATTGTGGTGCTGGAGAAGACTTTTGAGAATCTATCAGACATTCAAGGTTTTTTACTTTATACAGAACATCTGCTAGAGCTTTCTTTCTGCCAAAACCAGAACACAACACATAAGAAAGAACATTAAAAAAATGCATCCAGATAAGGAGAGTCTCATATTTAAAGCTTTCAAAAATTTATCTCATTTGAACATCTTGCCTTTTGAGGTAAATGTTATTATTGTGCTCATTCTAAAGATCTGGAAACCTAGAGACCCTGAGAGGTTAAGGGACTTGTACAAGGTCACTCAGTTAATTAAGTGGTTGAGGAAGCATTCAAGTACATTTCTTCCTGACTCTAAATCCAGTGCTCTATCCATTGCAGCACACTGCCTCATGCCTAAGATATCAACCAAAGCAAAGGGACTTGAGTCCATGTCTCATGGGGATCTACTGGAATTGAGATGATTAGCCTAAAATAAATAAGACTTAGGGGTAAGGAACAGGATAGCTGTCATCAAGTAACTGAATGCTTGGTACATGGAAGTGGGGTTAGGCATGTTTTGTTTGGCCCCAGATGAGAAAGCTAGGAGCAATGAGTGGGAGTTATAGAGAGACAAATTCAGGTTTGATGTACAAAAAAACCTCCTTATGATGTGAAAAGCTGATGGGGTACCTAAGAGGATAGCAGTTTTCCCTGACTTGAAGGCTTCAAACAAAGGCTTGATGATGAATATGAGTAAGATATACAGTGTATTTTTTTTTTTTTTTGGTACAGGCTGGACTAGAAAGCCATTGACATCCTATCTAATTCTGAAATTCTATGACTCAGACCTTTCCCTCCTTGGATTCATAGAATACTTGATTTGTACTTCTTTTATCTACTTTAATGCCTTATTTTCTATTTTAGCTATTTCTACAGGTGACCCAAAGGGCAATGGAAAGACACACGATTGATATTAGTAAGTTGCAGCCTATTGCCAGCATCTGAAAAATGTCAGATTTGGAGAAACTAAGAATGGTGCTACTAGGCATGAAACATCCAAGGAATCTGACAAAGGCTTTCTTTTAGAATTGCCCCCCCCCCCCCCATCTACATATGATTAGCTACTGAGACACGTCTCCTTGGTATATCCAATTGTCACTATTTCCTATCTAATCTCAGTGACCAAATAAGTAATAGAAGTTTCCTTGGATAATCCGGACGAAACAACAACACCACACACACAATTCACCTGTGGGCATTTCAATCATTTGTTTTAGTTTCAGTGCTTACTATTATTTTTTCTTTTTCAGTCCACACCCCCATTTCAATTTTGGGAACCCACCAAGAATAAGCTATGTATGTGATTAACGTCTATGGTGGCACTGAATTATTCTTGGACTTTACTTAGTTAACTCAGAACACACAAATGAACACGTTGACACACCATTTATTAGAGACAAAGACCATTTTTTAGTTTGATTTCTGAGTGAAAGATGTACACTTTCTGACTCAAATGTTTTTACATTAACAAAAGAAATGCAAATGCTGTAATTATTCATTAACTGCTCAGCTGTCTAGTCAGGGTAATGAAAGGTTAGAGAGCATATATTTTTTGTTTGAGGCTCTTTTGTTAAAATGTGGCAGAAAACAAAGTCACCAGGAAAATTCTTTGAAAAAAAAAAAGACATTCACATAAAGATAGGGAATAAAGGTGATGGTGTTGGGAGCTTGGGATCAATAAGTGGTGATAAAGGCTGAAAACTACACAAGGATAATAGAAATTATTTGAAATACTTGGCAAAGAGAACAAAGAGCATTCTGTGAAGTCTTTTATTTGAAAAGCTGGGTTTAGAAGAACAATGACATTGTTTCCTCATTCTTCCCGAATATAGTTCATGAGGTTTACAGGATATCTGGTTTAGTTACTCCCTTTAATACTGGTCCCTGATTTTTCTTCCATGTCAGCAATTTGGGACATTTTGCTTTCTCCCTGCCTTTATAGAGGGCAGAAATTGCACTTCTAGCTCACTCCACCTTCTATCTGCAGTTCCATTTGATTTCAATTCCATGGAACAAGATACCCCCAGGAATCCCCACTTCCCAGTTTCCTTTGTGTGTTCTCTTCCTCCATTAGACTGTAAGCTCCTAGAGAACAGGGACTGTGTTTCAGTTTTGTTTTTTAAATTATTTGTATTCCCAGTGAGTGGGATAGGTTTAGTGAAGACTTCTCAGATTGTAATTCTTCTCCCAGGGGTGAGGTAAGACTGAGAGGCTCAAGGTTACTATATTTTTAGAACAGAATAATTCCATATAAGGATATAAAACTATGTAGTACATTAGGGTCTCAATGATTGGATAAAGTTTACCTAATTCTTCAATGTCTTCATTTCAAAAGGGATTGGTTAGATTTCGTGTCTAGAATGTAAGATCATATTCTCAGCTAATGAGAATAATGGTCAGTACGGGGGGGAGGGACTTGCGTTAGAGTCTATATAAATCACTGCCTTTTCTTTGTCTTCGGCTTTCCTACTCCAGGTGAACTGCTGTAGGATTGTCCAGATTCTCGAGAATCAAATAAATCTCTTTTCTGTCATCACTTTGAGAGGCCTCTGAGTAATTGATTTATGTAGGGACCTGAGCCATCCCACACACCAGGACTCAGTACAGTTCTTGACATATAATAGGTGCTTAACAAATTTTTATTGAATTGAATTGAATTGTTCTGCTTGGCCCCGGAAATAGAACTAGAACCAAGGAGTTAAATATATAGAGGTAGATGTCAGCTCAACAAAAAAGAAAACTTCCAAACAATTACATTTTTAATGCATCAAGAGGAATTCAATCTTCCTGCCTTAATTTTCTACTCTCTCCAATTCATCCTTCTACACAGCTGCCAAAGTAATATTCCTAAGGCACAGATCTGACCATGACAGGCCTTACTCAATACATTTTCCCGGTTACCTATTTACCTCTGGGATCAAATAGATGAATGACAAGTTGAGAAATTTTTATTTTATCTTAGATGAAATAACAGGGAGTCACTGTAGATTCCTGAGCAGTCACGTGGAGTGGTCAGACCTATGCTTTAGATTATTTGGGGATGTGTATTAAGGATGAATTAGAAAGAGGAGAGATTATAAGTAGCAATCAAATTAGATCCAAGGGCCACAATGTCACTTCCAGGAAATTTCTACCCCCTGTCCTACCCACCAACCTCTGTGACTTTCCCTTTCATGTATCACCTTCTTCCATCAGGATATATGTTACTTGAGGGCAGGGTCTACTTTATTTGCTTATATTCATATACCCACAGTTAGCACAGTGCCTGGTACATAGTAAGTACTTAATAAATGATTTTTTTATTCAAATACATACAAAATCCTAAAAGAAAATATATGAAATCCTTTTACATAGAAAAGTTAATAGGAGATTAAAATAATTTAGGGATTTAAAACCTTTAAATGAATATTAGGAAACATTTATTTTAAAAGTGATATCTCTAAGTATAACAGAGCAGCCTCATACAGTCTAGTGATTCATTCTGTGAAATTAAGAGTAGTTTCAAATGAGTTCAGGTCAAAAGGTTAAACAGATTTAAAAAGCAGAACGATTGTGTAATAGGTATTTCATATGTATGCATGCTTGTACATTTATACACATACATGTATATAAACATATACACAAAGCACAGTGCCTGGGGTAGAGGCTTAAGAAATACTAGCTGACTGACAATCAACTAGAGCACTTCCCAACTCACGGGATTTCCTTCAGACAAGGGTGTTCCAAATTAAAGACACTGTGTAAGTCTGCATCCACTCAAAGCCATTAACTCAGAGACCTTCGAATCCAATGTATTGACATTTACTAGTCAGCCAGAGTCCATTATTAATTCAAAGCAAAAGCATTTATTGAAACCACATAGGAAACAAAGAAGCAATAAAGGATGTCTCCCATAAATCTATGGTACGCTCTCCCACAAATAAACCATCAGCGGAAGGAAGGAATACACTTTATAAATGTACGTGGAGAGGGACGCAAGTAGGGAACACATAGGGCAAGGATGCACATGTGAAGGAAAGCTCATCCCTTTGAGGCTGCAGGAATTCTGATGTCTTTTGGTGACAGCTTCATTTCTTCCTGCATCCTGCTCTTTGCTGGTATCTGTGGAATGCAGTTGCTGCTGGATACTATCTCTTCTAGTCACTGCTTTTCTTGTCTCATGTTCTCCTGAGCTCCACCGAGCTTGAGATGTGTTCTCTTTCAGCTTTCAGCTTTTGCCATCCCTGTAACTTTCCAGAACAAAGTGTCTCTCTTTGACTACCATTCTCCTCTTGGCATTGTCTTTCTCTGTTAGACTGTCAATTACCTGAAGAGTTTTGTATCCCCAATGCTTAGGGATATTGGTTTCGTCATTATTCAAGAGTTCACCTTTCTTTTAGTAATGAGTTCATTTTTTTGTAGTCTTATTTCACTGTGCATCAGCTCATATAAATCTTCCCATTTTCTCAATTGTACTCATTTCATAATTTCTTATGGCAAAATAATATTCCATCACAGTCACATAGTGTTTTTTTAAAAGTCATTCCCCTGTAGAAAGGCAAGTACTTTGTTTCAAGACTTTTGCTACCATAGAGTGCTTATAAAAATATTGTTATACATCAGATCTTTCTTTTTGTCTTTTCCTTCCTAAGAGTGGGATTGTTGGGCCCAGGATGGAGAGCTTAGTCATTTTACAAAATTTAAGCAATTTCCTTGTCTTTCTTATATTAATAGTTCTTGTTTGGACTGAACTATCCCTGCTTGGAGTATTTGTTTGGCTTGTCTTTAGACTCTGGCGGTATTTATATTCAAAGAGAAAATGTTTGCAAAGGGCAGATGACAGTCCACAACTCTATCCCCTTCTCTCACTGCCAATTATGTTGACTCATAGAATTTTAGAGTTGAAAAGGACCTTAGAGATCATTTGGTTCTGAGCTTATGAGTCATCATTTAAAGGGTGTCCAAAAATCTATGAGCAGAATGGAAATTGCCAAAATTCCTACTGGAGAAGTACCCATATTGTACAAATGTGTCATTACAATTGCTGTCACAGTTGGCAGACTTGGCAAACGGGTCAACAGGCTCTATTGCTATTAATGATCCATCCAAGGATTGCTTAGGGCAATTAACATGAGGCACTATGGGAAGCTTACTTTGCTTCTCTGTATTAAGCAAGATTTTTGGATAAACAAAAGAGAAGCTGTCAGACCAGTATTTTCCACAAGCTGAAAATATATATTTTAAGGCAAAAAGAAAGGAAAGAAAAGAAAAAAGGGAAATAAGCATTGCTAAAATATCCAGAAAAGTTTCAAAGGAATGGAGGGAAAATTTGCCTGAAGTAAGATGGTTCAAAGACTATACTGTTTGTTGCTGAGTTGTTTCAATTGTGTCTTACTCTTCATGACCCCATTTGGGGTTTTCTTGGCAAAGATACTGGAACGGTTTGCCATTTTCTGCTCTAGCTCATTTTACAGATGAGGAAACTGAGGCAAAGAGGGTCAAGTGACTTGCCCAGGGTCACAAAGCTAGTAAGTGTTTGAGCCAAATTTGAACTCAGATCTTCCTGACTCTAGGCCAGGCATGCTATCCACTGTACCACCTAGTTGTTCTACGGACTACACTGTTGAATGTCAATTTTTCTTATTTTACTGAGTACTGGTAATTCCTGATTATACGTAAAATGATTATCAAATAACAGGAGCCAGTTGCTCCAGTAGACCATCTGGAAATCCATTAAAAATTATGTAGCTGAAGATAATTTTAAATGGTGCTACCAAGTTTGGCAATGAAATTGTAATTATTCTGGGCTACAACATAAGGCCTTACCCTTATTATTCTAAAGTATTCTAAAGTTACCTCAAGTTTCTACAGTTACTTTTTTTTGGGGGGTGGGGAGAACAAGTGAAATTATAAAATTTATTTACACAATAAGCCCTACAATTTTTCACATCTTTAATACACAGCTTTCCATACCTTTAATATACAACATTTAATACATATCCTGTTGCAACCACTTATTTTACACAATTTGGCATGGAATTGACAAGATTTGGACACATAGACTTTAATGCTTCATCATGAAACCACACTTTTTTTCACATTGGCTATCAACTGTGCCTTTGATGAGCAGTCCATTTCTCCAAGTCTAGTTTTGATTCTATCTCATAGGTTTCCAATGGGCTTTAAATCAGATGGGTTCCCAGACCACTGAAGCATTATCTATTTCCATGACTTCAATAAATTTATTAACCATTTGGTTAATAAATTTCGTGGTGCAAGACAATATTATAGCACTCTATCTCCACTTGAAATTTTCTGTAATTCTGGAATAACTACACTTTTCAACATATCAATATATTTATCAGAGTTCATCACTCCCTAAATGGAAACAAGACTTCTAGGCCCATGAAAGTGAAAAATTTCCAAAACATTTCCACATAACTTTGAATGAAAAACTGACTTTCATCAGTGAAAATTATATTTTTCTAACCTTTAGCATTCCAGTGTTTGTACTGTCATGTCCACAACAAGAGTCTTTCTTCATGCTGTAGTTAGCAACGGTTTTCTTACTGATCTTCTAAATATTCTGACAATTCCAAGGAGTCTATACTACACTGCTGAAGAATCAGTTACAGCTCCTTTAGCTGCCAAGCCCTTCTGAAAGTTTTTATGTTTTCTGAGGATCAATTAGGCTATTTTCCCACAAAAGGTTGTCAACCTCTACTGTTATTTTCCTTTTTCTGACACACCTCTGCACTTTGGGGAGATTGATACTTGTTTCATTGTGTACATGAATGACTCTTTGAAACACTTAATATATCCATACCAAGAGCTTCAGCAATATCGCTAAAAGTCATTGCAGTGTACTCTTTAAGAGCTACAACATTTACATGTTTTATTGGAGAAATATTTATTTTTTAAAACCACAAAATTAAAAAAAGGTGTCAGCCTCATATCAATAAAATTACACATGCATGACCATTGCTCATCCCAAGTAATACCACAAGCTGTTTAACAAAGACACTCTCTAAAATCTTCTTACCTCTTATCTAGGAAGAAATGCTGCAGGGGGGAGAGAGGACCCAGGTGTCTCTCAGATGTGTCTGTATATAAAAACCTCCCTCCAATGGAGCAGCATTACTCTACCTGCATGGCTGAAAGGGACTGACATGCACGGAGCATGCCAATTTATACCTGAAGGGGTGGGGCCTGAAGGGAACACAGTGGCTTCTGGGGAGGTGCATATTTTGGCACCCACCCTGTAGGGTTCTAAGTAGATTGGGGTGAAATTGACAAAAGAAATGGCCATAGTTGAAGGTCATGATCAGGAAATCTCTCATGAGATTTCCATCTTTCTGTGGGAACTTCCTATTTAGTTTTCTTTAATTGGTTTCCCAAGTGCATCTTGTTGTAAAGAGCCAAAGGGTGACAATATTATGGCACAGTGAAGGACCTGAGGCTAGCTGTGAGGTGGAAGCAGGGAATGGTAGACTCTGTAAGCCAGATGGGAAAGGTATTATAGTTCTTGAGGCAAAATAGCTAAACAAAAGGTGATACATTCTCTTTAATGTTGTTTTCACTGACGAAATCATATCTGTTTCTGATATGAACCACTTGGCACCTGAAGAGGCTATAACCAGATAGCCTAGGGGATTCCAACAACAATTAATTAGTGTTCTAATTTTCCATATCCCTTCCAACATGTCTGTCATTTTAGCCAATCTGATAGGTGTGAGATGACATCTCAACGTTGTTTTAATTTACATTTCTCTAAAAACTTCCTGTTCATATCCTTTGACTATCAATTGGGGTGACTCACATTCTTTTAGATTTCACAAAATTCTTTATCTAATTGAAATATGAGACCTTTATTTCAGAAACTACCTATAAATTTCCCACCCCTACCCCCAATTTTCTGCTTTCTTTTGATCTTGGCTACACTGGTTTTGTTTGCACAAAACATTTTTAATGTAACATAATGGAAATTATCCATTTTACATCTCACTGTGACCACTATTTCTTGTTTATTCACAAATTGTTCACCTATCTCTAAGTCTGATAAGTAACATGTTCCATATTCTTCTAATTTTCTTGCAATATCTCTCTTCATATCTATGTCACGTATCTATTCTTATCTTATCTAAATGGTGTTAAGATTTTGGTTTATGTCTAATTTCTGCATACTGCTTTCCAGTTTTCCCAACTATTTTTACCAAATTGTGAATTCTTATCCCAAGTCTTAACACTTGCCAAATACAAAGTTACTGTATTTATTTGCAGCTGCAAATTGTATATCTACTTTGTTCCATGTCTACCTTTCCATTTCTTAGCCAGAAGTAAATGGTTTTGATAATTGCTGCTTTATAATAGACTTTAAGATCTGATACTACTAAATCTTCTTCTTTTACATTCTTTTCATTAATTCCTTTGATTTCTTGTACACCCAAATGATTTTTGTTATTATTTTTTCTAATTTAGTAAAATAATTTTTGGTAACTTAATTGGAATGGCATTGAATATATTAATTTAGGTAAAATTGTCATTTTTATCATATTGGCCCTGCCTATCCATGAATGATGATTATTTCTCCAATTATTTAAACCTGATTAATTTTTAAAAAGCCTCTAAGGGGAGGAGCCAAGATGGAGGAGCAGAAAGACACACATATGCTAGCTCCAAACCCACAGCCCATAAAATACCTGTAAAGAAGAACTCCCAACAAATTCTGGAGCAGCAGAAGCCACAGAACAACAGAGTGGAGGAGATTTCTGGTCCAGAGAGACCTGAAGAACCGACACCAAAGATCCTTCATGCACTGGACCAGAGAGGAGCCTAGCCCTGCCTTGGCCACGCGGCACCTATAGGAGCAGATCCCAACAGGCTGCAAGGACAGAATCTCCAGCAGCCGCACAGGTCCCTCCACCCACAGGTGCTAAAGGTCAGTGAGAGTCTTTTTGGCTTGCCAAGAGGGGAGTGGGGTGTCCACATAACTCAGGCCCCCTTGGGAGGCAGCAGTGGACAAGGGCTCCCAAAGCAAGAAGGAGTTCGGATCCATTGTTGAAGGTCTCTGCATAAACCCCCAAGGGAACTGAGCCCTGTGTGGTGGCTCTGCCTCCACCTGAGCAGCTGAACTTAATCTCACACTGAATAGCAGCCCTGCCCCACCAAAAGCACTGAGGCTGGGAAGCAGCATTTGAATCTCAGACCCCAAGCGCTGGCTGGGAAGATCCGGAGGCCAGGTGGGTGTGGAGAGGACACTCAGAAGTCAAGTCACTGGCTGGGAAAATGCCCAGAAAAGGAAAAAAAATAAGACCATAGAAGGTTACTTTCTTGGTGAACAGATATCTCCTCCCATCCTTTCGGAAGAGGAATAACAATGCTTACCATCAGGGAAAGACACAGAAGTCAAGGCTTCTATATCCCAAACATCCAGAATAAATATTCAATGGGCTCAGGCCATGGAAGAGCTCAAAAAGGATTTTGAAAATCAAGTTAGAGAGGTGGAGGAAAAACTGGGAAGAGAAATGAGATGAAAGATAAGCATGAAAAGCAGGCCAACATCTTGCTAAAGGAGACCCAAAAAAATGCTGAAGAAAATAACACCTTGAAAAATAGGCTAACTCAATTGGCAAAAGAGATTCAAAAAGCCAATGAGGAAAAGAATGCTTTAAAAAGCAGAATTAGCCAAGTGGAAAAGGAGGTCCAAAAGCTCACTGAAGAAAATAGTTCTTTCAAAATTAGAATGGAACAGATGGAGGTCAAGGACTTTATGAGAAACCAAGAAATCACAAAACAAAACCAAAAGAATGAAAAAATGGAAGATAATGTGAAATATCTCATTGGAAAAACAACTGACCTGGAGAATAGATCCAGGAGAGACAATTTAAAAATTATGGGACTACCTGAAAGCCATGATCAAAAAAAGAGCCTGGACATTATCTTTCATGAAATTATCAGGGAAAACTGCCCTGAGATTCTAGAACCAGAGGGCAAAATAAGTATTCAAGGAATCCACAGATCACCACCTGAAAGAGATCCAAAAAGAGAAACTCCTAGGAACATTGTGGCCAAATTCCAGAGTTCCCTGGTCAAGGAGAAAATATTGCAAGCAGCTAGAAAGAAACAATTCAAGTATTGTGGAAATACAATCAGGATAACACAAGATCTAGCAGCTTCTACATTAAGGGATCGAAGGGCGTGGAATAGGATATTCCAGAAGTCAAAAGAACTAGGACTAAAACCAAGAATCACCTACCCAGCAAAACTGAGCATAATACTTCAAGGGAAAAAATGGTCTTTCAATGAAATCAAGGACTTTCAAGCATTCTTGATGAAAAGGCCAGAGCTGGAAAGAAAACTGGACTTTCAAACACAAGAATGAAGAGAAGCAAGAAAAGGTAAACAGCAAAGAGAAGTCATAAGGGACTTACTAAAGTTGAACTGTTTATACTCCTACATAGAAAGACAATATTTGTAACTCTTGAAACTTTTCAGTATCTGGGTAGTTGGTGGGATTACACACACACATGCACACGCACATGCACACACACATAGAGACAGAGTGCACAGAGTAAACTGAAGAGGATGGGATCATATCTTAAAAAAATGAAATCAAGCAGTGAGAGAGAAATATTGGGAGGAGAAAGGGAGAAATGGAATGGGGCAAATTATCTCTCATAAAAGAGGCAAGCAAAAGACTTATTAGTGGAGGGATAAAGAGGGGAGGTGAGAGAAAAACATGAAGTTTACTCTCATCACATTCCACTAAAGGAAGGAATAAAATGCACACTCATTTTGGTATGAAAACATATCTTACAATACAGGAAAGTGGGGGATAAGGGGATAAACAGGGTGGAGGGGGATGATGGAAGGGAGAGCATGGGGAGGAGGGAGCAATTTGAGGTCAACACTCATGGGGAGGGACAGGATCAAAAGAGAGAACATAAGTAATGGGGGACAGGATAGGATGGAGGGAAATATAATTAGTTCTTACACAACACTACTATTATGGAAGTCATTTGCAAAACTACACAGATTTGGCCTATATTGAATTGCCTGCCTTCCAAAGGGAAGGGGTGGGGAGGGAGGGAGGGCAGATTGGCAGACAGGGGCAATTAGAATGCTCGGTGTTTTAGGGTGGGGGGAGGGGACAAAAGGGGAGAAAATTTGGAACCCAAAATTTTGTGAAAATGAATGTTAAAAGTTAAATAAATAAATAAAAATAATAATATTCCGTTACAGTTAGCATATATTGCTGGTCATGATGGAAACTGGTATATTTTGCCTTTGAAAAAGCATCTGGCAACACCCTGTGAGAGCTACAAATCTTTTGATATTTTTGACCTGGCAATTTCATTATTGGGAACATACATCAATAAAATAAATCAGAATAAAGAATTTTTAATAAGCTAAGTTTCTATTTGTAAAACAGCCAAAAAACCGGAAACAAATTAAGTGGCCAGTAGTTGAGGAGCCAAATAGACTGTATTACAACAATGCAATGGAATCACTACATATCACAATAGAGAGAGAAAATAGAAAAGAAAAATGTTAAGAACTATATGAAATACTGCAAACTAAAAAGTGGAAATAATGTGCTACTTGAAATGCACATGTAAATGTACATATAAATAAGATCTGGAAAGGGACACTGTGAATTACTGATAAATTTTCATCAATGTTTATATTTGTTCTTACAAATACATTAAAGGGATATTAATCCAAGCTATGATTCATTTAGCATTTGCTTATAACAGTGTATAAAGCAAACTGGAAAAGACAAGCTCTTTAAGGAAAACAAAATATTTTCTTGTTTCAAGGAATTGGGAAGGGATCATAGCCAGGTTTTTGGATAAATACATTTAAGGCATTGTTAGTCCATATCTTTGCTTAAATCCTAAAATTATGAAATGGTTCCTAAATGGAGAAGATTTGAAAAATGAAAATTGAGAAAACAAGAAAGGCAGTATCAGAACCTGGGTTGTTCAGAAATTCTACTTTTGAAAATTAATTTCTCTTACAGGTATAATGTTATATAAAGAATCAAGACCAAAACAGACTCAATCTTTGGGAAACCATCAACAATTGTTTAATAACCATTATCCACACTTCATGATTTGCACTTCCCTGAGATGAACCATGCCCTATGTCCTCAAAACGATATAACTCATGTCATGTCCACAGTGATGGCTCAATGAACACATCCCCTAGGAATAAAGCACCTAAGAAAGGTAACTATGTTTAAAAAAAACAAACAACCCCATAAACCTTCATAAATTAGAAGCAAAATAGTTGATGTTTCAATAGTAATGCATATAACAACTGTTGGGTGGCAAATTATTTCTTCCCACACATTTGATCTGTCCATATGAAGGGTAAATAGAGAATGAGGAAACTGTGAAATCAGATGACTGTCTTTGGTGTCTTCAAGTCTCATTTTTTCAAATCTCTTTTCTTTGTTCTTTCTGATGCCTAGAATGTGTATGCTGAAATGATTCACTTACTAAGACTGGAAAGAGTTTGGTAGTTTTTTTTTTCCCGTCGGTATAACCAATCAAAGCATGTTACTAGAATAATTTATTGTCATTGATATTTACATATCACTGTGCATATCCTGTTCTTTATATTGTGGAGGTAACACTACTGACTCACCATCTATGGCATACTTACTTAGATTGAAACCTGAGGTCCCAGAATATGTACTGATCAACCTATAAACTTTCTTCTATAAACTGTCTACCTGATACATAGACAACTTTCTGGATTAGGACTGCAATTTCTAACCAGGGAATGAGAGTAAAAATGACTAGGACATATGGGTATTAAATATATAAAACCTCGATCTCATGTTTATAATGTCCTTATAAACTAACGTAACTATATGTATCCATACCACTAAATGCTTATATTTCTACAAGTACGTTAAGATTTACAAAGCACCTTCCTCACGATTCCATGAATAGATTGTACAAGTTATTGTCATTATCTTTTACATATGAAGCAATATATATATATACTATATATATATATAAATAAACTGAGGCGAACATCAAGTGACTTGCTCATGATCACAAGCCTAGCAAGTTTCAGAACCAATAATCAGTCTCCTGATTCCAACTCTAGCACTTTCTATTGCACTACACACACACACACACACACACACACACACACGCACACTACTGACCTTTGCTTTTATCTCTATAAACAGGTGTGAATTAAAGGACTAATAAAGAAAATATGGAACTGATAGTCCCCTCCCTCCCCATGGCTAACAGTAAGACAAGTGGGTACAGGATATAAAAAACATAAGGAAACTTAAGCCAAATCCAGCTATTCACAAAATAAAAAAACTTTAAAAGGGGCATTCGTATCTATTTGAATACAAACAATAGGTAAGTCAGACTTATATAATTAATAATGAGTAAAAACCTGGGACTACAAAATTTATATTGGTTCTTTCAGGACACTGTGTGTGTGTGTGTGTGTGTGTGTGTGTACGTACATACTTATACATATACATATACACACATGTGATTGTACATACACACACACATGGATAAAGACAGACAGGGAAGGAGGGGAAGGGGCAGAGAGAGAGAGAGCACAAGTGCACAAGCAACTATTCAGTAAGGATAAGCTACTAAATTACTTGAATGTTAGTGTTTTAAATTTTTCTTTGTATATTTAGGGTTGGTGTAAGCAAACTGTAGCACACTGGTCTCCACTCCTCAAGGCTTTACACACACACACTCACACACACACTCTTTTCTTCCTTGTTCATCTAGCCCCTGCCTATGAAAAACAGGCCTCATTCCTTCACAGGCAGATTTTCAAATAAAAAGAGGCAGAGATTAGTTCTTCAAGCCCAACTTCTAAATTCCCATTGGACCTGCCATGCTTACTCTCCATCAGCAAGTCCTTATTTTCACTGCTGGTTTCTATTACTGATTATTAAAAATGTTCAAATGTTTCAGTTGAATAAAAATTAAAAGTCTTTTTACACCTGTAACATTTCAATTATAAACTATCAGAAATATCACTTAAAAGGTATAACCATGTTCAGAGAGGCCTGGAAAGACTTACATGAACTGATACAGAGTGAATGGAGCAGAACCAGGAGAACTTTGTACACAGTGACAGCTACAGCATGCAAGGAATTTTTCTGGTAGACTAAGTACTTCATTGCAATGCAAGGACTTAAAAAAAATTCCAAATGGACTCTTGAAGCAACATGCCTTCCACATCCAGAGAAAGAACTTGGAATTAGATCACAGATCGAAGCAGACCATTTTCTTCTGTATTATGTTTTGTTTTATGGTTTCTCCCATTCATTTTAATTTTTCCATGCAACATGACTAAGGTGAAAATGTATTTAACAGGAATGTATGTGTAGAACCTAAACAAGTTTGTACACTGTCTCAGGGAAGGAGTGGGGAGGGGGGGCGGAATCTAAGATACATGGAAGTGATTGTAGAACACTAAAAACAAAATAATTTAATTAAAAAAATGTGAAAATGAGATTGGACAAAGTGAACTCAGACTTCTTTTCAGCTTTTTGTTTATGATCTTATGACCTGTGCTGTTTGGTGGTTGTGAGGAAAGTATTTTGTATAGTATAACGTAATACAGAAATATGCCCTTAAAAGAGGTTAAAATTCATATAATGGAAAAAAAAAAAGGTATAACTAAGCTCCAGATGTACTTGATTTTCATTCTGATTGTAAATCAGCCAACATACAGTTCAAGATTTCAAAGTACTCTCTCAAAAGGAATGGGAGAACTGCCACATGAACTGGAAGGGCTGGAGAGCTATAGTCTGTCTTACAAGATGGGAGGGAGATGGTCAGTTATTTCAAGGTCGATCCCTCTTTTCTCCTAAATTATGAGATTTGTTTGCCCAAATGTTTACCAAACTTAACAATCTAATTGATAGTATATAGTGCTAATTTCACTAATGGCAAATTTCAAGTACAATAAGCAATTTTCATAGTATTTATACTGGTCTACCATGTTGGGAAGTTTGGGGATTTCTGTCACCAGAACTAAGAAATGTCAAATCTGTCATTCAGTCTAGTGGCTTAAGGTCCATCTGAACTGCTAATATAATAAAAATAAGACTAAGTAATGGGGTCTAATCACTTCAAAATTCTCTCCTTTATCTGTACAATGGAAAATTAAAAATGCTCATTTTGTAACAGAAGCCAATCTTAAATTCATTAAGGCCTCCAATGAAGTCTTCTCATTCTTTACTTGTTTTACAGGCTCAAGTGTGATAACTTCCATCAAATTTCTGCACTATGAAAGAGGAACAAAGAGGCAATGGAGATGCAATGTTGGGTGTGAGGAGGTTGCAGCATGTTAAAAATGAAGGGTGGCCTAAAAGAGATCACCAGAGAAAAGTAGTACCAGAAGAAGGGGTGGGCAAGCCCAAAGGATGATCGTCAGTATGTGCCCATTACTCACATAATATCAAGAGATATAGAGGAAGGCCCTCAGGAAGTTAGACACCCACAATAATTATTAAAGAAGCTACAAGGGATAGCTAGGTGGTGCAGTGAATAGAACACTGGCCCTGGAGGCAGGAGTTCAAAACCGGCCTCAGATACTTAACACTTACTACATGTGTGACATTGGGCAAGTCACTTAACCCCAACTGACTTGTGGGGGCCCCCTGCCCACAAAAAGCCATGGGAGTGGAGGCCAGCATGATATAATTTGCTTACACTAACCCTAAATATACGAAGAAAAATTTTAAATATTAATTTAACACAAGTCATTTAGTAGCTTAAAGTTCTTAAATGGGTATATCTCACTCAAAGTGAGAATGTGATAAGACTTTAGCCTAAAAGAGCCAGGGTCCCATACTGCATCCTGGGCCATCTCTAATACTGATGAATATCAGGCCACTGGACTCAGATGACTCTGGAGAAGAAAGTGAGATTAGTGACCTCGCACAGCCCTCCCTCACACAAATTGAAGTCAACTGCAAGTCATGTCATCATCTCGATATCATGGTCCTCTCTGAGAATGAAGGACAAACACAAGTTTGTCCTCCATCTACATTAACCAAGGAAGCTTAAGGGTTGGATAAAAAATTGAAGATAACCTCAAAATGTCTAGAGAAATCAAAGAATGGCCTTGAGCACATCAGTTAGACTCCTTGGATGCCATGGAGAAGAGACAGATATAGATGGGTAATGGTATGAAGGGACTCCTGAACTAATGAGATAACAGTTCCATTTGTGTGTTTCAGTATCTGATTTTCTCTGACATGCTGTTAGGAGATAATTTTCTGAATACACAGATAATGTATAAAAGAAATGGTGTTTGTCATCATTTAAGGTTTGAGTTTTCAAGACTAGCATTTTACAAGTTGATATTTTTAAAAATATAATAACCCTACAATTTAAGCAATTAACGCCAGAGTCCATGAGAATACATCATCCAAACAGTCAAGTTTATGATGTGTAACTGAGAAAAAGGTAAATAAATTCGACCACTCAAAAATGTGTACCAAAAGTACAAATTACAAACATCTAGATGCCAAACGGGTATTTTCCTTACTAATCTTTTGATTTATGAATTAATCTTTAGTCTATATTTGTTTTTCCTTAGGTGTAAGCAGAACTAAGGAAATCATTCCTGATTCCATAATTCAGATTCTAACTTGCCTTGCCCAAATATAAAAAGTCAAAAGTTTTTGCTTACAATAGAGGGACACAGGGTAGAGTGCTGGGCCTGGAGTCAGAAAGACCTGAGTGCATATCCAACTTCAGACATTTACTAACAGTGTGACCCTAGGCATGTCACTTAACTTCTGCCTGCCTCAGTTTCCTCAGCTGTAAAATGGGAATAATATCACCTACCTCACAGGGCTATTGAGGATCAAATGAGATACCTGTAATGCTCTTGGCACACTGTGTGGCACATACTAGATGCTTAATAAATTATTATTTCCTCCTTTACTCTTAGATAACCCATTTATTCCATTAAAAGCCTTGAAGCCTTTCTTCTGAAATCCACTTTATCTTTTATCCTCAAAGAAAAGACCTAACAACTTCCTACTTTCATCCTATAGGGGGAAAAACTTCCTTTCCCTATGCTTCTTTTCTTTCCTCACTGGGTAGCAGAGAAAGGAGGGTAGGTTGGGGGTTAAGCATGCAGAGGGTGGACTATTTAAAACCCATGTCTTTTCCCAATCAAACATCATACTCTCAGGGACTTTACTAACTTGTTCCAAACTTTCTTCTATTAGTCATCTGGAGAACTATAAAATGATCCTGTTATCAAGATTCTTACATACTTCCAGGTCATACAGAATTAGCCCCTTGGAACATAAAGTTCCCTAATACACAATTTAAAGCAAAGATAATTCCTTTTCACAAATTGTAATTTTTGAGGCATTTTTAAAGGTGATAAAAAGATTCTGAAATGGACGTAGTCATTTATGTTATAGCAAAAGCAGTTTTTTTTATCAGCAATACCTTATGGAATCCTTTGAGTGTTTTGTGACAAATGTATACCATACATAGAATCATCTTGTGTTTCGTGTCTGTTATTTATTTGGTAGATTCAAGGAACCAGCAGAGTGGGAACAGCAAGTGATGGGCATACTTTGGAGTCCAGGGTTTGATTCTAGCTCTACTCTTACCAGTCAGGTGACTCTGAGCCTCAGTTTCCACATCTGGAAATGGAGACAATAATATTTACATTATCTACCAATAGTGAGGATATTAAACTAATCTGACTGTCTCCACTGTGGAGGTATTGGCACTTTTCTGTTGTTGTTTTTAGTCATGTTGACTCTCTGTGATGCCAGTGGGGTTTTCTTGGCAAAGATACTCCAGGGGCCCCATTTTACAGCTGAGGAAACAGAAGTTAAGTGACTTGCCCAGTCATACAACTAGTAAGTTGTCTGAGGCTGAATTTGAACACAGGTTCTCCTGATTCCAGGTCCAGTACTCTATCCAATGCGCCACCTACCTTTAAATGTGAGTTATTACTGTTATTTTGTGAATAAAATGGGTTTTCTTTAAAAAGTTTAAAATTAGTTTCTAATTTGCCTTAGCATAGACGATTTTTTTACTTACAAAGCAATATAACATCTAGTATTGAAGGAAAAGGAACAAAATAAAATGCTTACTTAGTAAATAACTTTTCCATGAATATGAAATACAGTAAAAGAAACACACCCAGACAAGCACATACAATCCCTTCATAATTTGGCTATACTGTTAATAACCTAATAATTGTATGAGGCAGGTCCCCACACACTGGATAACTGGATTAAGCAGATAAACTACTGGTCTTTAGTCATGAGCTGACTCTCAACTCTTTTTAGTTGTTACATATTTTTAAAAAAATCAGAATAATTCAGGGAGAACAGTTTAAAGTTCAGACGAAGAATTTATTATGTTATTTTTAATTGTTACAGTAATCATTCTGTCATTTAAAAAGCTGACAGTTCATTTTCTTCATGCCATTATGCAGTCACAAAATTAGGGATCAAATCTTTTAATATGATTTTTAAAAAATTTTAATATTTACTGATGGTTTTATATCCTTTGTTTCTGATATCTCTCTCCCCTCACCTGCACAGAGCCATGCCTTATAACAAAAAATAAAAAAGATAGGGAAAAAATAAAGCAGTTCAATAAACCAATTAACATATCAACCAAGTCTGTATATGCATTATTTCAGGCCCATGGTGTACCACTTCTGCAAAGAAGGAAGAAACGTAATGAATGAGGCATATTTTCCCATTTCTTCTTTAGGGTCAAGTTTGGCCACTATAATTACGCAGCATTTGGTTTCTTTTTTATTCATGTTCTGTCCATTTACACTTTAGTAATTACTGTGTATACAATGTTTTCCTGGTTCTGTTCACTTCATTTTGCATCTATGAATTCTTCATATTCATCACTCCTTATGGTGCAGTAATATTCCATTATTAGAATATACTACACGTTGTATAGGAGTTTCCAACTTGTTTCCTTATTTTTACTTTAGCAAAATGTGCTCCTATAAATATTTTGATATATATATGACCTTCTTTTCTGTCTCTGACCTCCTTGGGGTATATGTTAAACACACACACAAACACACAGAGCTGTGCATATACCCACTTGTGGGATCTTTCTGTCAAAGGGTGTAAACATTTCAGTCACTTCTCTTTAGCATAATTCTAAATTGCCTTCTAGAATATTTGGAACAATACACAGCTCCACAGTGTGCCTGTCATTACAGTCCCTCCAACACTGACTACCCCCATCTTACATCAACTCTGCCAATTTTCCAGCCACGAGGTAAATTCAGAGTTGCTTGATGAGTATTCCTCTTATTAATGATTAGGAGCAGTCTTTCATATGGTGGCTAATAGCTGTGAATTCTTTTGAGATGTTTGTTCATATTCTTTGACCAAGAATCCACTGGAAATATATTTTGGTTTTACATATTTATTAGATCCCTGTAGATCTTTAACATTAGGTCATTACTGAACTATAAAATTATTAAGAAAAATCATATTAAGAGGGCACTAGGAATGGGAATAGGTATAGAAAGACAAATACATAGGGAAGATGTGAATGGAAGAAAGACAATTCCTTCTGTCACCACTATTTAATAAATTCCAAATCTAGATCAGTTAATGGCATTATTTGTATTTGCTAATGTATTTAATATAGTAAAGTTACATCAATGGTTCTATGCCAGGGATTAAGGGTCAGTCACAGTAGGTTTGAGTACACAACAAAAGGAGAGGAGAGCCAAATCACTGCTATGCTTAAAATGTGATCATTTAAATAAGACTAGTTGGTATTCAGTGTCTTCGAGTATTTGTGAAACCATACTGGGGGATAAATATTAGACTGTTCTGACTCTCTTGGGGGCAGAGGGGAACAGAGGGGGAGATTTAGATTGGAAATATGGACTTCTGGGGCTTGTTGTAGAGAGGATTCTTGTTTAGGTGTGTGGGATTCTAGAATATATCCCTTTCAATTCAAAGATTCTGTGGTTCTGTGTGTGAACAAATACTTCACATTTGATAATGTTTTTTCCCTAAAACATAACTGGAGTGACTGGAAGTTTTCAAATGAACTTCAGTCAATTTATTAAAAAAAAATTCCTGTTCTTATGTAGAAGAAAATCAATTAAGATCTGAAAAGATTGTAAATATACATGTACTTTAATCCGTATATATAATTACATATGAAATTAATTTACTAAGTATTAAACTAATATAGATGCTTCTCACATCTCATAAATATCTGTGCAATGTAAGAGAAACACCATATTAATTTAAAAGGTCAAAATAATTATTATGAAAATATTTTTATTTGAATTTTAACAGGCTTACATGTTCAAAAAATTAAGCTAACAAATTTAAGACATGTAATGATATTATTTTACTCGTATAAATATATAATGTCATAATAGGTCTTTATGAACAGTGAGACATATGATCAAAAGAATGATGATTTTCTAAAAACAAAAGGGGATAATAAAGTAATCTGAGACAAAAAAAAATGATAAAGGAAAAACCAAAAACAGGTCTTAAGTTCTTCTGTCAAAGAGCTAATGATTACCTAGACTCATTGTTTTCTTTCGCTCATCTTTGCAAATTCACAGATTCAAATATTATATTCAAACCTTTAATGCCTATATTCCAGAATGTAGCAAATTGTACCCAATATACAAAGGGAATGTAGTAAATATTTTTATTGGGTAAATACTGCACGCTACAACTGATACAAAAGATCAGATTCTGACCTGTTCTTTTTCTTAATAAATCAAAATAACAAAAATATATATGTATATATTATTCATATTCTTGCATTTTCAATTAAGGTCATTTCCCTTAGAGCTGTAACTAACACTAGAGCTGAAGCATTTGATACAATTTTCAGAGAGTTAAAAATCTACTGAGTACAGTGAAGACATCTTTTTAAAAAATAAAACTAGATACAGCATATTTTTTATTTTACATTTAAATCAACAGTATTCAGTTTAACTTTTCAGCCTTCTAGATACTTCTCAACTTTTCTCAAGTACAGAGAAGTCAGCATACTGGCATCATCAATTATCTGTATTTACCTTTATTAAAAAGAGGTTTTTTGTAGTAAGGACAAATAATCTCTCATTTGTAGCTTGAAACCCCAAAATAGGATCGTTACTTTCCAGGCTGGCTACCTGCTGCTTAGCAACCTGGCCCACTTGCCTTCCCTCCTTTCTGTTATACAGCACAGTGGACATGGCTGTGGGCTGGCGATAGATGAACACTCGGCGCAGGCACTCACAAAGGGCAGCATAGGAATAATTGGGGGCACAAGCAAAAAACTTCTTGTCTCTCTTCGATGCTTGGACATAGCCTGTCAAAACCAAATATAGACAAAAAAATTGTATCTCAATGTTTTCAAATTTTGTCCACAAATTAAAATAGAATGCTGAAATAATGGGCAAAAGGCACAAATACATGACACCTGGGCTTCACTTCACTCCAAAGTCACTGCAGCAAGCTCACCTCCTCAACTCAGCCTAAAAACAGGAAGCCTTAACCCACTAAGTCAAATTAATTTTGCTTTTAAAAATGCAAATAATTTTAAAATCTGTAGAAGACAAAGGTAAATTTGATATAAAGAGTCTTATTAAAGAAAACTGTGAGTTATGACAAGAGTCAGGAAAAATACAGGAAACTCAAGATTGGAGTTCCCCGCGTGGGCGTGGGCTATCCAGAATGAATTCACAGACTCAAACATTCTTGAAATCAAGGTGGTGAAGATTTATTATCCCTTTCGGCAGGCAAGAGTTCTTAGGGAACCTGTGATTTGAATGGGATTCAGGTAAAGTTTATACAGGATAGTCTATAGTAAAACAAGTGTCAAATATGCTAATAAGTAGGTGATTCAGGATGGTATTTTACCCAGAGTTCACTGGAAAACAGCCCAAGGTGGGGCTACACAGAAGTGTGGTTTTAGGCCTGCAGTATCACTTAGCCAACTAATAGTCAGGGCTGTCTGAGAAATACCCAGGTTACCCCCATCAATGTCTTGTTAGACAAGATAAAGGAGAGGAGTATACATACTTCTAAGTCCAAGATACATGTGATTGATCAGTGACCCATTACACAGTCAATTCAGCCAGTATGTAGCTGGTTCAAACTAATAAATTCTATAGGTCCAGCTGGCTACTATGCCAGGAAGAGAGATCTAGGGCAGGCTGTCCTTGGGCTGCGGAGAAACTGCCTGGGATAGTATTTTGAGGCTACAGAGAAATGTGATTTTAGAATTGGGGTCCAAGCAGGCACCCAAGCACCCTATCAGTTATACTTAAGTGAGTTATGCACAAATGGGAGAGGTAAGGGCATTCTAATCCACTAGAAACAAGTCTGCCATTAAAATGTCTACCTAACATGTTTATATTCAGTACAAGTATAATGTTAATTTTAACAAGAATCATAATCTTGCTCAAATTTTACAATTTGTTGTTCATTTACATAAAATTACTAAGGTTTCAGAGGTTCACAGAGGAGTAAAAGGCTTTATGGTATAGTAGAAAGATTAACGGGTTTGAAGGCAAAGGATCAGCCTTTTATGATGTCAGTTTGGGTGTGACTTTGGACAAGTTATTTAACCTCTTCAGGCCCCAGTTTCTTCATCCACAAAATGTGGAGGTTGGGCTAGATGAGTTAAAGACTCCT
Organism: Notamacropus eugenii; assembly: GCF_028372415.1. Taxonomy (NCBI): domain Eukaryota; kingdom Metazoa; phylum Chordata; class Mammalia; order Diprotodontia; family Macropodidae; genus Notamacropus; species Notamacropus eugenii. The sequence continues at coordinate 139,982,483 of NC_092875.1, read as the reverse complement.
TCCAGTTCTAATATATGATTTATGATCCTACACTATCTAAGCACTTTATCTCCAGACATACATTTGCAAATTCATTTGTCAAACAGCAAAGTGACCTAACAGTTATCACTAAGATTCAGTAATCTCAAAATACATCTTTCCTATCAAATAACTGGCAAATTCACTCATATCCATTATTTTTCATAATTCCATAAGACCCCAATGTAAAACTGTACCAAGGATGTATGTGTTTATGTGTGAAATATGACCCCCATATATGTAGTAATATGCAATATATCTTTTTACATGCCTAAAATAGTGTTCTACTTATAAGTAAAATCAACATTATAAAGCAAAATAATAGTAACAAACTGTTAGGAACTAATAATAGGTTATTACTTATGCAGAACACACACACACACACACACACACACACACACACACACACACACACACATCTTGCATGTTCCTAGTTATTTACATCTTGTTTCCCACATTAGAAGGTGAGGTCCTTGGGGTCAGGAGCTACGTCTACCTCTCGGCTTTTTTTGGTATACCCAGTTCTTAGCATGATGCCTAACACAAAGTAAGAAATTAATAAATGCTTTCTGATTGATTTGCCTGGTTGAGTTCCACTTTACTCATGAACAAACTGAGGCTAAAGGAGGTTTAAATGGCTTTCCCTGGTTCACACTGCTAATCAAAGTTCCTGAGGAGGGTTTGAATCCAGATCAATGCTTTGGGACCCATAAGCAGAGTCCACATACTTAATTTCAATTATAAATAATCAGCAAAGGAACTGAAACGGAATTACACTGTTGCTATTTTATTCATCTGAATATGTTAAAATAATACATTCAGATAAATAGACAAAATAATCAATATTTACTTGTATTTACTCTCACAAACAAGAAGTAGGATTTCTCAATTAGAATGTAATTACTGGAGTTCTCAACATTCAGATGAAAAATGTGAAAACTGCTTGAGAAGGGGTCTTGCCAAGGTTATGAAGAAGTGAAATAAATACCCTATAGAGATGAATACTTGCTACCTGCTTCTATTTAAGAGTTATGGTATGAATAAAACCTATGTTAGGGAGAGTGAGGTATTAAGGAAGTGTACATATGGAAGGGTTACAGTTGGAAGGCTTCAACCTGAAGCCATGAAACTAAGTGTAACACAAAGTGTATACATGATGTAGGCTAATTTCCTACTGCAATATGCTTTTGTATTTGAACAAGGTAACTAGACTGTGGTCAGAGAATCAATACTATATAGGATGAAGTGAGAGTCCTGTTGCATTATGACCTGGTCTGAGTACTGTGTTCAGTTCTGGGTATCATATTTTAGGAAGGACTTTGAAAATTTAGCATACCCAGAGAAGAACAACCAGGGTGGTAAAGAGCTTTGAATTATGTCATGTAAGGATCAGTGGAAGGAACTGAGTATTTTCAACCCATCATCTTTTTTAAGGGGGTTGAGGTTTGGAGGAAAGAGCAAGACAGCTTTCCTTAAGTATCTCAAGTGTCAACAGACAGAAGAAGGACCAGACATTCTGGTTGTTCTCAGAATGAAGATCTAGAAGCATGGGTAGAAGTGATAATGAGGTGGATTTAGCCTTGATTTAAGGAAAAAATTCCTAAATACTTTAAACTATAGAAAGATGAAATGGGTTGCCTCTGTGATAGTTGATTCTCCTTCAATAAAAGTCTTCAGATACAGGATGGATGAACACTAGATATCTTGTAGTGGAATTTCTTTCTTGGACTAAAGAGTCTTAAACGTTTTTCTGAAGTCAGAGATTCTATGATACAGTCTTAAGTGATTTCAACAAAGAAATGAAGGTAATTAATATAAAACTTTCTCTTCCAAAAATATCAATATATATCAACAAAAAGTCAATTACTCTAAAGTTTAAAATAACGTATCTGACAATATTTCTAAGGCCTAATTTAAAAGATTATGTTTTCATTAATATACACCTTAAATTTAATTTTTATTTTGGTCAACTGATTTTATTATGATTAGGAGAGACAGAAGGGGCGAAAGAGGGCCAACCTTAGGGTCAAGAAGATTTGGGTTAAGTGCAGCTTCTGTCACACACTAGCTCTGAATGACCACGACTTTGGCAAGTCACTTAATTCTTAAGAGACTTTTTAAGACTGTAATTTACAGATAAGCTGCTGATTTACAATGGTGGAAGGAATTTCCCTATCAAGAGTTCTTCATATCAATTAAATCATGGCCCTAGAGGTGCCTTCCTCCCTTACTCTCTAGGAAAAAAAAAAAAATGAATTATTGTTTCAGTACTTGTTACAGAAAAAAAGGGGGGTAGGGGAACTTGATGATATTTATCATGTTAGGGCATCTCTATAATCTCTAATATTACTCCTAGTCATATAGAGGAGTGACACTTCTTTTATCCTACATAGTCACTATTCTATACCATGTTAATTATATAATTTCACTAGAATAACTGAATGAATAATTGGAATGATTCATGTGATTAGATAACTAAAATTTCTATTTAAATTTATCTTGTATACAAGCAGATATTATTCATGTTACAATGTTAAGAATCATTTACCATTTTATAAAAAACCAAATTACAGAACAGATCAATTGACATGTAATTAGTACAGCCCAAGAAAGGTTTAAAAAAAGTAATAATATAAAATAAAATAAAAATACTGATGACTAAAATAACTGATAGAATGGAAAATGTTATCAAACCGTTCATGTTATACCTAAAGCATTGAAAGTTGCAATGTGCTCCCACATTTCATCTTGCTGGCTGGAGTGCGGCTGCCAAAGTAGGGCATCTACGTCATGGCGCAAACAGAAACAGGGCATTTCTTTGGGGTCCACTAAGGCTGAAAAAAGGTACTGATTGCTTCCAAGATTCACCTAAAAAAAGTAAACAAAGATAATGGCAATTATTTGATACAAAAGCAAACAGTGTAAGAAAGATAACAGTAGCAACATAACCTCCATCAGTACACGATAATTTCTTTAAAAGAATTTGATATTTTGTAATCATAATATATATTCTTGAAGTATATAGAATACAATTCTAAGTAGTAATACTTGGAATCCAATCAAATTTATTTGCCAAAACAATAATTTACATATTGAAATATGTGAAATATATCATTAAACTTCAGAGGAATCCAACTACATTAATACTTCTATCCTAAAAAATTATAGGCTGTGATTATATACTTTGTCAAAAACTTCACTACCAGAAGTAAGACTAAACAGGTGGCAATGATAAGAAATTTGAGAAGAGGGGGTGGAGCCAAGATGGTGGAGTAGAAAGACGCACATACTCTAGTGCTTCCCCCACAGCCCATAAAATACCTGCAAAAAATGACTCTCAAATTCTAGAGCAGCAGAAGCCACAGAACAACAGAGTGAAAGAGATTTCCAGACAAAGGTAACCTGGAAGGCTGACAGGAAAGGTCTATCCCACAGGACGCTGAGTGGAGCAGAGCCCAGCCCTGGTCATGGGGCACCATGAGGAACAGGACTCCAAGGCAGAATCCCCAGCAGGAAGGGTCTCAGATCCCTGAACCCACAAGCGCCAAAGAAAGCTTCAAAGGTCAACGAGAGGGCTTTCCCAGCTGGGCGAGAGGGGAACAGGGTTCCCCCCAGCACTGGCCCCAGGTAGTGGCAGTGGGGGTAGCTGCAGTGGCAGCAGGGCATATCCATTTGTGAAGTACTTTGCCTAAAGTCCCTGGGGGCAGCTGATGGGGAACTTCAGCACTGAGAAGGGCCTCACCCCATCTAAAGATCCTGGGGGAATGGAGTAGCTGATCTGAATCTCAGCCCTGAGCATGGTGGGGGGCAGGGGGCACTAAGATCCTCCTCTTGACAAAGGATTCAGAAGTCAAGTAACTGCCTGGGAAAATTCCCCCCAAAAAAGGGAAAAAAATAAGACCACAGAAGGTTACTTTCTTGGGGAACAGATATTTCCTTCCATCCTTTAGGATGAGGAAGAACAATATGTACTGTCAGAGTAAGTCAAGGCTTTTGCATCCAGTACCTACAAAATGAATGTGCAATAGGCTCAGGCCATGGAAGAGCTTGAAAAGTGAGTCAACAGCTTGCTAAAGGAGACCCAAAAAAATGCTGAAGAAAATAACACCTTTAAAAATAGGCTAACTCAATTGGAAAAAAAGAGGTCCAAAATGTCAACAAAGAGAAAAAGGCTTTAAAAAGCAGAATCAGCCAAATGGAAAAGGAGGTTCAAAAGCTCACAGAAGAAAACAGTTCTTTAAAAATGAGAGTGGAGTTCAGGGAAGCTAATGACTATATGATAAAACAAGAAGTTACAAAACAAAACCAAAGGAATGAAAAAACAGAAGATAATGTGAAATATCTTATTGGAAAAACAACTGACCTGGAAAATAGAACCAGGAGAGACAATTCAAGAATTATGGGACTACCTGAAAGCCATGATCAAAAAAAGACCCTAGACATTATCTTTCATGAAATTATCAAGGAAAACTGCCCTGATATTCTAGAACCAGGGGGAAAAATAAATATTGAAAGAGTCCACCAATCACTGCCTCAAAGAGACCCGAAAAGAGAAACTCCTAGGAATATTGTGGTCAAATTTCAGAGTTCCCAGATCAAGGAGAAAATATTGCAAGCAGCTAGAAAGAAGCAATTCGAGTATTGTGGAAATATAATCAGGATAACACAAGAACTAGCAGCTTCTACATTAAGGGATCAAAGGGCTTGGAATAGGATATTCTGGAAGTGAAAGGAACTGGGACTAAAACCAAGAATCATCTACCCAGCAAAACTGAGTATAATACTTCAGGGGAAAAAATGGTCATTCAATGATATAGAGGACTTTCAAGCATTCTTGATGAAAACACCAGAACTGAAGAGAAAATTTGACTTTCAAACACAAGAATCAAGAGAAGCATGAAAAGGTAGACAGGAAAGAGAAATCATAAAGGACTTTCTAAAGCTGAACTGTTTATATTCTTACATGGAAATATAATATTTGTAACTTGTGATTTTTCTCAGTATTTGGGTAGATGGAGGGATTATACACACACACACACACACACACACACACACACACACACACAGAAAGCACAGGCTGAGTTGAATCAGAAGGGATGATATCTATAAAAAATAAAATTAAGGGGTGAGACAAGAATATATTGGGAGGACAAAGGGAGAAATGGAATGGGGCAAATTATTGCTTGTAAAAGAGATAAGAAAAAGTTTTTTCAATGGAGGGAAAAGGGGGGAAGTGGGAGGGGAAAAGTAAAGCTTACTCTCTTCACATATGGCTTAAGGAGGGAATAACATGCTCACTAAATCTGGTATGAAAATCTATCTTACACTATAGGAAAGTAGGGGAGGAGGTGACAAGTGGAGTGAGGGGGATGATACAAGGGAGGGCAAATGGAAGGAAGGAGTAATTAGAAGTAAACACTTTGGGGGGGGGACAAGGTCAAATGAGAGAACAGAATAAAGGGGGACAGGGTAGGATGGAGGGAAATATAGGTAGTCTTACACATGACTTAAAACTGTGGAAGTCTTTTGCAAAACTCCACATATGTAGCCTATATTGAACTGCTTGCCTTCTCAGTGGGGATGGGTGGGGAGGAAGGAAGGAAGAGAAGTTGGAATTCAAAGTATTAGAAATGAATGTTGAGAATTGTTCTTGCATATAGCTAGGAAATAAGAAATACAGGTAATGGGGTATAGAAATCTATCTTGCCCTACAAGAAAAGAGAGAAGATAGAGATAAAAGAAGGGTGGGGTATGACAGAAGGGAGGGCACATTGAGGGAAGGGGTAATCAGAATGCAAGGTGTTATAGGGTAGGGGGAAGGGAAACAAGGGGAGAAAAATTGGAACTCAAAATTTTGTGGAAATGAATGTCAAAATCTAAAAATAAATAAAACTAAATTTAAAAAAAAAGAAATTTGAGAAGAAACAAGATCAAATGTACTAGGAAATAAAAATTTCCATCTGAGGAGGGTTTGGATAAAGGGTTCTCCCCTGTATCTGTTAGAGAAATTGAGGAAGGAGTGGGTTAAGAAAAAAGGATCTTCATTAACGAAGTTTTATATGTAGACCTTTGGGCTCCAAGGCTTGGGAAATGTCACTGATCAAGGAAAACAAGCTTCTCTGATTCAGTAGCTCCTGAGAACAGGCTTCAAGCAGGATGAGGGAAGTGGGAATGGGAAGATATTACAGATCCTCCCTGTTTTGTTCCATGTCTCTACTTACTTTACAGAAGAGTATCTTCTTTATCTTTATGCTGTATCAAAGACTCCCTTGGCAGTCTGGTGAAACCTACAGACTCCTTAATAGAATAATGTTTTAAAAACAAAAGTTCATGAAGGAAATCACTCAGCTACGTGGCACAGTGGATAAATTGCTGGACCTAGTCAGAAAGAGTTGAGTTCAAATTTGGTCTCTCATGCATTAAATGTATGACTTTGAACAAGTCACTTAACCTACCTGCTTCAGTTTTCTCAACTATAAAATGGGGATAATAATAGCACCTACCTCTCAAAATTGTTTTGAGGATCAAAGGAAATAATAGTTGCAAAGCACTTAGCATAAATGGCTAGTACATAGTAGACAGTATATAAATGCTTTTTCTCTTCTCTTACCTTCCTCCTGTATACTGAAGTAATTATTAAAAAAAAATTTTTTTAAGTTCACAGCCCCTAGGTTACAAATTCCTGCAACTATGGGTATCAAGCACTTAAACTTGGGAATAGGTGAGAAAAGTCAACACTGAAGAGAAGGGCTGAGAAAAAAGGGGCTAAGGATCAAGACAGAAAAGTTTAGACTTCACAGTTTTGCCTAGAGCTGGACCTATTTGCTTTTAAATGGATAGAATCAAAATGAAGCTGTGTTGCTGGATGCACAAGGTCACAAAAATGGAGAGGCAGCCTGACGTAGGCTGGAGTTGGTCTTTGAGTGACCCTAAACAAGTCACCTTACCACTCAATGCTCCAGGCAACTTCCTACAAGTAGAAGCTTCAGAAAAGGTGAAGACCTACGTTGTTTGAGGGAGTATCGTTATTTGGGAGTACCTTTTATCAGTGAAATCACAGGGCCAGGTCCTATCCCTATGCCTATCCCATCATTATAAAAATTGTGTATTGCAGATTTATGAAACAAAAATAAAACAAAAACATGCAAACATATTAAATATTAAGTGCCAATGATGTCAGAAGTTGAGACATCAAATTTAGATAAAAATACTGCTTCTATGCTGACAAGCTTACAGAATCAGAGGTTTAGTGAGGGAGGTGACATTTAAGACTACAGATTTTCCTACTATATCATTATATGTACATTCCAAAATTCTTTAATGACTAGGTGAACTCTTTAGTATTAGGTAAAAATATGTTACATAGGCTAATCTGCCATTAAATTTAGTTTCTGGGGCTATTTTAACTATCTCCTAAATAGCTGGGGGAATTTTAAGGTAAAAACCTGTTAAGTTCTACAGGAAAAAATGAATAAATTAGTAGAGAAATGGCCATTGGGAAAATTTATAGACCAAGTAAGAGATTCCTTTTCTAGCCTTTCTGCTCCTCTTTTCTGGAAACTGAAATAAAAATTATTATTTAAAAAATGTAGATATCAGATGGTAGACTACAAGCTGGGACCCAGCTGAATTATCCCAACAGTCTCCTTCAAATAACTTTAAAAATAGCACCTCAAATCAAATTTTGTAATGGCAGAGCCAGTACAAGGTCAGAAGGAGAAGTCTGTAACACCAGGATGGGGTGGGCACAGGCCAGGTAGTGAGGCAGGAGCACCAATGGTAGGACTTCAAGGTGGCTGAGACAGCAGAAGCAGCAGCTTTAGGAGCTCTCAGACCAGAGATGGTAAGGGGCTCAGATAACTTGTCAGAAAGAGATTAAAAGGGACCTCTTGCTGGTACTGAGTATAGCTGGTACTGACTGGCAACTCTATTTCCTATAAACATTTCTGAGTTGCAGTTTCAGGAAGGAGAGGAACACTTGTGATCAGTCACATGGGAATTCCAGGGCTAGGAGGAGCACAAGTATTTGTGGAACAGGGGACGTTCCTGGGTAAAGATCAGACAGTGACCAGGAGAGTACTGACCACATCTTTCCCATGATAACACCACATTAGAAGCACCAAAAAATTGCAGACCCCAGATGGTGGAGTAGATCAGAAAATTCTGGGTTCTCCAACAAGGTACAACAAGACAAGGTACATGTGATTCAGTGTAGTTTTAATGCAGAGTTAATATCACAAAGAGTTTCAAATGTACAATTTACTTTTTCCCTTAAAAAAGGAGGGGAGAGAACGTAACCTTAAGGATGAAAATTCGTGGGGAGAAGAGGAATACAATTATGTTTCAATTAAGATTTAGACGTAAACATATCACATGGACTTAATCTAATTCTTGGCTTGATTTCATTTAGCTGCTAAGGTTATTCATAAAGCTCTGTCTTCCCACTGCTACAGTTCAAAGACTAAATTCTCCTCTTAATGTGCTATTGTGGCCATTCCATTCAGAGAAGAATCTTTCAGGTTTCTAAGGAAAAATTTGTAAATGGTTAATAAATTTGTCAGATTTTCGAAGGACATCATTAATACATAATTGCTATCAGGAGAATTTCAGGCGTAAAATTATTTGAAGGACTAGCACACGGAAATGGGAATAGAATTGTTCTACTTGGTTTTAGTGGGCAGGACTAGGAGCAACAAACGGAAATGGTGGAGGAAATTTTGGTTTGAGGTAAGGAAAATTATATAATTAGTGTGATAAAAATCATAATTAACATTATGCAAAAGGAGAATGGATTGTTTTAAGACGTAGTGAGGTCTGTCTCATTTAAGCAAAGTCTGGAAGATGACCCTGTCAAGTCTAACAAATAGAAGAATTTTTCAGTTATGGGGCAAAAAGGGTCCTGAAGTCCCTTCCAACTCTGAAATTCCATGGTTCTGTAATAGTCAATTGTTAAGGATCAATGAAAATTTAAGAAGCAAATAAAGAAATACTGCACCTCAGAGTTCAAAAAGATCATAGAGGCCATATGATTAAATCCATACCTAAAGAAGAAATCTACAGTATCTCAAAAAGTAGACATGGAGTTTCTGCTTGGATCTCTTTCATCACAATTGCAAACACCTTTGGTGAGCATACATTCTCTTGTTTTATGTTTTACTTCATGTTTATGATCAGACAGTAGTTGAACAGAGTGAAGAAATCAACAGTGATTTTGATGTACAGATGGGAGATACTTTCCTTAAAAGAGGGTAACATATAAAGCAACATTTTGCTCTACCAAAAATGAGTCAGCAGTGTGATCTGTCAGCAAAAAAAAGCTCATGTGTGCCAGGATGGAATTAAGAGAGGGCTCATCATGATACAGAAAAAGAATTAAACTTGTTCTAAAAGGTAGTAGAGGGCCAAACTATGGGAAATGGGTAGAAAATGTAAAGAGGAAGGTTTAAGGTTGAAAAACTTTCTAAAAATTACAGTTGTCCAGAAATTAAACAGGCTGCCATGAGGTATCAGATCTGCCTCAATGGAGGTCTTTCAAGTAGAGGCTAAGTGACTACTGACTATGTTTTATTTGGGAAGGTAGAACCAGTAACAATAGGTGGAAATTGCAAAAAAGGGAAATTTAGGTTAGATGTAAGGAAAAATCCAGAACCAAAATGGGCTACCTGGGAAGGTAAAGGGTTCTGCTTTATTAGAGGTCTTCAAGTAAAGGCTGAATGAGCACTTGTCAGGTTTGGGTAGAACTAGACGGGCAGTGACATTCTAATCCTAAGAACTGGGAAGCCGGCGTGATCCGAGCAGGTAAAATTAATGCCACAAAGTCCATGCACTAAACCACATACACTGTACTTGTAGAATGGTCCAGGAGGAAAGGGATGGCTCCTTGAAGTTAGAAAAAACTAGGTTCCAGGCCTGTCTCTGCACATATTGTCTATTTTACCCTGGAAAACCTCTGGGCTCTAAGATTACAAATTGGTTAAAAGGCCCCATTCTGCTTAGTACAGTTTTTAAGTGATATCTTCTGGTGAAACTATAGGTCCAATACAAAAAAACCTGAATACAAAAAGGGGGGGAAAAAACTTCATTCACAGAAGAGTTTAGGCCCTTACCAAACGAAAGAAACCATTTCCCCTATTTTAGACATTTCAGTTGAGATTGTCCATGTGATTCCCCAGCTGACAAGAGATAAAAAAACAGCCAGTTAGGAAAGGGATAGAGATTGGCCATAGAGAAACGGACACTTGTTCTAGCAAGGATTAAAGCTTGGCAGCTAAGTAAGAGAGGAAGGAGAAGGGCAAAACTATTTTTTTAAAAAAAAGCAGTTTTTGTTCAATGAGTGTGGAGGGAAAGAGCCCTAAGAAAATATTGTTATCATGCATAGAAATAACCCTGACTTATCAAGAAAAGGTTAAGTTTCATTTTGAATATTTGATGTAAGAAGAAGAGATGACATAATGGATGAGTAAAGTTTCCATCAAAAATTTTTAAAGTAATTTGGATTTCAAGGATTAAATTTAAGCAACGTTTATATATATGTAATAATATTGTCCAATGCCAGATAAACATCTCTTTCTGTCTCTCTTTTAAAACCAGACCTATAATTACACTAATGTTGAGAACTCCCAATGATGGACTTCCTCTACAGATAAGGATAGACACTGTTTCCAGTTTCTTCCGCTGAGAGTCTTAGTTATCTAGAGCCCTGAGAAGTTTATCAAATTGTCCTGGGTCATAGCCACCGTACATCAAAGGCAGACTTGAAGGCATGATTTCCTAACACTGAGAACAGCAGCAGTCCATACACCATGCTGTGTAATGACACATTTATATATAGCACTTTACACATGAATATCAAAAACCCCTCCTATCATTTTTTTATAGATAAGGAAAAGAGTTTCAAAGAAGTTAAATGGCTTGCCCAAGGTCATACAACTAAAGGTTCAGAGCTAAGATTCAAACATTGCCAAGCCTCTACTGACCAAGTCCAGTGCTCTTTCCTCCACACTAGAATACTCGTCTATAAATTCTTTCTCTACTTCCTATGCACAGCCTGTCACACACCCATGGCTAGGACACACTCCTTATGCAGGAGTATCCCTTGGTATCCCTGGATCCCTTCAAAGCTAAGTTCAGGTTCTACTTCCTTTATTAAGCCTCTTCAGATACTACACCCATTTCCTCCAAATAGTGCTCCTCTAATCTACTTTATACTTATTCTTCTTTGACTGCACTGTGTCTGTGGACATCCTTTCCAACTTCACTGCTTAACCCTATATGTTTCTTGATGAAAGGGAATGATTTATTTTTTATTTATATCCCCAGGATTTAGCAGTGCCTGGCATAAAGTAGGGACTCAATGTTTATTGACTGCAATAATTTAAACGAATCAGCAGATTTCTCAGATTGAATAAGCTTTTATAAAAGTATGCTGACAAGAAGTTTCCAAAATTTACCACTTTCCAGTGTAAAAACAAATTATTTCATCATTTCTATACTAGTCTTCATTACAGACATAGCCATCAATGATTTAAGTACCAAAGAATATGATTACAATAAAATATTCCTTAGAAAAGATTTGAAACATTCATTTTAAGTTGTCAATAAGTTTTTTCCTTTTTGCAGACTACTTAACAATTAAGGACTAAGAAGATTAAATGTCAAAGACAAGACATTTTACCAACCTTTCTTTGTTCGTTGCTATTATCAAATTAAACTTAAATACAAAAAGTATTTAAGTTTCACAGAACATGAAATGTCATAATTTATTTGGGTAGATTTTCAAGGGGCAGAAGAGAGCTAGAAATAGAATTTTATGAAAAGAAATCTTTCAATTCCATGTTCATCTTCTAAAAGTCACTGTCGAATTTTAAATGTTGAAAGACATGCGGTAGACAACCCATGACTCCCTATACACAGTCACCCATATACCATAGCAATCATCCAAATTTATTTCCTTTGAGATTTACTTTCCCTGAAAATATGACACATATAAAATATGTTAATATGAGCACACAACTATTAAAAATAAAGACTGAACTAGAGGGTCCTAGTTCAGTTTAAAACTGTGATTTCATTAGTATGGTTATTACTTCTACTTATATTGATCACAACTTCATCTTTCATCTTGTGAAATTCTTATCCATGTCTGTGTACAATTTCTCCACAGAGAATCTAATATATATCAATGTATCAATAGGGTTGGTTGTCTCTCTCTTGTCATTTATTCTTTCCATGACCATAACATTTTCTTTTCTGATTTTCTGATTTATCAGAAAGGATCTTTTATTCCTCTCATTTTGTACAAGTTTTCTCTGGTAGCATGTTGTGGCCAATCATTTTAGGTCATGTTATTCCTTGAATTATAGCCATACAGCATTAATGGGAGTTACTGGCGCTAGAGACAATTTTGTGAGGAATTACCAGAAGTACTGTACAGTCATTCAAATGTACTATCAGCCCAATATTCTCTTACATGTTTCTGGGTCCAGTTTATGTCCATCTAATAGTATCTGTCTCTGGCTTTGTCTCTCTCATACACTCATACCCACACACAACATACACACACTCAGTAAATTGCAAACCTAAGGGCATGTTACATTCTTGGCAGTATGCTTTTTACTTTGAAATTCAGTGTCCGAAGTCAGACCACACTTCCTTTAAAAAGTTTTTTATACACATTTAAAATCTTTCTCTCTGACTGCCTTCCAGATATGGGGAACAGTTTGTGGAAAGGCACAGAGATAGGGTATGCTATGCTTCCTAAGTGGGGAACAACAAGCAGACCATATGGCAGGAATATAGCTTTATAGGGGTGAACAGCAAGGTACCAATGTGAAGTATCTGGAAAAACTGCTTGAAGTCAAATTATATAGGACTTTAAAATGCCAAACAGTATATTGTATTTTCTCCTAGAGGCCAACGAGTTTATCCACAAAAGCAGAAGAGATATAATTATATAATCAGAGGGGATGGAAGGATCAAATGAGAAGTTTTTTTTGAGAATGGGGCAGACATAGGCATGTCTGTAGGCAACAGGGAATGAACCATTAGACAGGGGCACATGGAAGATAAATGAGAGTGTGGAGATGACAAAGGGGACAATCTGTTGGAGGAGACTGTATGGAATGGAAATGCTTGTACCACTAACTGGGTTTGACTTTAGCAAGGTGTGAGATGGAGGTGAAGGAGGAGACAGTGGCAGAAGGTATCTGAGTGATGAGACGCAGAGGGCAAAAGAGAGATCTTGGCAAATGGTCTCAAATTCTTCAGTGAAATATAGGACAAGGTTTTCAGTTGAGAGGGTGGGAAGAGAGAGAAGCATGGAATGTTTGAGGAGGGAATGCAAAGATTTGGAAAAGCTGCTGTGGAGAATGGGATAGTGACTTGAAAAAGGAGGTACAGAAAGAGTGAAAGTTTTTATACTGAAATCCCCTATTTTGCAGGTAGGAGCTGGGGAGGAGTGAAAGACGGTGAGCTATGTACCAAACTCACTGAGGAAGGAAAAAGATAATGTCCTAGAGCTCAGTAGACCATAGTACAAAGATTCTGAATTAGTAGAAGATGTGGACTGTATGAACCTCAAAGGAGGAGATGTTACTCAGTAATGGAGGTAGGGGGAGAACCTGGAAAAGTGGCAATTGAAAACCAGGAGTATTTTAACTCCCTTGCCTTGACCAGTTAATTGAAAGAATAAGTGAAAGTGGCTACTATCATGGTGGGAGAGGGAGGAGGGAGAAAAGAATCAGGTCTCAACAATTGTGAGACGACAGGAATAGGAAAAGATTTATCATGAAGGCAAGTTTATTGCCTGTGGAACTGGCATTCCAGAGGGCACAGTGGAAGGAGTAGGTAGGTTTAGTTGGGACTCTGGGGTGAAAGGCTTGAAGGGGATGGGAATAAAGAATCAGATTGTGGGGAATGTGATTTAGATGATGACCTACAGGGGTTCAGAATCTCTGGGGTGTATAGGGCATGACCAGAAATGAATATATTAATAAATAAATTTATTTATTATAAATATTTATTATTTATTATAAATAAATATTAATAAATAAATATATTTATAAATATATAAAAATAAATAAAATTAATATATTAATATATTATAAAGGTGCTTCTCCTCTTCCTAGAAAAGGTTGGAGATCAGGCAGGAGACATATACAACATAAGACAGAAGGCTCACAGTGAAATGGAAGGCCCTAATTTCTCCTCTTCTTTTCTCTCTGCAGGTTGTAGATCAGGTAGGAGACATAGCACAGGATGGAAGGTGTAACTCACCTCACCTCTTCACACAGAGGTCAGAGATCAATCAGATACAGGAAAGATGGAAGTCACTCGACTGTACCCTGCCTGTGCTGTCTTTCCTGTACTAATTATATTGAGTCCTGGTACCCTATAAAGTTTCCTCAGGGAAATAATGAGTAACATAAAAGTCACTGGTCTGGATAAACAGAAGTGAATGAAAAATGCAAGTTACAATGTGGTCTGTGCTGAATGGGCAGCCCACTGTGTTAGTTCATCAGTAATTTTGAGTCTAACAAGAAATGATGTTCTTCAATTTTTAGCTATATTGTATCATGAGGAAAATATTCTTAGACACTGAATTTAGCAAAAGAGACCAGTCTACTAATACCAGACTGGGCCCTGATCTGAATAACAAGAGTTTAATTTGGGAAACTATCTGATATTTTCAATGATCCTAAAATGGTCTCTTTTGCGAAATTCAATCTCTAAAAATATTTTCATAATGCAATATAGCAAAAAATCACAAACCACCATTTCTAGTTAGAATCAAAATAACAAAGGATAAGGGACAATAGACGAATAGCCTGCTCTATTAATATACACAACAGAATATGACTAGGGGATGTTTTACTTTTTAATTAAATGCCTTTGATATAGAAGGCATTCAATACAGGTTAAATTGGTTCAATATTTAAAAGGAAAAGGGAAAAGACTCAAGTATGAATATTTATGGAAGACATGGGCAAGTCACATAGGATGAGAAAGCAAGGAGGAGTTAATAGCTATCTACAGAATTGGAGGGAGTAATTACACTGGTAAAATCAGATAGTCAAAGTATTAAGGAACTTCAATATTAATAGTGATACCATTAAAACTGTGGTGGTTTGTTTTTATATAGCAACATGGGTAAGTTCTAATTCTATTTAAATTTTATTCAAAATTTTCTATTAAAAGTTTAGCTAATTGATGACTTCTGACCTTTCCTTTAAATATAACTTAAGAAAATGGGTAAAAATTATGTCTTCTCTAAATTCATGCACTATATTAATTTAAAATTATGAACTATGTAACTTTTTAGTTATACTCTTGTTTCTATCACTGTTTCCTTCAAAACTCTCAGATGAAAACCACTGTTTCTGGCAATTAACTTTTTTTAACTGTTCCATCAGCTCTATTTTTGATACGGCTTTCTTTTTTGACAGTACATTTAATAATGTATTTCATATCTTCCAGAGTTCAGATTGATGCAAATAAATTATTAATCTATTCTGTACTTGCCTTCTCTTTCCTGAATTGAACTTTGTACCCCAGTGATTTTCTAGACATGATTTTATATTTATTTTGTGCTGGATAATTCTAATTAATATCAACTAATATTTATTTTTCTACTACATTTTATTTTTCTTTTAATAATGCTTGCCTAAAGGCCATGCTAAATATTTTACTTGTCCTTTTAAAAAGATTATTATCTTTTGGGAATCCTACCATTAGATAAGAATTCTGACCTTCTGATTCTCTCCTCACTCTTAAACAGTACAGCCACCTAAATTTGCTATTACCTAAGTCATGCAAAGTCACACTCAGTGAATCACACTTACTATGAGTCAGGAATTGTGGTAAGCGCTAAGGATACAAAGAAAGACAAAAACTTCTTAAGTAGTTCACATGCTACAGATGAAGACAAAATGCCAATAACTACACACAGGAAACACAACGTCAGTAGAAAGTAATCTTAGAAGCAAAGCACTAATACATAAGTGAAGGGGCAAGGGAAGACATAAAAATCTTCCTGTAGAAGGCAGGATTTAGGATAAGTCTTTAAGCCAGGGAAACTAGGAGTTGGGAGATAGGGAAGGTGAAAATTAAAGGCATGGAGACAGCTGGTACAAAAACACAGGGCCAGAACATGAAGGGTCATGTATGAGGAGCTGCAAGTAGGCTGGCCTTACAGACATGGACTTTTACTCCCCCCCCCCATGTCTCTCATTTTTCTTTCCTAGAAAAGATAAGCTGAGTTTAAAATTTCCTACAGGCCCAGTCTCTCCCCCCCACTGCCCTCCTTTCTAGCCTCTTCAATTTTATTTTTTGTGTGTAAAACATTATTTATTTTTAGTTTTTAACATTCATTTGTATAAGATTTTGAGTTCTAAATTCCCCCCTTCTCTCCCCTTTCCCCTCCTCAAGATGGCATACAATCTGACACAAGCTATATATTTCCACAATAGTCATGTTTGAAAAAAGAATGAGAACAAAAGAGAAAAACCATGAGAAAGAAAAAAAAAAGAAAATAGTATGCTTCGATCTGCATTCATACTCCATAGCTCTTTCTCTGGATGTGGACAGTATTTTCCATCATGAGTTTTTTGGAGTTTGTCTTAGATCATTGCATTGCACAGAAGAGCTAGGTCTATCAAAGCTGGTCACTACACAATGTTGTTATGCACAACGTTCTCCTGGTTCTGCTCACTTCAATCAGCATCAGTTCATGTAAATCTTTCCAGGTTTTTCTGAAATCTGCCTGCTCATTACTTCATATGGAGCAACAGTATTCCATTACATTTGTATACCATAACTTGTTCAGCAATTCCCCTATTAATGGGCACCCAATCAATTTCCAATTCTATGCCACAACAAAAAGAGTTGCTATAAATATTTTTGTCCTATATAGACCTAATAGTGGTATTGCTGGATCAAAGGGTATGCATAGTTTTTTATATTTATATATATATATATGTAGATAGATAGACAGACAGATAGATAGATAGATAGATAGATAGATAGATAGATAGATAGATAGATAGATAGATCTACATAATAAATATATTACTATGGCATAATTCCAAATAGCTTTCCAGAATGTTTGGATCAGTCCATAACTCCACCAACAATGTATTCGTGTTCCAATTTTCCCAAACTTCTCCAACATTTATCATCTTCTTATTTTGTCATACTGGCCAAGCTGATAGGTATGAGGAAGCACCTCTGAGTTGTTTTAATTTACATTTCTCTAATTAAGTGAGTTAGGGCACTTTCTCATATGACTATAGATAGCTTTAATTTCTTCATCTGAAGACTGCCTGTTAATATTTTTTGATCATTTATCAATTGCTCCCCTCTTAATCTTAGGCATGAGAAATTCACCAGTTTTGTCTCTCTATTTTATGAGCTATGGGACGTCTTGGCCCAAATTAGAAAAAAGAGATGTACAATTTTTGATACTCTGGGAAGCAATGCAAAATTACCTGGTTAATATTTATTCTTTCTTACACTTTTCACTATAAAATCTGACTCTTTAAAGTAACAACTAGACTTGCATATTTCAAAAACTTCAGTATTTTAAAATTAACATTTCCCCAAACTATTATAAAATTCTATTTTGAAGCAGAACCAATTGATTTCTTTTCACCTTGTGGAAAAGATAAACAAATGGGGGTGATCGGATGGTATAACTGCATGAATCTGGAACTGGATTAATGACTAGGCACAAGAAGGAATCAATACTGATTCCATACCACCCTGGAAGGAGAAGTCCAGTGAAAAACCTCAGGAACTATACTTAAGATTTGTGTTCTTTAACATTTTTAAATATCATTCTTAAAATGGTGCTTTTATCAAACTGGCAAATGACAGAAAGCTGAGGGGTATGCCTAACATCATGGATGTCAGGATTCAAGTAAATCTGGAGTAGCTAAAAGATGAGGTGGACTCTAATGGGGTGCTTGATATTTAAAAAGTCTTGCACTTGGGTTCCAAAAATTAAGGACAAAGTGGAGGACATATTCAGATAAGGGCTGAATGATGGAACAAGCATTTATTAAGTACCTACAATGTGCCAGACAAAGAAGTTTATACCCATTATCTCATCTGATCCTCACAACAACTCTGGAAGGTCCTGGTACATGACAGATACTTAATAAATGTTTGATAACTGATTGAAGTAGGTGCTGTTATTATCCCCTCTTATAGGTGAGGAAACAGAGGCCGACAGAAGCTAAGTGACTTGCCCCGGGTCATACAGCTATTAAGTATCTCTAATCCTATTTGAATTCAGGCCCTCCTGATTCTATCCACTGTCATCTAAATCATTTGAAAAAAAAAAGTGAAAAACAAGCTGAATATGAGTCATCAGTGACTCATATGGTTACTGAGCAGTCAAAAGAGTTAAAGTGCTCATGGGCTTCTTTAAGAAAGCACTGCTTATAAGACTGAAGAAATGACATTTCTGCAATGTTCCACTTTGTTTTTAGACCACCTCAGAAGGACTGAACTCAGTTCTAGGCACCACACCAAAAAATACACTGATGAACTAAAAAATATTTTGGGGACACATAACCAGGATTAGAAAATGGCTTTGGGTCATGTCAAACAAGAAATGGCTGAACAAGCTGGGGATGATTATCCTGAAAAAGAGATCTGGAGCAGTGGTGAAGAGTACAGCCTGGGGGAGAGTGGGAAATCGGCTTGAAGAAAAGGATTATCCCACTGAACAAAGGCTAGAAAGACTTGTTCTGTTTGGACCTTAAGGGCAGGACCAATAGCAGACGGTGGAAGTTTCAAAAAGGTAAATTTAGATGCAGGCTTGAAAACAAAAAAAGACGTTCCACCTGTCCCAGAATGCAATGTGCTGCCTAGGTACAAAGTGGGATCCCTTTTAATCAGGGATCTTTCCACAGTGGCTGGCACCCAGTTAACTAGAATTGGGTGGGGGTAGGAGGGTAGTTAGGCTTTGTAGATGTTAAGATTCTTTCCAACTCCAAACCTCTACATTTTTTGACTGCAAAGCAGTAGGTTATGTAGAATAATCAGAATAAGCAATTTTAAAATATTCAAACTGACTTGGTCGATCTTTTCAACTCATCTTCAGGCCAATACAGAGGCCCTTCAAGTTTATCTCTTAAAGACCATTTGTGTGACAACTTCCAAAAATGTCAATAGTTGTCAAGTAGTATTATCAAACTGTGAGTCTATTTTTATCAACAACAAAAGTACAGAATATGAAGAATTACTGCTCAATAACCACATATGAGTCCAGGTCAGGTTATGTTCACACCATATAGTCTTCTCTTTGTGGTGGAAATATTTTTACTAGCAGCATTAATAAACATTTTTGTAGTTTTATTAAATACCTATTTCTTTCACTCATATAGACACACATATACTATTAGCTACCAGTACAATGACCAAAAACCTAAAGAAAGATAAGTAGCAGTATAACTAACATGTTCACCGGTAAAAGACCATGTTAACTGCATAATTGCTATGATTCTCCCTTATTTGTTATGCATTTTATATAATGTTTTTATTTCTGAACATGACCACTTTATTTTTGTTACATATTATACTACTTTAATTTTGTAAAAAGATATCATGCTACTTACCATCTATTGAATGAGACTGAATGTATTCCTGTGTTTCTCCCTGGCTAGCTCAATTAGCAATTTAATTATTCTGAAAACAATAATCATACCCCCCCCAAATCTAAAAAAACAATTATATTTAACTGAAGCTACCATTAAGACAGATGCAAGATTTAATCTTAGTCCCCTTGCTCTTTCTTTCTCTATTTATTTCTTTCTCAAACCTTTTTCTCAAAATAACTAAAAGCTAAGTCGAATTTAACCACTTTTGAGTCTTTGCATTATGCCTGAGGGTTGGGAGAAAGATGTATCTTCTTAAAGAATGATTTGTTCCAAAACTAAAATTATGAAAGAAATAAAAATTTTTATTAAGTTCCTACTATGTGCCAGACACTGTACTAAGTGCTCGAGATACAAAAGGAGACAAGCAATAGTCCCTGCCCACAAAGAAGCTCATAATCTAATGAGATACATGTAAACAAATATGCAAATAAGCTATATACAAGGTAAAGAGAAAATATTAACAGAGAAAAGGCACTAGGAAAGGCTTCCCATAGAAGGTGGTATTTTGGTTGGAGCTTAAAGGATGCCAGGGAAGTCAATAACAGGAGTTGAGGAAGGAGAAGCATTTCAGGCTTGGGTGACAGTCATGGAAAACGCTTAGAGTCAAGAGATGGCATGTCTTGTCTGTAGAACACTCAAGAAGCCAGTGTTACTGGACTGAAGAGTATTTGGTGGGGACTAAGGAATGAGAATACTGGAAAGGTGGGAAGGGGCTAATTTATGAAGGGCTTTGAATGCCAAGCAGAGTATTTCACATTTATTCTTGGAGGCAGGCAGTAGGGAGCCAGTGGAGCTTAAGAGGGGGATGTATGGTCTGACCTGCACTTTAGGAAAAGCATTTTGGTGGCTGAATGGAGTATGAATCAGAGTGAGGAGATACCTGAGGCAGTCAGCCTCACTAGCAGACAATTACAAGAAAAATCTATTCCAAATACCAACCCAAGAGAATATAACTGTAAGTTATGTTTACTTGTTCAGTCATGTCTGACTCTTTGTGACCAGATGGACCACAGCAGGCCAATATGTCCATGGGATATTCTTGGCAAAGATACTGGAGTAGTTTGCCATTTCCTTCTCCAGCAGATTGAGGCAAATAGAGATGAAGTGACTTGCCCAGGGTCACACAGCAGTAAGTATATGAGGCTAGATTTTAACTCAGGTCCTCCTGACTCCAGGCCCAGTGCTCTCTCCACTGAGCCTCAGGTTATATTTACAGACACCACCAAAATGTTTGTGAATAAATAATATTAATAATGATAATGCCATATTTATATAGCTTGGTAAGGTATAGATGACTCATGAAAATTTTTGAGGTAGGTAGTGAGAGTATTATTATTATTCCCATTTCAGAGTTGAGGAAACAGAGACTCCACTTACAGACAACTAACTATGTTCATACAAGTAATGTGTCAGTGCTAGGATGCAAATTCAGATCTTAGGATATAAAGTCTAGTGCTCCTACAATTTTGTTAATAATCAAGAATTGTTTAAAATCAAAACTCTCTAAGAAGCAAAGGCAAAAAGCTTTTGTTTTACTGTTTAGACAGTGCAGTGTAGTGAATACAGTACTAGACCCACAGCCAGGCAGACCTGGGTTCCAGTCTGCTTCTGACACACAGTTGCATGTGACCCTGAATAAGCACTTCTCAGTACTCTAGGCAACTCTTTAAGACTGTAAGTTGCAGAGATGATTTTGATCTACACTGTGAGCACATAGTTTCCTCATCTAGAAATTCCTTTTATCAATTGTATTGCAGTATCTGTCTAAATAAATTAGTCCTAGAAATTAAAATTCTGCATCTGTGGTATCATGAAAAACAGAAATTTTTCCTCCAGGAGAAAAAATATCAGGTTCAGAGTTAAGATGTTAAATTTAATCTCAGGTGTACTGACTATGCTGAAAGTATTCATCCCATGATTCTTTTTAATCTCCCTAACTGGTTAACCAATCAGAACCAAATAAATGGCAACTTAATCCTTTTAAATATCCTTTACTGGAACATCATCCACAGGGTCACAAAGTCAATATGTCACAGGGGAGGCTTGAGCTTGGATCTTCTTAGCTCTAAGGCTGCCTCTCTATCCACTTTGCTATACTGCTTCTTAGAATAGAAAGAATCACTCAATCTCATCCAAAATACAACTCATTCCCCCCTCCCCCAACCTTCTCCTTTTCTAACTTTCTATTTATAGGCACATCATCTATTTAGTCATCTAAGAGTTTGCAATCTCCAAATCATATTTATCTTTTCACCCTCTCTAGTTCTTAAAGCCAAAGTCCTTCCAAGTCCTAGCTGTCCCATCTCCACAACATCTTTCCCATCTGTTCATCTATCTCCACTCACAAACCCACCCTCCCTACTTCAGATTCTTATCACCTCTCTCCTCGTCACAGCATCCTAACTGGAAGCCTTGCCTCTAGCCTTGTTCCTCTCTAACCCATCATCCACAATGTGTCTAAAGCATAGATATGACTATGTAACTTTACGAAACTAATACCTCAAGTATAAAATATGAACGACTCTGTTTAGCAGATAAAGCCTTTCTTAATCTAGCTCTAGACCACCTTCATAATGACACCTTACTCCTCCTCACAAATGCTTTTCCAGGCAAACAAGCCTCCTTGTTTTTCTCATATGTGACACCATAAAGCCTATCTCTGTTCCTTGGCATAATCTGTGTCTCATGCCTAGTGTGCTTTCGCTTTCCACCGTCATGTTAGGTTAAAGTGCCAACCTCCTACAGGAGGCCTTTTATCATTTTTCCAACAGCTAGAGCTGCCCACTCAAAAAAATATAAAGGGTGTATTTGTTTTCTATGCATATATTTTAAATTTGTTAATCTGTGTATGCATCTATTTCCCACAAAAAAAATGGAAGTTCCTCAACAGCAAGGATTATTTTATTTTTGCTTTTGTATCTTCAACACCAACAATGCCTAGCACATAGTAGGTGCTGATAATAAATGTTTATTGATTATTTGATAGTTAGATTGCTGAGTGGCAATCATGCAACACACTAAGATAAGTCATGGCTAAAATAAGGCAAGTTAAAAGGTACCTAGAAAATCAAGCTCTTTTTTTTAAATCAAATATCAGTGGGTCATGCCATCAGACATAAGCCTGATCAAAATGTGCTAGAATTTGGAAACCCCCAAACTCTTAACAATTTGTTTGCTATTAAAACTGTAGTTTTTTTTTGTTGTTGAATAAGGCCTCAATATGAATGCAGTAAAAAATAAAATGACAGTTGTTGCATATTTCACAAAGTTTGAACAAAAACATTTACTTTAAAATTCATATAAAATTAACATATATTTTAATATAAATTCTGTTTTAGATTTTTAAAATTTTATCTTTCATATTTTCAAATATGATTTCCAATTGTTCTTTACAATTCTAAACATCCTTCATTTTGTGCTATTAAGGGTTCCTCTGAACTTGTCTTTTTGAATTGCCAGATTTTCCAAAAACACTGGATCCAGCGGATGGAGGAGGCCCTTAATCCCCCTTAGCTGACACTCAAGCAGTTTGCACCCCAAGTTAGACTCCCTGTGCATGCTTGGGAGGTCAGACAGGCACCAGTCAATCTGTGACAGGCTGGGAAAAATGCTTGTGCAGCTAGGGTCCTCTAGAGATAAACAGATCCTCCTATCTTCATGGTCTAGTGTATGTTCATCCTTCGTTGCTGAAGAAGACCATGCCATCAGAGAAATAATGACATGACTTGCACTTGACTTTGTTTTAAGTGAGGGAGGGCTGTGCATGTCACCAGCCTCAGTTCTCCTCCAGAGTCATCTGGATCCAGTGACCAGATATTCACCAGGATGACTGGGGATGACCCAAGATGAGGCAATTGGGGTTAAGTGACTTGCCCAAGTTCACACAGCTAGTGAGTGTCAAATGTCTGAGGTGAGATTTGAACTCAGGTTGTCCTGACTCCTGCACTGGTGCTTTATCCACTGCACCACCTAGCTGCCCAGTAGTTCCCAAAGGAAAAGAGGGAGGAGTCACTACACCTTTTCCCTCCCATGCCACACCTCTTCCTGTTCTCTCCTCCTCCTTTTGCTGTATTGTCATAAATATGCAAACTTCCGTAAGGACTGGGAATTTTTTGGGTTCCACATGCATGTTCATTCCTCTTGTAATAAACCTAGCTTTCACATACATCTCGTGACACTGGGATTGCCTGTTGACACCAGGTACCTTTTAACTTGCTGTAATGCCTTATTTTAGTATGTTGTGTGACTGAATCACGTATATTTACTTTTAGGGGGGGAAACCAGATTTCTCTCAAGTAGTGAGGTGATTTTTAGATGGTAATTATTTTTCAACACATATTTATGTGCTTCTTTTCCTTTAAAGAAATGTCATTTTAGCAATATACCATCTATCAGGGCATAAATCAGATATTACTATTAGGTTAGAGTCTATATAATTGTACATGTCGATTAATAAAAGTTTAAATATCAATGAAGTAAAATATTAAACTTTTCCTATGCCTTGATTTTTAAATACTTATTAATTAATCATTAGTCATTTCATGTAAATCCCCTCCTTTTCTCCTACTTGGGTCACTGTTCCGAAGTGCCATGATAATCTAGCAATCAGCAAAGTGCTGAATCTTTAGCTGACTAGTTCCAATTAATCACCTGGCTATATAGCTTTTTCATGCTTGACCAGTTTTATTTTCTAGAAACAAAAATAAACATAAATCACTTACCACATGAGTGGTCTTCAAAGTACTGCCATCAAATCTGCATAAACTGGAGCTCTCTTCAAAGAAAATGTCACACTCTTCTAATTCTTGAGCATTACATGGTGGTTTTCCCTTATCTGGATCCGGATTCTTATACCAGAAAATAATCATAACCAACATTAGACACTTAAATAATACTGTCATATTATAAAATGTGTAGCACAACAATATTCAAATACTAATTTCAATATGCAGCTGTATTAAAATAGGATTTCTATTACATGACCATTATTTGACTATTATAAAGACTGCAATTTTAATAGTTATTTGATTATAACCAATAGTAAGATACATATAAACGTACCAGAAATGAAAACTTTAATAAAAAGTGAAACACAGTCTAAACAGATGCCCCAAAATTAGAAGGATATTTGTTATAGTTTATCAAGGAGTTGGCCAATGGCTATACTGGCATACTTGTCAAACTGCCAAATGCCAAAGGCTGGGAGGATGAATCAAAATATTGCACAACAGAAAGGATTCACAATCGTGACAGCTTAGAACATAGGTAGGGAACCTGTGGCTTCAAAGCCACATACAGTTTTCTAGGTCCTTGGATGCAATCTTTTGACGGAGTCCAAGTTTTATAGAACAAATCTATTTATTAAAGGGATTTATTCTGTGAAGCTTAGATTCAGTCAAAGGGTCTCACTTGAGGACCTAAAGGGTCACCTGTGGCCTTGAAGTAGTAGGTTCTCCATCCCTAGGATAAAATATTGAGTGGAATCAAATGCAATGAAATTTGTTGTTGTTCAGCTGTTTCAGTTACGTCCAACTATTAATGACCTCCATTTGGGTTTTTCCTGGCAAAGATACTGGAGTAATTTGCCATTTTCTTCTCAAATTCATTTTATAGAATGAGGAATGAGGAAACTTAGGCAAACGGGGTTAAGTAACTTGCCCAGAGTCACAGAGCTAGTTAAGTCACTGGGGCCAAACTGAAGTCAGGTCTTCCTAACTCAAGGCCGGGTGCTCTACCCACCATGCCACCCAAGATGACCAAAGATGAAACTAGATAGGGATAAATGTCAAGTCTGAAAACCCAAAGTTAACATTGGGTTCCAAAACAACTTCATGAGTAGAAGAAATAGCCAGACTGGCTAAAATGATAGAAGGGGAAAGTGACAAACGTTGAGGGGAATGTGAAAAAACTGGGACACACTAATTCATTGTTGGTGGAATTGTGAACTGATCCAACAATGTTGAGAGCAATCTGGAATTAAGCCCAAAGACTTATTAAACTACTTATACTCTTTCACTCAACAACACCACTACATGGTCTCTTTCTGAAGATAATTAGGGAAAAAGGAAAAGAACCTGTATGTTCTAAAATGCTTATAGCAGCTCTCTTTGTGGTGGCAAAGAAATGTCAAATGTAGGGATGCCCACCAACTGGTGAATGGCTGAACAAGTTGTGATATATGATTTTGATGGGAATACTACTGCGCTATAAGAAATGATGAGCTCAATGGTTTTAGAAAAAATGGACTTTTGTAAAAAATGAAAAGTGAAATGAGCAGAACCAAAAGAACAATGTATACAGTAATAGTAACATTGTTTTAAGAAAGACTTTGAATGAGTAAATTATTTTGACTATTATAAACACCCCAAATTATTTTGACTATTATAAATACCTCAATTAACTATAAAGGACATATGAAAAAAGACATTATTTGAATGCAGAGAAAGAACTGATAAATAGAAGTATATATAAAATAATTCTACACATACATTATGTGTGTGTGTGTATATATATGTATGTGCATGCACGCACGCAAGCACGCACGCAAGCACGCACGCAAGCACGCACGCAAGCACGCACACACGCAAGCACGCACGCAAGCACGCACACACATACACACACCCTCTGTCTAATGATTACCATATGGAGAAAGGAGGAGAAAAAAGAGAAATTTATATGATAATTTTGTTGCATGTTTGAAAGGAATGACAAACTTCAATTTGTACTTGGAATTCATCAGTTCTCTAGAGGTAGAAAGCATTTTTCATCATGAGTAGGAATTATCTTTATATTGATCAGAGTATCTAGTCTTTCACAGTTGATCACTGTTATAATAATGCTTTTTCTGTACATGATCTCCTGGTTCTACTCAGTTCATTTTATATCAGTTCACATAACGCATCTCAAATTTTTCTGAAATCATCCCCCTCATCATTTCTTAGAGTACAATAGTGTTCTACCACAATCATATAGTACAATTGTTCATCTATTCCCCTCTCCCTTGATTTCCAATTCTTTGGCTCCGCAAAATGAACTGTCATAAATATTTTTGCACAAATTTTTCCTTTGATCTCTTTGGGGATATAGATCTAGTAGTGGTATTAATGGATCAAAGAGTATGCATGGTTTTATAGCCCTTTGGACATGAATGAATATTTCAAAGAGAAGCCTTACTCCTTTACAGAGAAAATTTTTTTTTCAAATAAAGTTTAAATTAAATTCTTGGAGAAAAGCAGATAAACAGAAATATGGAGACAACAAAATTTTGATGTCTAAGAAAATGCTTTAATAGTGATAAATACCCTCAAAATTCAATATGAAATAATTTTCATAATAATGTGGGTGGTTTCTACAAAGTTGGTACATTCACAAATACTGAAATCACCAAATCTCATTTTAAGTCAACAATCTGACGTTTAACATGGGGGACAGAGACTGAACTTGCTGTTTCATTGGTATAGGATACCCAGGTCAAGAAACTTTCTCTCCCAATTCAAGGCAGCATCATCTCTACAGCTTGTGGTATTAGAGATTTTCCCAGAGCACCAAGATGTTAAATGACTTGCCCAGGATTGCGCAGCCAGTAATGCAAGAAGAGGGAGTTAAAAACATGTCTTCCTTAGTCTAAGTACAGCCTTCTCTTCCTTAGGCCACAGAATGTCAATGCTGCTCTCTGTCCACTCTATTTTTTTTACCCCAACCAAGGCAAATAAGTTTCACTTCTTCCTGCTTCACTTGGATGGAAATATTGATAGTGAGGAAGAAAAAAAAAAAGCTAAGAGCCACTTAATCTGTCACAAATTAGAGAATCAGATGCTAAAAAAAAAAAAATCTGAAAATCATTCATTCAGTTACCAAAGAAATTAGAGCATTTTTATTACAAAGCAATTTAAATTTTAATTTTAAAAGGGGAAAATGTGTAAAGAAAATTACAGTGCTATTGATGAAATTTAAAAAATCATTATGAAGTAAAAATTACTGACTTTATTGGCTTTAACTACAGATTCAGTCATCCACAGTTGAAAAAATGTATATGTAGAAAAATGTTCTATTAAACTTTAATGAATTAGAATTCTACTGAGGAGTATCTGGTCTCACTCATTATTTAAGTGAATCCATGGGACAGGAAAAGTAATTCCTAATTGATTTTCCTGCAATTTAAACTTTCCCTAGTTGAAAAATACTACAGGTTGAAGAAATATGTATAATAACGAGAAATAAAAGCACTTAATTCTCCAGATTCAACTATCTCCTAAGACTGGAAATCTAGAAAACTTGTATGTCAATAGACACAAAAGTTTACAAAACTAACAGCAATTTCTAAAGAATTAACAACTAATATTTTTCCCAACTGCTCAGATCTGACTATTTCTGTGAAAAATGCTTTGCAATTGTGTTAATATAATTTCTGAGTCTGTTTTGGCAGGTAGACTCCTAAATATTTTACATTGTCTACAGGTATTCTAAATGGAATTTTTCTTTCTATCTCTTGCTACTAGACTTAGTAATACATAGAACTGCTGATGAATTGTGTGGGTTTATTTTATATCCTGCAGCTTTCCTAAAGTTGTTAATTATTTCAATGAGCTTTTTAGTTGATTCTCTAAGGATACCATCATATCATCTGCAGAGTGATAATATTGTTTCCTCATTGCCTATTCTAATTTCTTCAAATTATTTTTCTTACTGCTACAGACAGAACTTCTAATACAATACTGAAATATAGTGGCAATAATGGGCATTCTTGCTTCCCCTCTGACCTTACTGGGAAGGCCCCTACCTCATCTTAATTACTGATAATGCTTCCCCGAGGTTTTAAAAAGACACTACTTATTTTAATGAAAGTTCCATTTATTCCTATAATTTCTACTAGGTTTTTTTTTTTAAAGAATGGGTGTTGTATTTTGTCAAAAGCTTTTTGCACATCTATCAAAATAATCATATAATTTATGTTGGTTTTGCAAATTATAATCAATTCTACGAATAGTTTTTTCTCATAGTGAACGGCTATGCATTCCTGGTATATATCTCACCTGGTCAAAGTTATGATCTTTCTGATTTAGTACTATAATCTCCTTGCTAGAATTTTATTTAAAATTTTTGCACCAATATTAATTGGGGAAATTAGTCTATATTTTCTTTCTCTGTTTTTGCTATTCCTGGTTGGGGTTTCAAAACTGTATTTTGTTGTAAAATGAACTGCTTATTTTTCTAAATAGTTTAAATAATTTATAACTGGAATTATAGATGTTTGGTAGAATTCACTTGGGAGATAGCAGAATCCATCTGGTCATGGCGTTTTCTCTTAGGGAATTCATTCACGGTTTGTTCAATTTCTTTTTCTAAAATCAGGTTATTTAAGTATTTTATTTCCTCTTCTGTAAATCTGGGCAATTTATAGTTTTGTATATATTCATCCATTTTACTGAGATTGTTAGATTTACTGGCATATAATTGTGCAAAAAAGCTCCTAATCACTGCTTTAATGTCATCTTGACTGGTGATTAATTCATCCTTTTCATTTTTTGATGCTGACATTTAGTTTTCTTCTTTCCTTTTTTAAAACAAATTAACCAATGGTTTGTTTACTTAACTATTTCCCTCCTTAAAACCAGCTGCCTTGTTTTATTTATTGGTTCAATGGCTTTCTTACTTTCTATTTTATCAATTCCTCCTTTGACTTTTAGGATTTCCAATTTAGTGTTCAACTGGGGATTTTTAATTTGTTCTTTTTCTAGCTTTTTAAAGTTCCATGCCCAATTCATTGACCTTCTTTCTCTCTTTCGCTGATTTAGAGGTACATATTTTCCCGTGAGTACATACTCTGGCTGCATTACATAAATTTTGATGTGTCATTGTTATTCTCTTTAATGAAATTAATGTTTGTTTCTATTATTTGTTCTTTGACCCATTTTTTTTTTGGATTAGATTGTTTAGTTTTCAATTAAATTTTAATCTATGTTTTAACAGGCCACCAAATGCCTCTGAAATGGAGGCATTTAATATTTCTGCATTTCACTGTGAAGTTTTCATGCCCTAATACAGGGTCAGTTTTTATGTAGGTTCTTTCTATTACCCATGCAATTTTCTTCAGAGGTCTATCATATCCAACTTTTCTAAGCCTCTAATTCATTTCCTTAACTTCCTTCTTGTTTATTTTTTGGTTAGATTTATCTAGTTCTGAAAAGAGTAGATTGTAGTCCCCCACTGGTATGGTTTTATTGTCCACTTCCTCTTGTAATTCATTTAACTTTTCCTTTAAGAATTTGGATGCTATACCACTTGATGCACATATTTAGTATTGATATTATTTCACTGTCTACAGTAACTTTTAGCAAAAATATTATCTCTTTTAATTAGATCTATTTTTGCTTTTACTTTATCTGAGATCATGACTGCTACCCTTTATCTTTTTTTACTTCAGTTAAATAGATTCTCCTCAAGCCCTTTACTCTATGTATGTCTCTATGTTTCAAGTGTGTTTCATGCAAACAACACATTGTAGGATTCAGGTGAGGATTTGAATTCAAGTTTTTCTTAATTCAGGTAAAGTATTCTTATCCACTGTAGTACCTAGATGATTCAGAGTGGTTTCTCTCTCTGAGCTCCTGGAGGATTTTCTGTCTCTACTGTTCATTTGTCACTCAGTGAATATTGTCTTTTACACCACTCCATTTCTCATCCCCTTTCCCCTCCTCCCCAATAACTTCACCAAATCCATCTGAACCTAGGATATTAGATTTGGGGGGACTGGAAGGAATCTTAAAAACTATCTAATCCAAAAGTCCAAGTAATACCACCTCTTCCATGAAGTCTTCCCCAACCTCCCAGGAAAAAATGATCACTTCTTCCTCAGGTTTTTCATTGTACTCTAACTTCTCTGCCCTTACTAGTCTTGTGACTGAGTAAACCACTTAACTGCTATCTGTCTCAGTTTCCTCATCTGTAAAAGAAAACAAACTATTTACATCCTTATATGGGCATTACCTCCCTCTAAACGAGTACCTGAAAAGGCCAGCCTGAATAGGCCAAGGTCTCCCATTGTATCCTGGGCCATTTCCAGTCATCCTGATGTATTGATGAATATATCTGGTCACTGGACCCAGATGGCTCAGGAGGAGAAAATGAGGCTGGTGACCTTGCATAGCCTTCCCTCACTCAAAACAAAGTCAAGTGCAAGTCATGTCACCATTTCTCTGATGTCATGGTCCTCTTCAAAAATGAAGAACGAACACAGACACAGACAGACATTGTAGGATTCTGGTTTTTAATTCACTGCTATCCACTTTCATTTTATGGATGAGTTCTTCCCATTCATAGTTATGATTACTCTTTATTTCCCTCTATCCTGTTTTTCCTCCATTTAAATCCTTTTTTCCCTCTCCTTCCACCTTGTCCCTCCCCAAAATTGTTTTGCTTCTGATTACCTCCCCCAAATCACCCTCCTTTCTTTCAGTCCCCCCTTCCTTCTCCTCCTACTTTCCTGCAGGATAAGATAGATTTCTATACCTAAATGAGTGTGTATGTTATTTCCCTTTTCAGTCATTCTGATGAGAGTAAGGTTCAAGAGCTGCCCATCACTCATTATCTCCCCCTCCAGTGTAAAAGATCCTTCATGCCTTTTTAAAGTGTGATAATTTAACCCATGCTACCTCTACCAGTTGCCCTCCTCTCTGTGTTCAGAGCTAGTGCTGAGGGTCTGGTATGATCTAGGAAAAAGTGTGGTTGATGCTCTCCAGGCCTGTAATCCTATCTGTGAGAGCCCACAAGCACTCTTTTCTGCCCTGGAACTGTGACCAGAGTCCTTGCTTCCTGCTAATCCTCATTCTCGCCCTGGGGCAACTTCGAGCAATGCTACAGAGTCCTGCACCACAGTACCAGTAAAGCATCTCCTGTAATTTCCTATTGACCAGTTGCGGACCCCTTTACCATTTGTGGGCTAAAAGTTTCAGAAGCTGCTATTGCTGATTCACTAATACCCCAGGCCTGCCGCTGGCTTGTCCGGGGGAAAAAAGGCAGAGCAACCTACTCTGGACTCTGCTCCACTAATGAGACAAAACTTTCCTGACAAATTTTTAAGTTTTATTAGGTTCCAAAACTGTTTCACCCCATCTTTTTGTTGGTTCTGCCGTTCCAGAACCTATTTTGAGGTGTTATTTTAATGTTTTTTGGAGGGGAGTCTGAGAGAGGTAGGGCAATTCCCTGCCTTTACTTTGCCATCTTGGTTCTGCTTCCACCTTAGCTAAATTTTTGAGAGCACAATGATTTTGTCACTTGTGAATATGACCCTAAAGCTAACTTTACTTATTTTCCTGAGTCTCCCTATTCCCAGAGGTACTGAACCCAGGGCATACAGGAAGCTCAGAACAAGCTAATGATGAAGTCTCCTGAGCTGACTTAACAGTGATCTTTCGCAACTCCAACTCTAACTGAACTCTTAGTGTACATGAAGCAGTCATCAATAAGGCAAGTTACAGACAGTCTACACCAAACTGATAAACTGTACAGGTGGGAGTTTTCAGATAAGCAAGGACATCCTGCCTCCACGGTCTAATAGTTCCTGCAGAGGGCTGTCCCTCCTCCTATTCCTGACCCTTCTCCTCCCATGTAACTTCACATTTGGGAGTAAACTGCCCCTTTCTCCTCCCATGAAATCTCCCATTTCTGCTGTAACCCATAAACACCCAAGTCTTTACCTGCCCTTTGGGCTCCTTTGTACTTGGTATAAAGGGTACCTGACATGCAAGTCTTCAGCTTTCTCTTCTAATAAAATACCTTGCTACTCAAATCTTTTGCAGTCAAAACTATAGGTGGCTACTTATAAATAAGTAAAATAAGACCATACACTAAAGAAGTAAATTGTAATCTATTAAAATTTAATTACCTTTCAAATACAGAATCAGTTTCTTTTTCTATGTAATTTAAACTCATTTTTATTAAAATGACTACAATTTTACATAGTAAAACATTTAATACAGTATAATTCCTTTAAGCCTATTTAAAATGATATCCATAAATTTATAACAGAGAGAATGCATTAAAATGTCCACAAAAAGCTACAAAAGAAGAGTAAGGATAATAATTTGCTCTTCTCTGTTACAGTACATTCTTCAATTTAGCTAATTCTTTTTCAATTACTTCAAATGACATTTCTAAAATATTCCTTTAGGCTGAAAATTAGACTGCTAATATCACTGCACAAAAATTTTCTTCCCCCCCAATATCTTTATTTCCTCACTACACATATTAGTTATATTATTATTATTTAGTTAGGTTTCCAAACTACCCTTTCCCTCTAATCTCAACAATGGTAATATTGGGAGGAAAGAAATGAAAACAAAGTTTATCAATCATAATATTAATAATAATGGTATCAAAAACAATAATATTAGTCACAAGAAACCATGGAAAGGTCATCCTTATGGAGCCCAGCCATCGATCAGTGAAGGTTTTTCAAAGAACTGGTAGAAGCAGTGTGATATAAGTTGTCTGGCTATTGTCCTTCCTTCTGGAAGGGGACCAAAATGACAGTGTTGGAAATCAAGGTACAATATGCCCAACTGCAGCTGATCAGACTAATATAAACTTAGAATGCTCTACCACAGGTTGGACAAAAATAGTCCATATAAATGTGGAGTTAGAGATGTCTCTAAATCTGCACATCTCATGTTTCTTTTGAGCTACTGCAATTCTGCTTCACTCAAAGAGCACAGAATCTTCTTTGAAGTGGGCACACCATGCTGGGCAGTCCTTTGCCAGCACCCCCAATGGCACATAATCGATTTCAAAGGTCTTCAGAGAGACCTTTACAGTATCCTTGTATTGCTTCTTCTGATTACCATGTCAGCACCTTCCTTGAGTGAGTTCTCCATAAAATAGTCTTTTACAGATGTTTGGCATTAGAATGACATGACCATCCCATTGGAGTCACACTCTCTGCAGTACTTTAAGTGCTTGGCAATTTAGCTAGAGAAAGGACCCTTATGTCCAATACCTTATCTTGCCAGGGAATCTTCAGAATCTTCCTAAGATAGTTCAAATGGAAGCAATTCAGTTTCCTGGTATGGCACTGGTACTGTCCAAGCACACAACAGTGAGATCAGTACAATAGTACAGCAGACCTTCAGTATGGTAGTTAGTCTAATACTTCTTTCCCACACTTTCCTTAGAAGTCTCCCAAACACTGAGCTAGCTCTGACAATGTGTGTGCCAAATTCATCACTAAATGTACATCTCTGGGAAACATACTGCCATGGTAAGTGAACTTATCACATATGGATATGTGGTGCTGGCTCGTGGAAAACCTATGTTTTCTTGGTGTTAATCATTAGGCCAAAATTAGCACAAGCAGCTTACCGCATTGAAAACTCATAATCTCCAATCTATAAAAAAATGGAAAACAACAAAGAGACCTTGCAGAAGAAACCATGAATAGTCAGGAACGAAATACATGTCACCGACAGACTTTCAACAACCAAGATGGAAGAGTAAGCAGTGAGTTGCTCTCACCCTCCCTTACTGACTTAGAAGAACACAGAAAATATCACCCCACAAAAAATCCTGGAATAGCAGAGCCAGCAGAAAGATAGAGTGCTGCAGTCTTTTAGCCCAGGAGGCTTGGGGGATTAGAAGGAAAGGTCCCTCACACAACAGTGGAAAGGGAACAATAGAGGATAGGAGGCATTCCGGCAAGCCCCACCTCAGCAAAACAGCAGGAAATCATGAGTCCCAGGGTGATGGAGCAGGCAAGTGCCAACACTAGGATCCCTACATACCTTGGCACAGGCAGGGGAACCAGCAGACTCCAGCTCAGGGAACAACCATGTGTGCCAATAGACAGGCGTCCACCACCAGCTAAACCTACTTGTGCTCTAGCATAATCCAAGTGAGGAGGTATCCTCCAGAGGACAGACCATTCCCCCCTGCTACAACAAACAGGCAAATTTCAGTGTAGCCCCAGGGAATGCACAGAAACCTCACTTGGCCTCAGCACACACCAGCTACCACCAACAGCTCCAGCTCAGCACCAGGTAAACTTATCAGACCCCTAAAGCCTCCAGTTGCCAGCACCTGAGGCCCCAGCACACAAAGCCAGTGACCAGGACCCTGGCCCCAGCACAAGAAGCATGGGATAGTGCCCCCTTGTGCCCTAGAAGCAGAGATCAACTTTAAAAGCCAGAAAAAGGCAAATACAATGAGCAAAAAATCAACAAGAAAAACATTGAACACAGAGAATTTTTACAGCGACAGGGAAGGTAAAAACAAAAATTCAAAAGAGGATAACATGCCAATATACCCATATCTGAAATTTCAAAGGGGAATATGAACTAGTGTCAAGCCCAAAGTCTTCTTGGAAGAACTCAAGAAGGAATTTAAAAAGCAAATAAGAGAGGTAGAATAAAACCTGGGAAAAGAGAGGTATGTTTAGAAAAGGAAGGACAAAAACTGAATGTAGAAAACAATTCCTTTAAAAATACAATTGACAAAATGGAAAATGAGGGTCAAAAGTTAACTGAAGAAATTAATTCGTTAAAAATTAGACCTGAGCAAGTGGAAGGTAATGACTCTAGGAGACATCAAGAATTAGTCAAACAAAAGCAAAAGAATGAAAAAACAGAAGATAACGCAAAATATCTCATTGGAAAAACAAACAGAAAATAGATCCTGAACAGAGAATTTAACAATTATTGGTCTACTTAAAAGCCATGATAAACAAAAGAGCCTGGACCAGCATCTTTCAAGAAATAAACAAGAAAAACTGCCCTGAGGTCCTAGAATGAGAGGGTAAATCAGTCATCCAAAGAATCCACTAATCACCTCCTGAAAGAGATCCCAAATTGAAAATGCCAAGGAATACTGTAGCCAAATTCCAGAATTATCAGGTCAAGGAGAAAACACTGCAAGCAGCAAGAAGGAAAAAAATTCAAATACTGTGGAACCACATTCAGGATGACACAGGACCTTGCAGCTTCAACACTGAAAGATGAGAGTGCTTGGAATATGATATTCTGTAAGGCAAAGAAGCTTGGATTACAACCAAGGATCAACTATCCAGTAAAATTAAGCATAATCCTTCAGGGGAGGAGATGGACACTCAATGAAATAGGGGATTTCCAAATATTCCTGATGAAAAGACCAGAGCTCAACAGAAATTTGATCTTCAAATACAGGACTCAAGAGAGGTACAAAAAAGGTAATCAGGAAAGAAAAAAACTCATTATTCAACAAGGGCAAATTGTTTACATTCCTACATGGGAAGATGATACTCATAACTGTTGAGAACTGTATCTTTACTATGATATGGGGATATTTAGAAAGGATATACATAGACAGAGGGTATGAGTATAAGCTGACTTTAATGTGATGATAAAAAACATCTAATTAAGTGGTGAAAAGGGATTGTACTGGGAGAAGAAGAAAGGAGGAGGAAGAAAGGGTAAATTACATTACATGAAGAGTAACAAAGACTTATTATGTAAGAGGGAAAGAAGGGAGGGATATAAGCATTGTTTGAACCTAACTTTCATAGATTTTGGCTCAAAGAGGAAATAGCATTAGGTATAAAAATCTAACTTACCCAATAAGAAGTGGGAGGGGAAAGGGGGAGAGCAGACAGAAGGGAAGGAAGAAGTAGTAGGGTAAAAGGGAAAGAGGCAGATAGAAGGGAGGGCAAACTGAGGGAAGCAGTGGTAAAAAAGAAAACTCTAGTGAGCAGGGAAAGGCAGAAAGGAGAGAATAGCATAAAAGGGGAAAGGGGGAAATAGAATGGAGAGAAAGACACAGATAGTAATCATGAATGTGAATGGGATGAACTCTCTCATAAAACAGAGCCAGATAGCAGAATGGATTAAAAACCACAATACCACAATCCTATAATATGTTGTTTACAAGAAACACATTTGAAACAGGGATACACACAGAGTAAAGGTAAAAGACTGGGGTAGAATATATTGTGCTTCAGTCAAACTAAAAAAGCAGGGATAGCAATCTTGATCTCAGACAAAGGAAAAGCAAAAAATAGATCTAATTAAAAGAGATAAGGAAAGAAACTACATTATACTAAAAGGCACCAGAGACAATGAAGTAATATCATTACTAAACATCTAGGCACCAAGTGGAATAGCATCCAAATTCTTAGAGAAGAACTTAAGGGAGTTACAGGAAGAAACATGACAGAAAACTGTATTAGTGGGAGATCTCAACCTCCCCGTCTCAGAAGTAGATAAATCTAACCATAAAATAAAGAAGAAAGAAGTTAAGGAAATGAATAGAATTTTAGGAAAGTAATACATGGTAAATCTATGGAGAAAACTGAAGGGGGATAGAAAGGAACATACCTTTTTCTCAGCAACACATAGCACCTACATAAAAACTGACCATGTATTAGAGTAAAAAAACCTCACAATCCCACACAGAAAGGAAGAAATAGTAATGTATCCTTTTCAGATCATGATGCAACAAAAATTAAATGTAACAAAGGGACATGGTAAAACAGACTAAATTTAATTGGAAACTAAATAATCTAATCCTAAAGAATGAGTAGATCGAACAACAAATCATAGCAACTATTAGTAACTTGATCCAAGAGAATGATAATAATGAGACAACACACCAAAACTTAAAAGCAGTTCTTAGGGAAAGTTTTCTATCTCTCAATGTTTACATGAATAAAATAGAGAAAGAGGAGATCAAGGAATTGGGCATACAACAAAGAAAGCTAGAAAATGAACAATTTTTAAATCTCCAACTAAATACCAAATTAAAATTCTGAAAACCAAAGGAGAGATTAAGAAAATTGAAATTAAGAAAACTATCAAACAATAAACAAAACTAAGAGTTGGTTTTCCAAAAAAAAAAAAAAAAAGTAGATAAACTTTGTGTTAATTTAACAAAAAAAAAAAAAAAACAAAAGAAAAAGAAAACCAAATTACCAGTATCAAAAATGAAAATGAAAATTCACCACCAATGAAGAAGAAAATAAAACAATAATTAGGAGCTTATTTGCCAATAAATTTGACAATCTAAATGAAATGGATGAATATTTACAAAAATACAAATTGTTCAGATTAACAGAAAAGGGGATAAAATACTTACACAACCCCATCACAGAAAGAGAAATTGAACAAACCATCAAGGAACTCCCTAGGAAAAAACCTCCAGGGCAAGATGGATTTAAAAGCAAATCCTTTTTATGATACAAATATGGTACTCATACCTAAACTGGGAAGACTCAAAACAGAAAAAGAAAATTATAGACCAATTTTCCTAATGAATATAGATGCAAAAATTTTAAATAAAATATTAGCAAAGAGATTACAACAACTTATCATGAGGATAATATACTATGACCAGGTAGGATTTATACCAGGAATGCTGAACTGGTTCAATATTAGGAAAACTATCAGTATAATTAACCATATCAACAACAAAACTAACAAATCATATGATTATTGCAACAGATGCAGAAAAAGCTTTTGACAAAATACAATTCCTATTAAAAACACTAGAGAGGGGGCAAAGACAAGATGGCAAAGTAAAAGCAGAGACTGCTAGAGCTCTCCCCTCAAATCCAGGCAATATCTGTAAAAATTTACTCTAAACAAATTCTGGAGCTGCAGAACCCACAGAATGACAGAGCAAACAAATCTCCAGTCCAAGACAGCCTGGAAGGTCGACAGGAAGTATCTATCACACTGGGCTGGGAGCAGAGACCAGTCCAGCATGGGCCACGTCAGACAGGACCTGAACAGGGGGACTGAATCACTGGCACTAGATTTTGAAAATCAAGATAAGTGGAAGAAAAATTGGGAAGAGAAATGAAAGTGATGCAAGAAAATCATGAAAAATGAGTCAACTGTTTGCTAAAGGGGACCCAAATAACAAGTTGAAGAAAATAACACCTTAAAAAATACACTAACCCAAATGGCAAAGGAGGTCCAAAAAGCCAATGAGAAGAATACCTTAAAAAGCAGAATTGGATAAATGGAAAAGGAAGTGCAAAAGCTTACTGAAGAAAATATTTCCTTTAAAATTAGAATGGAGCAGATGGAAGCTAATGACTTTATGAAAAATCAAGAAATTATAAAACAAAACCAAAAGAATGAAAAAAATAGAAGACAATGTGAAATATCTCAATTGGAAAAACAACTGCCGTGGAAAATAGATCCAGGAGAGATAATTTAAAAATTACTGACCTACCTGGAAGCCATGATCAAAAAAAGAGCCTAGACATCATTTCTCAAGAAATTATCAAGAAAAACTGCCCTGATATTCTAGAACCAGAGGGTAAAATACGTATTAAAAGAATTCATTGATGGCTTCCTGGAAAGAGCTCCCAAAAGGAAAACTCCTAGGAATATTGTAACCAAATTCCAGAGCTCTCAGGTCAAGGAGAAAATATTGCAAGCAGCCAGAAAAAAACAATCTGAGTATTGCAGAACACAATTAGGATAACACAAGATCTAGCAGCGTCTACATTAAGGGATCACAGGGCTTGGAATATAATACTCCAGAGGTCAAAGGCAGTAGGATTAAAACCAAGAATCACCTACCCAGTAAAACTGAGCATAATACTTCAGAAGGAAAAAATGGTCATTCAATGAAATAGAGGACTTTCAAGCATTCTTGATGAAAAGATCAGAACTGAATAGAAAATTTGACTTTCAAACACAAGAATCAAGAGAAGCATGAAAAGGTAAACAAGAAAGAGAAATCATAAGGGACTTACTAAAGTTGAGTTATTTACATTCCTACATAGAAAGATCATATTTGTAACTTGAGACTTTTTTCAGTATTAGGGTAGTGGAGGGATTATATACATATAAACAGGGGACACGGTGAATTGAATACAAAGGGATAATATCTAAAAAAATTAAATTAAGGGGGAGGGAGTAATATATTGGGAGAAGGAGAAAGGGAGAGATAAAATGGGACAAATCATCTCACGTAACAGAGGCAAGAAAAAGCTTTTTCAATGGAGGGGAAGAGGGAGAAGTAAGAGGGAAAGAGTGAACCTTACTCTTATTGGATTTTCCTTAATAAGGAAATAACATGCACACTCAATTTGGTTAAAAAAAAATCTATCATACTACAGGAAGGTATGGGGGAAGGGGATAAGCGGGAGGTGGGGGAGAAATAATAGAAAGGAAGGCAAATGGGAGAAGGGGGTAATTTAGAATTAAACACTTGAGGAGGGACAGGGTCAAAAGAGAGAATAGAATAAATGGGGGGATGGATGCAGGGAAATATAGTCTTTCACAGCATGACTGTTATGGAAGTGCTTTGAATGACTACACATAACCTTTATTAAAATAACTTGCCTCCTCAATGGAGGTGGGTAGGGAGGGAGAAAAGGAGACAAGCTGGAACTCAAGGCTTTAAAAAGGAATGTTAAAAATTGTTTTTACATGCCAACTGGGAAATAAAACATATAGGGGATAAGAAAAGGAAGGGGTGTGATAGAAGGAAAGGCAGACTGGGGAAAGGGGCAATAAAAATGCACATTGTCTTGGGTGTTAAAAACTAAAATTAATTAATTAATTAAAAATGAAATAAAAGCAGTGGAGAGCGTAAGAAATCTTCCTTAAAATGATTAGTAGCATCCACCTAAAATCTTCAGCATTTAATAGGGATAAGCTAGAAACATTTCCAGTAAGATAAGAGGTGAAACAAGGATAATCCAAGGATATCCATCATTACCACTGTTATTCAATATTGTACTAGAAATATTATCTTAAGCAATAAGAGAAGAAAAAAATTGAAGGAATTAGAACAGGCAAAGAAGAAACAAAACTATCACTCTTTGCAGATGATATGATGGTATAGTTAGAGAATCCAAGATAATCAAGTAAAAAACTGCTTGAAATAATAAACAGCTTTAGCAAAGTTGCAGGACATAAAATAAACCCACACAAGCCATTGGCATTTCTACATATTACTAACAAAGCCCAACAGCAAGAGAAATTCCATTTCAATTTACTGTAGACATTGTAAAGTATTTGGGAATCTACCTGCCTAGACAAACTATGGGGGTCTAAATGCAGATCAAAGCATGCTATTTGCTCTCTCTTTTTTGTTTTGCTTTTGGTTTCTCTCACTGGTTCTAATTCTTCTTTATAACATGACTAATGTGAAAATACGTTTAACATGACTGTATATGTAGAGCCTGTATCAGATTGCACACTGTCGTGAGGTGGGGGGGGAGGGGAAGCATGGGGAGAAAATTTGGAACCCAAAATCTTATCTACAGAAGATGAATTTACAACTTAATATTTTTATTCAGTTACCAAGAGCAAACGTTTAATCCACCTGCACAACAGTCCATCAAATATGAAACATATGGATAATGGTAAGATAGCAACTTGTTCCTGCACTATTTCTAGTTGAAATGTAAGATGACAATAACAGTAAGATTTCACACCTATCAATTACCTAAAAAGACAAGAAACAGTGGCCAGAATAACAAAGAGGCAAAAGTAACAGTAGATTTTTGCTGTTCTTCCTAAACTTAACAGATGACAAATCCCTACACCACAAATATAAACCTCAAGATATCCTCAAAAATTCAGCAAAGAGACTGCACTGGAACTGGAGCATCATCATCAGAGATAAAGCAATCACTCACAATCACGCAGATTTTACAGTACTTCACGCAAATTTAACAATGTGTTCAATAGATATTTCTATGTTGAAAATATAGAGCCTCTAACTTATGTGGGTTGAAAAGATTTTAAAAGTAGACACAGCAGACTTAAGTCAAAACCTTTTTGCAAGGAGGCCTTATTATTTTTATATATATATATATATATACATATATATATATGTATATATGTATGTATTGTATTAGTATCCCCAGCTCCCAGCAAGCACAGTGACTGGCATAGATTTGCAGCTTAATAAGGACTTCTTGGTTGGTTGACTGACTGAGGGAATAGGAAAAAATACTTATCACTGTCCCAATCATCCTATCTGCTACTAGAGCTGTCCTGAAAAATCACTGCTGGGAGTCTTTAGATGCCAGTACTTTCACCGAATTACATTTCATTTAACTACTGTAGTTTGTCAAACATTAAGTATCAAAGAAGAGCAAAATAGCAACTTGTACCAGGACCATTTCTATCTGAGTCAGATGGGGCATAAAGATGAGAAGAATAAAATAAAACAATAGCCATTTACGTACTGCTTTAAGTGTAGTGTGTTTTACATACACTTTCAGTTCCTCCTCACTTTAACAACATAAAATAAGCACTATAGGTATTATTATCTTCATCTTCCAAATGAGGAAATTGAGGCTTAATGGGGCTAAGTGATTTGCTCATGGTCACACAACTCCCTAAGTGTCAGAGCGGGGATTCAAGCCCAGGTCTCTCGACTTCAAATTGAACATTTAAAATTCTGTTTGGAATCTTCATTCTATGAGAACTGTATCAATTACATTAAAATGAAAATATAATTTCACTATTAATCTTCTAAAGATTAAAGTTTTTATACAGTATGTTTCCCTTAAACTAATCTCCTGCTACCTTATCCTATCACCTATTATGCCAGATATCAGGCATCTTTACTCTTCTACAATTTACACAGTTGACCACCCCTTTTCTTGGATACTCCCTCCTCTCTTAATTTTCTTGTTATCACTATCTTCTTCTACTCTTGGTTACCCTGAAGCTGGTTTGGCCCATCTGCTGAAATGGTTTACCAGGATGTGGCCGCTGTGCATGCTGCAGCTTCTTGGAGCCACAGGTGAGAGTTAGGTGAACCAGGTGAAAACCAAAGGTGGAGAGAGCCCCAAAAAGGGCTCAGCAGCCATCACACGCAAGGTACTGGTCCTCCCTGAATGCACCCTACACCCCAAGAAAGATGCAGGATTCCTAGCTCAGTAAGAAGGGAGATGAAACTTAGTTTTATGCTGATAATAACAATCCAAAGTGCTTTAATGATCCCCTGAATGCTATTTATGGACCAAAAACCTATGGTGCATCACAACTACTCAGTGCTGACGGGGCCACACTGATTAGTGATAATGACATGATCCTAAAGAGATGGGCTAAACATTTCCATAGTGTTCTCAACAGGCCATCATCAGTCAATGCTAAGGCCATTGACCGTTTATCTCAGACTGAAGTCAATCCCTCCTTAGCTAAACTTCCAACTGAAGAAGAGATTTTGAGGGCCATTAGGCTCCTTTCATGTGGCAAAGCACCTAGTGCTGATTCTATTCCAGCTGAGATTTACAAGGTAGGGGGACCACTGCTCATACTAAAGCTG
The DNA here is from genome assembly GCF_028372415.1 of Notamacropus eugenii. Classification (NCBI taxonomy): domain Eukaryota; kingdom Metazoa; phylum Chordata; class Mammalia; order Diprotodontia; family Macropodidae; genus Notamacropus; species Notamacropus eugenii. Next base: position 139,939,539 of record NC_092875.1, on the reverse strand, counting down.
ACTGAAATTTTCCAGGTTATATGGCAAGAGAAGGTTATCCCCCAGGAGTTCAAGGATGCCTCCATTATCCATCTCTATAAGGGTAAAGGGAATAGACTGTACTATGACAATCACAGAGCAGTCTCTCTCTTAGTCATCACTGGCAAGATACCTGAGAGCCAGTGTGGCTTCAGAAAGAGCTGAGGTACAGTCAATATGGTGTTTGCTGCCTGACAACTCCAGGAGAAATGCCTGAACAGAGATCTATACACCATGTTGGTAGATCTGACCAAGGCCTATGACACCGTTAGTCTTGAGGGCTTATAGAAAATTATGTCAAAATTTGGTTGCCCAGAAAAGTTCATCAATATTTTACATCAATTTCATGATGGCATGTTTGCCCAGGTTCTGGATAATGGATAATGCTCTCGTGCCTTCCCAGTCACCAATGGAGTGAAGCAGGGCTGCGTGCTTGCTCCCATGCTTTTTTAGCATGATGTTTTCAGCCATGTTGACAACTGCTTTCAATGAAGATGAACACGGCATCAAGGTCAACTACCATACTGATGGTAAGTTCTTCAATTTGAAAAGGCTACAAGCCAAGACCAAAGTAGAGAGAGTGTTGGTGCATGATTTTCTGTTTGCAGATGATTGTGCACTCAATGCAGCCTGTGAAGCTGAGATACAACAAAGTCTGGATCAATTCTCTGCTTCCTGTGCTAATTTTGGCCTAATAATTAACACCAAGAAAACACAGGTACTCCATCAGCCATCACCACACCATCCATATGTGAAATCATCAGTTACAACAAATGGAGAAGTTTTGAATGCTGTGGATAAGTTCACTTAACCTTGGTAGTATACTTTCCAGGGATGTACATATTCACAGTGAGGTTGATCCATGCACTGCCAGAGCTAGCTCAGTGTTTGGGAGGCTCCAAAGAAAAGTCTAGGAGAGAAGAGGCATTAGACTGACTACCAAACTGAAGGTCTACAGGGCTGTTGTGCTGACCTCGTTGTATGCTTGTGAAAAATAGACAGTCTGCCAGTGCCATGCCAGGAAACCATTTGAACTGTCTTAGGAAGATTCTGAGGATCACCTGGCAGGATAAAGTACTAGACACTAAAGTCCTTGCTCAAGCTGAATTGTCAAGTATTCAAACTATGCTTCAGAGCATGCAACTCTGATGGGCTGGCCACATTGTTTGAATGCAAAATGTACACCTGCCAAAAAGACGATTTTATGGAGAACTCACGTGAGGCAGGATGGTGGTCAGAAGAAGTGATACAAGGATACTCTCCAGGTCTCTCTCAAGAACTTTGGATTTGACTGTGCAACATGGGAGACAATGGCACAGGACCGCTCAGCATGGTGTACCCATATCAGAAAGGATGCTGTGCTCTTTGAGCAAAGCAGAATTGAGACAGCACAAAGTAAACATAGGATATACGAATTTGGGATATCCATCCCATATATTCACATGGACTATCTGCACCCAACCTACGGTAGAGCATTCAGAGCTCATATTAGTCTAATCAGCCACAGTCGGACACAATGAAATTTCACTTTATCATGGTGATGTCATTTCGGTCCTCTTCGAGGACAAAACACAACAACAATCAATCATCTTCTTCTACAGGTATAGCTTATTCCTTCCCAGTCTCCTTTGCTGGATCATCATTCATGTCCTATCCACTATATGTAACTGTGCCTCAGGGCACTGCCCTTGGGCCCTCTTCTTTTCTTTCTACATTTTTTTCCTCTCTTGATAAGAGAAAAATCAAGACTTCTACACATACTCTTGGGGGATAACAGAAAGGACAGCAGATTGGGGGAAGGGAGAATTGGAAGCAAACACTTCTACAGAGGGACAGACCAAAGGAAAGAATAGAATCAATGGAGGGTGGGACAGGAAAGAGGGAAACAAACTCTTTCACAACATGATTGTGATGGGAGTGTTTTGCATGAGCACACATGTATAATCTATATTGAACTGCTTGCCTTCTCAATGATGGTGGATGGGGAGAGGGGAAGGGAGAGCATGTGGAACTCAAAGCTTTAAAAATTAATATTAAAATTTGTTTTTACATGCTACTAGGAAATAAGATATATAGACAATGTGGTATAGAAATCTATTTTACCCTACAGGAAACTAGAAGGGAAACTAGAAGTGGGACAGGGGGTGATGGAAAGGAGGGCAGATTGAAGGAAAGGGTAATCAGAATACACACTGTCCTAGGGTTGGGGAAAGGGGGACATGGGGAGAAAATTTTAAATTCAAAATTTTGTGGAAATGTTGAAAATTGAAAATAAATTTTTAAAAAAGGTAAAAAAAAAAAAAAAAAAAAAAGAAATTGCCCAATATCATCCCAACTGTTCATTTCCCTCAAGTTGTTGTCCTTGGTTATGAATCCAAGATCACTGTTCCCAAGCTAATTAACTTTACCCCCACCCCCTTTCAGTCCCATTTGTGTGTGGTCTTTCTCCTTTACATTAAAAGCTTTTGAGGGCAAGGACTGTCTTTTTTTTTTTTTAATTTGTATCCCCAGAGCTTAGTACTAGTGCCTGACACACAACAGGGAAATTAATAAACGTTTATTGACTATTATTGACTAGAGGCTCCTTAATATTCAACTCCCTATCTACTGGTTCTTTCCCTACTGCCTCCAAAATCCTTAAAAAAAAATAACAAACTCATCTTCACAAGACCCTGCTATTTCCTCAAACATTATCCTGCATCTCTTTTCCCTTTCTTAGATAAACTTCTAAACAAAGCTGTCTATTCTGGTCACATCAACCCTGTCTTTTCACTAATTTTTCAACCCTTTATAATCTGGTTTCTGTCAGCATTCAATTGAAACTGGTTTCCAATGATTAACTGACAAATCATAAAACATCATTGATTTAGAAGTGGAGCAAACTTAAGTATCTAGTCCAACCTCCCTTAATTTAATGGTGTGGAAACAAGTCCAGAGGGCTTAAGTGATTTTCCTTGAGCTGAGATTTTAAAATCCAAATCCAATGACCTTTTTTTCCTCAATCCTAATCTTTCAATTGAATACTATCTCTTCCTAGATATCTGAGGTTTTGAGTTTTTTTGTAACAGTGTTTCTTGGTTCTTTTCCTTCTTGATCCCCTAGGGTGGATCTTCCTTCAGGTCATGCCCACTAATTATGTCTACCAAGACTCTCTCCTTGGCTCTCTTCTCTTTTCTCTCTACACTCCCCAATTTATCTCAATCTCAGTATGTTCAAAACAGATCTCACTATCTTTTCCCTATAAACTTCCTATTCCTCCTAACTTCCCAATGTTTGTCAAGGGAAATACTTTCCCTCCAATTTCCAGGTTTGCCACCTTGGAATTATCCTTGGTCATTTACTCATCTTCCCCATCCATCATATTCAATTAACTGCCAAGTCTTGTCATTTCTACTTTCACATCATCATACAGGCCCCATTTTCATATAAAATGAAGGCTTTGAATTCTTCAGTCACTGAAATCCAGCAGTCTCTTGAAAAACCCTTACCAGTTCTGGTTGCTCCTTTTTTCCTATTCAATAACACACAGCATCAGAGGATTCTGGGTGTGTCTATAACACCATCACTGAGCATCCTCAACTTCCTTGAGATATATTCAATCCATTTATACTGTCCAACACAGGCCATTCTGGCACAAAGGAGGCAGTCAGGTACTGTGGCAAGAGCAGTGGTGCTAGAGTTCAAAGGTCTATCAGATACTTACTATCTGAATAATCTTGGGCAAGTATACTTAACCTCTCTGAGCTTCAGTTTCCTCATCTGTAAAATGAGGGGAGGGACTCATTGGCCTCAAATTTGTGATCATTTCTTAACTGTTAAATCCAGTGATTTTGGTCTTTTCTCAGCCCACATTCTTGACTTTTCTGAAGGTTTCATCAGTGCTCCCAAAGAAATCAGATTGCAAATCTGCAGTAAATTCTTCAGTTTTTACCTCCACAACATTTCTTGAATCTGTTCTCTTCTTGCCACTACTCACACCAGCCATCAACAAAGTTCATGCTCTTATGACCTCTTGCCTGGATTCATGAAACAGTCTCCTAACTGGACTCCACGTTATTAGTCTCACCCTCTTCAACCCATTCTTCACACACTATTTTGACATATAGGAGTCATTTAATAAATGATTACTCATTGAATAACTGATTCAAAAAGCCCAATTCTGGTCATGTCATTTGCCTGCTTAAGAAGCTTCAAAGGTTCCCTTTTGCCTAACAAATAAAATACAAGTGCCTTGGGTTGCCATTCGAATGCTTCACCACTTGCCTCTAACCTACTTTTACAGGTTTATTGAATATCCTTGCCAGAACTTTACACAACCTACTGTTTAGCCAAACTGTTCTACTGGATGTTTGACTTTCCACCCTGCATGGTTAGAACACTTTCTTCCTCACTTTCACAACTCAGAATCCCTAACTTCCTTCAAGTTTTAAACCATTTGATATCTCTAGGAATATTTTCCTAATAGTTAATGCCTTCTCCATTAGCACTAAATTATTACGGATCTATCTTTCTGCTTAGATGTTATGTCTCTCCAAACAGAAGTTAAATTCCTTGAAGACAGGGGCTGTTTTAACTTTTATCTTTGTATCCCCAGAACCTGTACACAGTAATTACTTAATAAATGTTTGTTGAACTATAGACAGTTACAATCGTTAGGAAAATTGTCCTTATATCAAGCTGAACTCTGAATCTCTAAAACTTCTACTCATTCACTGCTCTTAGTTTTCCTGCCTGGGAGCATGCTAACAAGTTTAATTACTCTACTACATGAAAGCCCTTCACATACTTTAAGAAGTTATCATGCAATAGACAGACGGCACAGGGTGAGCTGCATATGAAGGGAGAATACCTAAACGATAAAATTTACTGTTGAGTGGAATGTACTAGGATTAAGAGAAAGAGAAAGGTAAAATGATCATCTCACATAAAAGAGGCAAGAAAGAGCTATTATAATGGAGGGGAAGAGAGGAGAGATGAAAGGAAATAAGTGAGCCTTACTCTCATGGGATTTGGCTTAAGGAGCGGATTAATACACATTTAATTGGATATGGAAATCTATTTTACCCTGCCTTACTGCAGGAAGGGGAAGGGGATAGGACAGGGAAGATAATAGAAGGGACAACAAATTGGGGAAAGGGATAATCAGAAGAAAACACTGTTATGGGAGGAGAGGTCAAAGAAGAGAACGGAATTAATGGAGGGCAGGGCAGGACAGAGGGAAATATGATTAGCCTTTCATAATATAACTATTATGGAAGAGTTTTTCATGGCTACATATGTATGACCTATAGATAACTGCTTGCTTCCTCAATGAGGGTGGGTGGGGAGGGAGGAAAGAAGAGAATATGGAACTCAAAGCTTTTAATAATGAATGTTAAAAATTGCTTTTGCATGCACCTGTGAAATAAGATGTATAGGCAATGGGGTACAGAAATCTATTTTGTCCTACAGAACATAGAGGGGAGGGGAATGGAAGAAGTGGGGATAATAGAAGAGAGGACAGACTGGAGGAAGGCATGGATGTGGTGCATGTTATCCTGGGATGAGGGGGTGGGAGAGATGGGGAGAAAATTTTGAATTCAAATTCTTGTGGAAGTGAATGTTGAAAACTGAAAAATAAATAAACTATATTAATAAACAAATAAATTGCAAAAAAAAAATGTTATCATGCAAAGTGTATTTCTTCAAGCTTAACATCTCTTTTACCTCAGGTTGATCACTGAGTAAAGTATTCTCCAGTCTTCTCATTATTCTAGACATCTTCTTCTGGACACATTCTGGTCTATCTATGTGTATTAGGGTGCACTGTTACTAACTTTCCATTGTTGCGATTATAATATATACCTTATGACTTTTAGGTTAGTAGTTTTAAAATTTACAATGGAAAACTTACATCAAAGAAAATATAGTTTGCCATACCCCTACCAGGTCTGATGTGGTTATTTTTTTCCCCAGGAATATCATATTGTTTTTTAATTTAAGTTTTAAAAAGCCTAGCAAAATCTTTAAAATTATATACAGTAATAAGTTTTCCCTCTAAAATACAAGCCTTCAACAACATACTACACAGATATTAAAATGCTATAAAGTTTACAGGTTAGTAATTTTTAAGATATTCCTACATTCTGTCTTCTTGAACACTATATAACAATTTTTCAAGAGATAACTTAATATTTTCATCATACACTATGCAAGGACAGCAACCCTGGGCTTTTGCTTTGCTACTGTCTTTTTATTTACATAAATTTAAGTGTTATTATTTTACATGTCTAGAGGCTTCACAGAAAGGTCAATTCAAATCCATAAGCCTAAATTTAGCTCCATAAATCTTTGAGAATTTTGATTAGTACTAAGTGAGATACAGTTTTGAAAAGAACAGATCCTTGCCCAATCTAATAAGGTTTGTTCTCATTCTCTCTCTCTGTCACACACACACACACACACGCACACGCACACTGTACACCAATTAATATACAAATGTATAAGAAGCAAACTCTTCTCCATCCACTGAACCTTCCTAGCAAGGGCACCAGTCTTTGAACATGCCATTTCTACCTCCACATCTCTTCTATACAACCCCTTCTTTACTCACATAGCTACCACCTTAGTTCTGCCCCTCATCACCTCTCACCCAGACTAATGCAGTGGCCTTCTAATTGGTCTCCCAGATTCAGCTCTCTCCCTATTTCAATTCACCCTCCACGAAGCACCCAAAGTCATTTCCATTAACTACAGGTCAAACCATGTTATACTCCCTTTCTCCTTGGTTTGACTTTTCAAATCCTCTACAACTGATGCAAAGTAAAGTGAGCAGAACTAGAACATACACAGTTACAGCAATACTGTGATGATCAACTGTGAAAAACTTAGCTACTCTAATCAACACAGTGAGCCAAGACAATTCCAAAGGAATCATTATGAAAAATGCTATCTACCTCCAGGGAGAGAACTGATGAACTTTGAGTGCAGACTGAAATATCCTTTTCTCACTTTATTTTTGCTTTTTTGGAGGGTTAAGGGAGGACATGCAACACGCCAAATATGAAAATGTTTTGCATGATTTTACATGTGTAAATCATATATTGCTTGCCTTCTCAATGAGGGGAAGGAACCTGAAAGTGGGAGAGAATTTCTAACTCAAAATTTTCAAAATGAATGTTATAATAAAGGATAATCATTGTAAAAATAAAATCCCTCACAATTTGGTCCTAACTTATCTGTCTGGCTTGAGTATATATTATTCCCTTTCTCATATCTACAGCTCAGTCAAACTGGCTTTCTTTGTTCTTCATAAATGGCACTTCACCTCCTCTCACCAAGACTTTATACTGACCATCCCTAATGCCTGAAACACATTTACTCCTCACATCCTCTCTCAAAAAACTTCTTACTTTCTTCAAGATGCAATTTAAGCACCCCATTCTATAAGAAGGCTATCCTGATAACTGCTAACACCCTCCCTTCCCAAATGCCTTGTATAAAATTACATTATATTATTTCCTACCAGCTTCACTGCTAGGATTGATTGACTCCAACATGAGCTTTATATACAAAACCTTCCCAACAATCAGAACTCCCCTAAAGTGTAACAAGATATTCATCAAGTGGCAGAACCTTATTTGCAGTCTTCAACTAAAGAGTAAATGACTACATGCTGCAGAGTGGCAACCAGGTGGCACCGTCCTGTTACTTCTGATCATTGAACACAAATCTGACCTCAGACACTTATTACTTGGTCAAATCACTTAATCTCTGTTTGCCTTAGTTTCCTCATCTGTGAAATGGAGATCATAACAGTGCCTACATTCTCACAGTTGTTGTGAGGATCAAATGAGACAATATCGCAAATCTTATTAAGTGTTTAGCACAGTCCCAGGCACACAGTAGGCACTACATAAATATTAGCTATCATCATAATTATTATTGTTTTTATAAAATTTAGACCAATTACAAAATGGAGTTGGTTTCACATCACAGTCTATCTTATGAACAATGAATCCACCTTGTACTGCCACATGTATTCTCCATTTTGTTGCTTTTCTATAACTGACGCATGGGAAACTAGATTATATAAGCCATCTATTGCTTATACATGCAGGTGGATGCATGTATAATCAATATCTTTTCATTTTATGATAAGAAGACACCAAAACCTACATGTGTCCCTCCCAACTTGACTGAAACTCCCTCACCCTCCTAACTTAGAAAATCCCTAATCTTTCCTCTATTTAGAAAGCAGATTATTTAATTTTTTAACCTGATTGTTTTTACTGTAATTAATTTGGTCTTATTTGATTAATTTTTTTGTATAAATTTTTTTTTAATGTATAAAAATTTGCTTCACTATGTATTTAAGGTCTTTGGAATGACTGGGGAGCCTACTGATCCATTCATTCTGACTGCCTAGTCAATATATTTCTTTTGCTCAAATTGTTTTCTCAGCTATTATTAATTACCCATCACACAGTTGACTAGATAGCCTCAGAACTACCAGTCCTTTCCAGTACTGAAATTCTTGGACTCTACCAATTTGGTCTTAAGGGAAATCAAATAAAGCATCATGGAGACTGAAGTTAATAGAAGATTTTGGAGGCTTATTCGGATTTCAACAAGCAGAGATGTCTGTATGAGAAAGAGTTTTCCAGGCATTGTATGCAATGTAAGCAATAGTATAAAGGCAGGAAGCATGGGACAGATATGAGGGGGGGTGGGGAATGGTCCAATTTCTATAAAGTAAAAAATATGTGGAGAAAGCTAAATGTGATAATGTTGGAAAGGTAATATTTGATGATGCATATTATGACTGGCCTTCAATGCTAGGCTAAAGAACAGTATTCAATGATCAGAAGTAACAGTATTAGATCTATGTACAAGAGCTGTCATAAGCTATTATTAATTTGGAAAATAAACAGTTCATAAACAGGATTTAAATTTTCTTGGTCAAGTGAGAAGAACCATTTATCTTATTCTTTATCCACTACTACTAATCATGAAAAAAACTTCTCTACTTCCCAGGGTAACTTGGACATTCCAGTCCTAGCTCTAAATTCTCTATAACTTAGTTCTTTAGAATTCAATAAAATAAACCGTTTACTAATTTATTGTAGAAGCTGAAAGGGAAAAATAGTGCTAAAGAGAAAGATCAAAAAGTATAAAAATTAAAAGTTCAGAGATCAAAGAATCCCAGAATCAGAAGGTCCCTTAAAGGTAAGTTAATCCATACCCTAATATGAAACAGGAATCTCCTCAATAACATACCAACAAGTGGTAATTCAGTCTCTGTTTTAAGATTAGGAGCAGGTAACGTGAAGCAGATGAAAGAACATTAGAACTGGAGTCAGCAAACCTGGGCTGCAAGTCTACCTCTACTTCATACCTGGGTGACCTAGAGAAAGTCATTTTACAAGACTATGGTTGCCTCCTCTATAAAATGGGGTTGATTAGGTGCTCTCTAAGGTCCTTTCTGGTTGCAAAACTCCATGATGCTACAATATATCTACTTTCTGAAGCAACTTGTTCCAACTTAAATTTCATTAAAAAAAAAATTAAGAACCTAACCCAGTCAACAGTACTTCTGGAAAAGGTTTATCAAATACATCAACTCATCATACCTCTGTGGCTCTCTACCTAGACCAAAACTCCCTTCATTGGCCACCATTCCTCTGTTGGTCAGGTCTTGTTCTTATAGGAAGGCTCACTCTTTGCTCCTTAAGGGCAAGGACTATCTTTCTTTTGATACTTGAAACCCTAAAACTTAACACAGTGCCGAGCATATAGCAAGCATTTAATGTTTTACAAGAATTGTATAGATGTAGAAACAAGCTGGGAGAGGTGGAATAATTATGCTTATGGTCCATCAGCCGCTATGTAACAGCTTCCTAACACTTGGCTCTACCTCTACCACAAACACTGTTTCTGTCTCTTTCTGAAAACACTCTATTTTGAATTTTCTCCCGCAGTTCATTCCATTGTTTAAAAAGCCAAGTTCTAAAACACCAAAATACAGCAGGTGGATATATAGAAGTGCTTCTAGTCTCCAGAATAGTGACACCATAGGTTTGGGAAAAGGAACAAGTATTTATTAATTACCTACTATGTGCCAGACAGCTCACTGAATCTTCACAAAAATAACCCAGCTGAGGTAGATGCCATTAGGATTCCTATTTTACAGATGAGGAAACTGGGGCAATTTATGTAAGTGAGTTGCCCAGGGTTACACAGCTAATCCAGGCCATGCACTCTATGGATGTCTTATATTTGTGGCCTATATAAAATGTTAAGGTTAATAAATTCAACAAGCTTACTAGCCAATATGATTTACAATTCTTGGAGTTCTTCTGTAGTTTAGAATTAGAAAGATTTGGTAAAAACATCTGTCCTCACTAAAAATATATTTGATATGTTAATATGTTACACTCTTTCTATCGAAGGCAATTAATTCTCTCCCCTTAGCTATCCTTCTTACAGACCAAAAAACTAATCTTTTTCATTGTTTGTATCTCCATATTCATACTTTATTTAATAAGCTCCCAACGTTTTCTCTCTCCCAAAGTCACATATAGCCTGAATTTCTTTTTTTTTTTTTTATTAAACTTTTAACATTTATTTTCACACAATTTTGGGTTACAAATTTTCTCCCCTTTTTTCCCCCTCCTCCCCCCAGACCCAAGTTTTCTAATTGCCCCTGTGACCTATCTGCTCTCTCCTCTATCCTCCCTCCCTGCCCTTGTCTCCGTCTTCTCTTTTGTCCTGTAGGGCCGGATAGCTTTCTTGACCCCTTAACCTGTATTTCTTGTTACCCAGTGGTAAGAACATTACATTTGGTCCTAACACTTTGAGTTCCAACTTCTTTAGCTCCCTCCCTCTCTACCCCTTCCCCTTGGAAGACAGGCAGTTCAATATAGGCCATATCTGTTTAGTTTTGCAAATGATTTCCATACTAGTTGTGTTGTATAGGACTAACTATATTTCCCTCCATCCTGTCCTGTCCCCCATTACTTCTATTTTCTTATGGTCCTTTCCCTCCCCATGAGTGTCGACCTCGTATTGCATTCTCCTCCCCACGCCCTCCCCTCTATCCTCCCCCCCATCCTGCTTGTGCCCCTGTCCCCCACTCTCCTGTATTATGAGATAGGTTTTCCTATCAGAATGAGTGTGCATTATATGCTTTCCTTTAGTGGAATGTGATGAGAGTAGATCTCATGTTTTTCTCTTGCCTCCCCTCTTTATCCCACCACTAATAAGTCTTTTGCTTGCCTCTTTTATGAGAGATAATTTGCCCCATATAACTTCTCCCTTTCTCCTCCCAATATTTCTCTCTCACTGCTTGATTTCATTTTTTTTTTTTTAGTATATGATCCCATCTTCTTCAATTCACTCTGTGCACTCTGTCTCTATGTATGTGTGCGTGTGTGCATGTGTGTGTGTGTGTACTCCCACCCAGTGCTCAGATACTGAAATGTTTCAAGAGTTATAAATACTGTCTTTCCATGTAGGAATGTAAACAGTTCAACTTTAGTAAGTCCCTTATGATTTCTCTTTGCTGTTCGCCTTTTCATGGTTCTCTTCATTCTTGTGTTAGAAAGTCAAATTTTCTTTCCAGCTCTGGTCTTTTCATCAGGAAAATTTGAAAGTCTTCTATTTCATTGAAAGATCATTTTTTCTCCTGAAGTATTATACTCAGTTTTGCTGGGTAGGTGATTCTTGGCTTCAGTCCTAGTTCCTTTGACTTCTGGAATATCCTATTCCATTCCCTTCTATCCCTCAATGTAGAAGGTGCCAGATCTTGTACTATCCTGATTGTATTTCCACAATACTTGAATTGTTTCTTTCTAGCTGCTTGCAATATTTTCTCTTTCACCTGGGAATTCTGGAATTTGGCCACAATGCTCCTAGGAGTTTCTCTTTTTGGATCTCTTTCATGCGGTGTTCTGCGGATTCCTTGAATATTTATTTTGCCTTCTGGTTCTAGAATCTCAGGGCAGTTTTCCTTGATAATTTCGTGGAGGATGATGTCTAGGCTCTTCTTTTGATCATGGTTTTCAGGTAGTCCCAGAATTTTTACATTGTCTCTCCTGATTCTATTTTCCAGGTCAGTTGTTTTTCCAATAAGATATTTCACATTATCTTCCATTTTTCGAATCTGCGCGGTATGTTCTGAGATATCTGTCTTTCTCGAAAAGTCCAAAGCGTCCATCTGTACCATTCCAGATTTGAGAGATCTATTTTCTTCAGTAAGCTTTTGAATCTCCTTTTCCATTTGGTTAATTCTGCTTTTGAAAGCATTCTTCTCCTCATTGGCCCCTTGCACCTCCCTTGCCAGTTCTCAAGGTGCCAATTTCTTCAAGATTTTTTTGGTTCTCCTTTAGCAGGGAGCTGATCTGTTTTTCATGCTTCTCCCTTATCCCTCTCATTTCCCTTCCCAGTCTTTCCTCCACCTCTCTAACTTGATTTTCAAAATTCCTCTTGAGCTCTTCCATGGCCCGAGCCCATTGGGTGGGCTGGGACACAGAATCCTCGATTTCTGTGTCTTTGCCTGATGGCAAGCATTGTTCCTCCCCATCAGAAAGGAAGGGAGGAAGTTTTTTTTCTCCAATAAAGTACCCTTCAATAGTTTTATTTCTTTTCCCTTTTCTTGGCATTTTCTCCATCTAGTGGCCTGACCTCTGAATGTTCTCCTCACACCCACCTCGCCTCCTGGTCCTCCCAGCCAGCATTTGGGGACTGATATTCAAATGCTGCTTCCCGCCTTAGGATTTTTGGCGGGGGCAGGGCTGCTATTCAGTGTGAGAATTAAGTTCAGGTGCTGAGGTCAGGGGCAGGGCCGCCTCTCTGGCTCAATTCCCTCAGGAGGTTTATGCACAGACCTTCCACAATGGATCCAGGCTCCCGCTCGCTTGGGGAGCCCCCGTCCGCAGCTGCCTCTCAGCCCCCACCTCCCGGGGGGGCCCGAGCCATGGGGGCACCTCACTCCGCTCTCAACCCGCCAAAGAGACTCTCTCACCTACACCTGTCAGTCACCTGTTGGTGGGGGGCCCGTGCAGCAGCTGAAGATCCCGCCTCCGGATCCCTCTCAGAACTGTGTCTCTCGGAGCCGCGGCCGCCGTCGCCGCAGGTCCGGGCTGGGCACCGTGTCTGCAGCGTGATGGACCTTTTGCGAGAGGTTTGCAGGTCCCTCTGTGGGTGGGGAGACCCGCGTGGCCGCTGGAGATTCCGTCCCGTAGCCCTCTCGGATCTTTTTCTCACGGTGTCGCTGCCGCGGTAGGGCTGCTCTCTTCTTCCCGCCCCGGCGCGAAGGACCCCCCGCAAGAGGTTTGCAGGTCTCTCCGGAACAGAAATCTCCCTCGCTCCAATATTCTGTGGTCTCTGGGTGCAGAATTCGCCCTGGGTTAGTCCCCTCTGACGTTCTGTGGTTTGTGGGTTCGGAGCTATGTGTATGTGCGTCTTTCTACTTCCCTGAATTTCTAAAAGACAAACTCTATTGTAAAATTTACAGTTTGTTAATTATAAGAATTCACTATTTAGTCGATGCCAAAAGGTCATCATTATCCAGTGTGTGTATTACAAATCTTTATTTTTTCTTTTATCCCTCTACTCTATGCAATTTTATCATGCTTACATGTTGACTGAGGGTGAGTGGGTACTCAACAATTCTCTTTAACAACAAGCCTCTTCCTTTCCATCATTCAAAAATCCTCTAAAGTTACCTCTGTTTCACAAAGTCCTTCCCAATTATTTAGAAAAAGTTGGGCAAGGAGGAGGATGTCTTTAAGAAGTTCTTAACTCTGGCAGTCTGGTGAAACTTAGAGAACTTCTTCTTAGAATGTTTTAAAATGCATAAAACAAAATACACAGAACTACAAAGGAAGCCAATGATACTGAACTATGATGATTAAAATACACTTTTAAAAAACAAGTTTATGGACCATACATTAAGAACCCTTCCTTTAAAAATGACTTGAAAATTCTGGCAAAACAGAATTGCAATTCAGCCAATAAAATATATTTTTCCTACCTACCATTATGTAGTGACTTCTTTCTGCTTCTGTCATGACAATGTGACAAGGAGGCAGATGACACTAAGAACCACACTTTTATCTACAAACATTAACTTATATCCTACTTTAAATATGAATAAAAAACTGACTACTAAGGGAACTGAGTCAAATATATATTAGAATCACCGCTAAAAAGGAAATTAAAGTGTAGCTTGATGTAAAGGCAACTCACAATTTCTCCTAAGAAACATTTGTGGATATGGTTGGTTTTATGTACCAAAATGCAAAAAGAAACACTATTTCATAGCACATTTAATCATTCTGCCTTGCAGGGATCACAATGAGTACAAGCAAACAAACAGCCACAAGCTAATTTACATTACAGTTTATGGGTCAATGTCTGTTGCAGAGGATGCAGTATCACAAAAATTATACAAAAAAAACAAGCAAGATCCTCCAAACCCAGACAACATTTCCCTTGATACTCAGAAACTACAACATAGAGGTATGCAGGAGTGGTTGCCAAGAGATAAAGTATTCAGAAATATAGCTCATGAGTAAGAAATAAATGGGAGTAAACGTAGAATATTTAGAAATTTCACACTTCAATACAATGAATGAAGAGAGCTAGACTAAGGCAGTAGTGGAAGTGGTAAAAACAAACATTATAACCAAAACAAAACTGGCTGTACCTTAAGCAGAAAACAGCTCAGAACTGACATAGGAGTCATTTCAGAAGTGGCTCAGTGTGTGCAATCATATCATGGTCTGATTAGAATAGTTACTGATCAACATGTGAAGAAAGGATAAAATGTGAAGTCATTTCATACAATCATAAGCTTTAGATCAAACTACTAAAACAATTCACTGACAATGAAAAAAGGATAACTGACTCATGGGAAATTTAACTGACCCAAAATAATTGCCAATAGAAAGTTCAAAGAGCATTTCAACAAGAGAGACAAGGAAGCTAAGGGCAACAAGTATATATAAAATATAAGATCATTTGCGAAATCACACACACACACACACACACACACACACACACACACACACACACACACACACACACACACACAGCTACGGGGCGAGCAAGAAGGATCAGGACTGACAAAAGTACGTTAGCTCTCTTAATTGCCAAATCATTGCGAGCTTAAAAAGAGAACTTTCAGTTGAATGACGAGGCTTGAAACCATACCACAGAGGATTTAGAAAAGGTAAGAAAAACTGAAGCAGAGAGCACAAATAACTTTTTCTAAGATTTTGGCTAAGAAATAGACGAGAAACAACAGATGTTGGCTTATGGTGATGTGGGGTGGGGGGATGTAAAATAGGGGGAGACTTAAAGGGATGGCAGTTGGGGGAAATAGGATTTAAGGATAGGGGAGGTTATCAGGGATAAGGAAAAATCATCAGGGAAGGAACCACTAGAAAGAAAAAGATTGAAGATTAGAGAAAAGTAAATAATTGAGAAGGGGAACCTTCTGGAAATGATGAAAAGTAATTAGTACATCAAAGGTCCATGTAGAAAGGTTAACCTTGGCAAAGGGAAGGGCCAGCACTTCATCAGATACTTGTAAATGATGAGATGGTGGGAGATAATGTCCAGAGATTATGAGATAAGGAAAAGAACGATTAAATTGAGAACTTCTAATAAATGATTTTGTGGCTAGAAAAAGAAAAAATATATCACAATTTAGTAGAGTGAAACAACCTTAAAGGTGCTCCTCCAACAAAGTTTCTCCAATGCACAAGCTAAATATTTAATAAGATTCCATAACAGGAATAATATCAGATAATTCTGGTTAAGTAAAGCATGAAAACAGATATGCTCATCTGAGGTGCTCATTACTGTCAGACAGGATAATCCATACAAAGGTCAAAATGGGTAAATAATTCCCTATAGGAAAGAATTTTTCAAGAATAGGGAGTAAACTAGTTTGGATCAAACTGAGGGAGGGAAGAATATGAAAATATTGGAAAGACAGGCTAAAGTCAGAATATGAAGGAGTCTTAAATGCCCAACTAAGGAATTTATAGTTCATCCTAGAGGCAATAGGAAATCACTCAAGTTGCTTGAATAGGATAGTAAAATGGTCACTCAAATGCTGAGCAACAGTAGGGATTGTATGGAAGGGAATACAGGAAGAGAGTGCAATCATCTAATATGGCAGTCAAAAAAGCTAAAACAATCTTAGGGATGGATAGGAGGCAGTTAAGTGGCTCAGTGGATAAAGCACCACGCCAAGAGTCAGGAAGACCTAAGTTCAAATCAGGCCTCAGACACTTACTACTAGCTATGTGACCCTAGGCAAGTCACTTAATTTCTGTTTGCCTTAATCCACTGGAGACATAGATAAGAAGATAATCCACTGTAGTATCTTTGCCATGAAAACCCCATGGACAGTATGGTCCAAGGGGTCATGAAGATTTGTACATGATGAATAACTCAACAACAATGAGGGAAGAACAGTATCCAGAATGAGGAAGGAGATACACTATCTGTGACCAAACCATACCTGAAATACCATGTTCAGTTCTGAGTGACACATTTTAATACAGATATCAAATGCTGCACAGCATCCAAAAACAGACAAGCAAGATGTCTGTAAAAGGCCTCAAGATCAATCCCAAAAGAAGACTCATTAAGAAGGGCAAAGAGAAGGGAGAAGTGAAGGGCAGGTAGAATAATGGATAGAGAGTCTAAAGTGTTACACTGATATCCAAGGAATGTTAGGAGGATATGCTCCAAGCTGTTGGATAGATCTTCTGCAGAATTTATAAAAGGACATGGACATGAATCCCAAAGGATATGAATGCACAGATGAATTGCAAACTGTGCTAGTGGAGGGAATACCCACACCAATGAGATCGAAGATTCATCACAATACAGAATTTGCCCCAATTATTTACAATGTGTAAAATCATCTTCCTACTTATTATCATTACCTTAATAGCACTGAACTGCCTTTGAATAGTTTACTTAGATTATTTAATTATGGATTTGATGTTTGGTTTATCCTACATGTTACAGATGTTCGTTTTGACAAATAAAATTTCTAGTTAGCTATAACAAGATGATGAAATTATACTACTAAATTTGTCTTTCTTTTCTTCTCTAATTACTATCAATAGTCAACTATTTTCTTTCTACCTTAGAGTTTACTTAACCACAAACTTCCTATAGATGTAGAAGATATTCTGTTCTCCAGGTCATCTATCACCATTGTGTGTAATTAAAGAAGTCATCACAGCAATTGGCATTACTAAACTGGTAGTATATATCAGTGTAATTTTGTGATTATTCGAAAAAAATTAAAATATAATTTCACAAGTCACCACTACGTGAATACGATACTGTATTTTAAATTAACTCTATTTTTGTGAAGCAAGCATCTAATGAGTTAATACTGTGACCTTTTAACCTAAAAAAAATCTACTGAATGCTAATTCAACACAAATTATACTATAATCAAGGATTATGCAACTTCCAGAACTGATAACAGTTTATTAGCAATTCGAACTATGTGAAAATAAGATTTTGGCAACAACCACAAATCAGTCAGCAGTCAATCTACTTAACAAGGAAAGAAAACTTAACACATTCATAGTACAGAGACACAAGTGTCATATTAGAATTTTAAGTCATATTCATATAATCAAGGTTAATGACCCAATCAGAAATATTTTTAAAAGAAAGAACATTATATCATCAGCAGAAAGCATATAATACCCCACAGATAACCTAAGACTGTTTTAAATTCAGAAGAGCTGTTTAAATTGCTTACCAGTTCTTCCGATGTCAGATGCATCAAACGTTCAGCTATGGCAGCACACTGGGCTGAATCTCTTACAAATTCTCCTCTCTCATCACCTAATACTAACTCTGGCCATGTCAGTCCTTCATCCTTCTTAATCAAAGACACCTCCAAACTAAAAGATTAATGGACAAAAAGTTTTATTACTATAAGCTGTTCTAGAAATAAATTATTCATAAAATACTAAAACACAGGAGAAATCATCTAAAATACCTATTAGAGAAAGAGGATTTTTACTACACAGTTCTGAAAGTTTTGGGCTAAAGACAATCAGATAAAGAAACTGGTCTAAGGAATTTAGATTTGGTAAAATAGGCAATAAGCAGGCATTCTTGTTGCTTCCTGTATTCACACACATTAAGTGCCTGCTGTGTGTAAAACAGCATATTTTCTATGAAAGATTTTTCAAGGAACTAACAAATTAGCAAATGTTTGAAAAAGATTACTGCAGCAACTTCGAGGGATGAACGGCATTAAAAAAAAGGTAGCATATGGAATAGTTAGATTATCATCAAAGGCCAGGTATAAAGTGATATGATGTGGATAGGGAAGGGGGAAAATCTATGAAAGGCTGCTGAGAAATGTCAGTTGGCTCCAACAAAAATTATGTTCATATACCTCACAGATTAGAAGAACTGGGGAACAAAATTAAAAGGGGAAAAAATCCAAAGGTTGAAAGTATGAAAGAAGACCAAAAAAGACAATGGTACAAACAATTGTTATTCATCCTTCGTTCTCGAAGAGAACCAGTGACAACATGAGCATGATGTCTTCACTTGTGTGTAAACTGGATGTGAAGTGAGGCAGAGCTGAGCAAAACTGTCAGCCTCATTCTATCCTCCAGTTGTCAGAGTGTAGCGGGAAGACAAAAGGCAAGATAACTGGCCCCTCCACAAAGGGTAAGATAGATTTCTGTACCCAACTCAATATCGACGTTATTCCATCTTTGAGCCAATTCCAATGAGAGTAAGATTCATTGCCCCACACCTCTGATCTTCCCCTCCTCCCTAAAAGCTCATTTTCTGCCTCTTTTATGTAAGATAATTTCTCCCATTCTACCTCTCCCTTCCCCTTTCTCCCAATGCATCCCTCTTTTCCCACCATTTTATATTTCTGAAATCATTCCATCATAGTCAACTCACATGCATATCCTCTGTCTATGTATACTTCTCACTGCTCTAATAATAATAAAGTTCTTAGGTATTACAAGCATCTTCTTCCCTGGCCTGTGTCAGAGGCACAGCTTAACTCCACATCTTTCTTCCTACAAGGCCAGCTCTGTATTACTCCATCTATGATAGCTGCCTCTGCATTAAGGATAAATTGTACTTGTGCCAAATGATTTGAAAAAGTTAAACTTGTCATCCCTAACTCCTTCAATTAACTAAGCATGATATTTTAGTATTCATAATACTAATTTAAAAAACCTTCTTTAGTTAACATCTACTAAACCCCCTTTATCTAGTCAGCTGATAGCATTTTCAAGCAACTAGAATAGCCACCAAACTGGAAGAAACCAAAAAAAGCCACTGGTTCAAGCAGCAGAAAAAAAACACAAATGCATAGACCATTTGATGTAGCCATAAAAAAAGAAATTATTTAGAGTAGTTGGAAGGAGAGGCAAGTAGTGACAGCAGAGAAAAGCCTCTCAAGCCAAAGGGGTTGAGGTGACAGAAGAGAAAAGCCAGAACTACACAGAAGTAGAACTATACACCTGTGTAGTCTATGATAATTCTCTTATTTAATGAAAATACTAGACCTGTTGATAGAAGGTCTTAATCTGAAGAAGTCCTTCAGATGCCTTCATGGACAAGTCACTTAAAAACCTTACCTGTAAAATGGTAAAAATATTTGCAAAGGGGTATTGTACTTTTGCAAGCAGTAAATTGCTATAAAAATCTGAATTACTATTAATTTTAAGACCTGTAACTACATTATAGCAATCTAGAGCATTCAGTGAAGGAGTAAACTAAATCTTGTGCACTTCAATAGCATTCTAAACACCAGATTTGGATAATGACACACTGAAGGTATAATATAGCAATCTATAGTGGAAAATTAAGCCACAACGCAGCAAAAGGCTATATGTAGTGGCGTATACTCAATACATGAGAACTGAGCCAGATATGCTATTAAAACAAACCTACAACCCACACTCTAAACATTCTCCAATGAAACGCAAAGTGGGAAATGAAGACCTGGATATGACTTAAAAAAGAATATGGAAACTTTGAGGTATTACTACAGTATTAGCTCATCTTAACAAATAGTCCTACAGACCCAGCTTAAAGCACTCTAGTAAAGGGGAGCCTAACAAGCCCAAGGCAGTTCTTTAGGGCATTTTAACAAGTAGTCATGCATGTTTCAACTTAAAGACCTCTGGCAAAGGGGATTTAATTCACTCAAGGTCATTGTTTAGGACAACATAACTATTAGGAAGTTGTTCCCTTACATCAAATTCTGGTCCCTTGCAATTTACATCCTTCACTCTTGGTTTTGGAGCGCAAGCAACACAATTTGAACCCATCTTCCACATGGCAGTCTTAAATACTTTAAGAGAGATAACATATGTTCCTAAGTCCTCTTTTCTGAAAGCTAAACTTATCCAGTTTCTTAAAACAATGCTCTAACAACATGGTCTCCATTCTCCTCACCATCTGGATCACACTCCTCTAAATGTCCTCTAAGTCTGTCAATGTTCTTCCTAGAATATAGAGTTCCAAAGTGACCACGATAATTCACATATAGTTTGACAAAGGGTAAATGCAGCAAGATATTATCTCCACAGTTCTGGACAGTGTCTTTTTTAAGACATTACATTAGGTTTTTTGATTGTTGTATTACTTTACTGTAATATAATTGTATTATATTACACATACTGTATTATATAAAATGTAATTATTATACATAATTATATGTTATATATAATTATACAATACACTTTATTATATTATTGTATTGCATATAATGTAATTATATTATATACAATATATTATTACATAATTATATATATTATGTAATACATACACATGTAATATTATATATTATATTACAAACACTGTAACATAATTGTATGACAAATATACTTCGTTGCAATGTAATTACACTGTAATATAATTTTCAGCTCACCAAATCCCCCAAGTCTTTTCCCAATCTTTTATTAAATACTTATTATTATGATAGGAACTGTACTAAACATTGGAGATAAAAAGACTAAACTGAAAAGTTTTGTTAGGCTCCTAAAAGACCTACATGAACACATATAAATACAAAGAAAACATGTTACAAAAATTTCAGACGAATTTACAGAAGACGGGCATTAGCAGTTTTGAAATCAAGAAAGGCTTCATGTACAAGTAGCAGCTGAGATGAATGTGGAAGGAAACAAAGGATTCTAAGAGAAGGTCATAGAGTGCACTCTAGGCATGAAAATAGACAGTGAAAAGGCAAAGAGATGGGAAATGGAGTACTGTGTGAGGAACAGCAATATAGGGGGTAAGATTAAAAAAGGCCTCACATAGAAATTGTCGCTGGATCTATTTGAAATAAATTAGTGGGAGGGCTTCCCTCCTGGGTCCATGGGGGTTGACCCCTAAAGGCTATTGCAGAGCAGAGGTGATGCCAGGGAGGAATGGGGTTTCCACCAGGTAAAGAGAAGGAAGAGCTAGGAATGACTCAAGCCAGAGTTCTGGGGGCTGAAGTTGCAGGGCTGGCAGTTATTCTCTTCTGTGCCTTCACTCCCAGGAGAGAGAAGGGACACTTTGCTGTGTACTAAAGGGAGGAACTTTACTTAGTGGACCAAGGTATCCTATCACGTTGCTCTTTATTACCACCTACAGTTCTGTGAAGACAACATTACAAACGGACAAAGTTAAAAATGTGCCTTGTGGAACAAGTGGTGGGGTCATGATCTATACTGACTGAAGAGCAGCTGATAATATTTTGATTTCTTTAGTAATATTTGGTATCATGATGAACTACACTGCAAATTATGGTCAAACTTAAAATTTTCAATAAAATAAACTGAGTTGAGCCAGTTTTGCTGTGCCCAAACTCTTTAGGAAGTTCACACTGAATTGTCCGATCAGATAGTAGAAAACATGAATCAGGCCCTACAAACAATCTGAATATCACGGCCCTCAGGCTAACTACATAGGCTCTTTGTGTTTCAAAACTCCAAATCCCAAAAGCCCTAAGAGAAATTTTGAGCTATGAAAGCTAAGAAAAACTCCTTTTAATGCACAGAAACAAAAGGTGGTGGAGAAAGAAGCAGAAATAGGGAGAGAAAAAGCTATGACAGAGACAGAGAAACTGTACAGGTGGCAAAAAACCCAGTTTCAATGGACAGTGATAAAGAAACTGAAAAATGCATTTCTGAAATTGAATATGCTGCAGAATACTACACTGTACACACACATGCCACTTCAAACATGCTTAAATGAACCTTGGAATATTTGGAGCTTAAAAAGTACCAGGCCACTGCTGCAAATTACTTTGGCAGCTACTTTGGCAGCAGCATTCCCAGCATATTCATGGACTCTTCTTGAGCTTTCAAGTATCCAGATGCCAGTACTGGGAGAAAAATCTCTGTCCTCTCTAAAGAGGCCCCAGAGCCCTCTAAAAAAAAAGACCCACTGGAAACAAAGTGAGTACAGGTTGATGTAAGGAGCTGGAAAAATCCATCTGTAAGACGATATGGCCGTCAGGAGGGTGGGGGGAGAGGGGATGGAAGCCATAAACAATGATTCTGCAAATTCACAGAAACAGTGCTCAGTCTATTCTGCTCTCCTGCAATAGGCTTGGTTTATCCACTGACTGCAGGACAGAGCTCCCTGGCAGTCAGGTGATTTTCTTCAATCACAATTCTCTCAAGCTCTTTCTGTGTTCCTTTATAAGCTAGGTTCTAGTGAATAATGAAAAGACTAAAGCTAAGACAATGCTTGAACTGGAATGTTAAATACAAAAATATATAATGAGTTATTGATTTTCTAAGTGGCAACCTGCAAAAGTTTACAAAAAACCCTGGACCCTGGTATAACAAGTACAGTAAAGATCAACTCTACAAATGACTGGATCCTGGAGCTCATTATTTTCCCCTTTGCGATCCAGAACCAGAATTCCCAGAAATGATTGACTTCTGGTACACTGAGGATCTTTGAGAAAGGACTTTCTAAGTGAGTGGATTCTATTGTTCCACAGCAAAGTTTGCAATCAGTCCACAGATCTTGCCATCCAACCAGAAACTCTTCAAAATTTCTTGCTGCCATATCTTAGGTGTATGTGGAGGTTGCATATAGGCAAGGAGATTTTGCAACAACAGGATCAGGGCCAGAGCGCTCTTGATTCTAAGGTCATTAAACTAATCCTCTCCTATATGGACCAAAGGACTAATGTGCCTGATTTCTCCTCATGTGGATAACTGTTGCACTTTATCTCTGTAGAGGGAGTTTGGAGCAAGCTGTCTCAACACTCTGACTGGAGTGTTGCTTGTTCTCCACTCAGCAGCTGCCTGAGAATGGGATAGGGCTCTGCTATCCACTATACATTCATCCTAAATGAAACAAGTATTGTTCTTAAAACTGGATTTGGGATACATTTATATCACTACTACCTACTTCTGAGGCCAAGCCATATGGTTGCTCTGGTAATTCTGTAGTACAATGACTTTTGCTACAATTCATTAATAACCTGAATACAGTTAAGAAGTAACACTTAGTGCACTCTGACATCCCTTATTTTCTTTGTCCTCACTGGCTAGTTGGTAACTACCTTATCTTAGGAGGCTAAAGTGGTCAGCTTGTTTGCCCTTTCCAAACTGTCACTGGGAGGACATCGTCCTACCTACAGTGCCTAAAAAGAAGAAAGAGTCCCTTTTGGGCAGTGCCACAGAAACAAAGATTCTGAATTACAAGACTCTGAAAATTGGCTCTCCCAAAAGCAACAGTATGCAGCTTCTGAAGATGTCTCTAGTTGGACGACGAAACCAGACAAGATCATCTGTCTATTCTTGTAGGTGGTAGCAAAAGATGTTCCAATTCAAAATCCATTGTGCCAAGAAGGTAAAGCCCAAACTTGAAATAGAACATTTGTTCCTGAGATCTCTTTCCTGGGCTGTATGCTGTGGTGTCATTATAATTTGAAATTTGTTTTTATTCTTTGCTTACTTTATAAATTCAATTTTCAATTCAATTTTGCATCTTCTGTGCCTTCTATACTTGTAAAATTTCTTGCTAAAATGATAAAAATAAACTTGGCAATCCACATGGCAAAAAAAAAAAAAAGAAAGAAAAAAAGAAATTAATGATTCTGAAGTGGAGATGAGGAGGGAATACATTCTAGATCTTTGGTGCAAAGGCACACAGAGAGGAGAGGGAATGCCATGTGTGGGGGACAGTTAACAGGCCAGTCTGACTGACACTGTTTTTGAAATGTAATTTTCACTAGCTGGCAAAGTGAAATCTAAGGATTATCATCATCATCTGAACCAGTTCATAGATCATACAGCTCTTGACCTAGTAGATGAAAATATGTGGCTGTTTAACAGCATGTATCTGAAAACTGTGGACAAATCCAATGAGTGATTTGTTACTGATTTTGTTACTGCAGGCCATACGAGATTTAATATGCTTCATGATGTAAGATAAGAAGATGAAATAAAGAACTTCTTTAGTGATATCTAAGATTTATATATAAAGTTTGCAATAAATCCATTTTATGAACCAAATTCACTCATTCGATCAAGTGCATTTGACAGAAAATTCAACTTCCTGGGAAGAAACATCTTCTAAGCTGAATACAGAAAATGCCTTAAAAATGTTATATCATCGTATGCACTGTAAGTAACAGCCAATCAAGTCTACTATGTCTAGTCTTGGCTTTCTAAGCTTCTGTAAATTAACCTTCTTTATAACTGGAAAGCCTATAGGGCACTGTTTGTTGTCATTTTGAAGATAATCCAACCAAAATAACTTATACTTTTGAAAAATACAGTCTTTGTGAAGAATGCTAGATGAAGTGTCCTGACAATCATTTTGGCTTTAAAAGTTCAGAAGATTCTACTTTGACTCATCTGATATAATCTTCTTAATTAAATTGTAAATTAGGCAAATGTTATATTGTCGATTTGGTGAACAGATCTTAAATATAAAACCTGGCTCACGGTAGGAAATAAAATTTATAGCATACACATGGATTTTTTTCATTTATAAATATAGGCAATATTCATTGTACTGAACTACAGATTTTTTTGTTTTGTTTTTCAAATTTTGTACTAAGTATTTATCTGAGAGCATCAAGTACCAAGTCTGGCAAAAGTACCAAAAAACCCAGAAAACTTAGAGCATAAACGTAAGATTCTGCCCATAAATGAAAGGGGAGGCTGCTGAGACTAAAAGCTAAGCATGTAAACAGTACGCCTTGATATAATCTTTTATCGCTGTCATGTGTTTGGAACCCTGAGGATGTTTTCTTTCCTCCACAAGAGAAAGAAGAATGATAACTCCATTTCCTTTTGAATTAGTTTCATACTTTTGCAAAGGTATTTGAGTTATTTGCATATTTTAGCTTTCAAGAATAATGAACTAAATTAAAGTTTGGCAGTCTGATAGCAAGCATACAGAGTACACTATAACTAGGAAAGTTGTCTGGGGCTTTTGGTATTGTAGAAAGCACGGAATCTTAATTCTATAAATTATGTGCTGCATTTGTAATAGATGACATCTTCATAACCCAATTGTTCCTGGAAAACCTACAAATGTCTAGAAAAGTTATTACTGAATTCAATATAATAAAAAGGAATTCTTAGGTAATAAAAAACAGTACTATTATCCCTTAAAATCAGGTAGAAAACAATAGCAATAATGAATAATAAGAATATGCTGTATAAAATACCTTTTATTCTCTTTAATTATCCATGTACTACTTTCAGGATCAATAGATGAATACAGTTTTCCTTCCAAACATGACTGCTTTTTTAGGGCAATACTGATATGATCAGGGGAAAACCGTACTTCAACATCCTCTTTAGAAACATCTTCCGAACGATGTATTGTTATTGTCAGATCTTCTTCAGTCTGCTGCCAGTAATACAAAGGTTCTACTGAAGGAAGAAAATACTTCAAATAATTAAAATTGTATACCCAAACATTCAAAAAAAAATACATGTTCTGAAATCATTGCAGATGATGATCTCAAGAAAATCTGACTACAAATCTCAAATCATTCCACACTTTTTTATGAGGGTCTTCAGTTACAGAATTCTGGCAAACACATTAAATATTTTTTTTTCTTAATTAATATTCCACAGAACAAGGAATTCTAGTCTCATAAAAATAGGAATTTGATCAATTTCCTTTCCTTTTCTTAGGTTCTGTGTGACCACAGACAAGTCAGTACAATCTGTGCCCCAGGTAGCTCTCTAAAATCATAAATAATCCATGACTTGTTAATCTCTATCAGTGGAGGTAGATTCAACAGCAGGAGTTTCCTCATACCAATAAAATCACAGGTCCAGAGCCTGCCCTTTCTTCCCACACCATCTTCTCCCTTCTCCAAATCCATCTAAAAGAACTTAAAAGTAAACAAAATAACAAATCATTTCTACCAATAATTTGATGAAGACCCTAGCTAGGTAATCGCTGTGACTTGGAGGAAGCAACACAGTCAGGTTGACAATTCACCTATACAGCCAGATAATATTATCTCTTTTCCCATTTTATATAGCTTGTAGAAGTCATACTGCTACAAACCCACCACAATTTAATCCCATCAATGAAGGAAATCTCCCACAAAGTTCTACTCTAAGCCTTTGTCACAGCGTAGAGATGACTAAATTTTCAATAGCTGCGCTAATGGAAGGCAATGTTTCATCAGGTTCTTGCCTGCTGAAAAGGTTTCAAGTACAGTTCCATGTCAGAGGCCACATCTGTTTTCTGAAAACCAAAGACTCCGAATCTCAGAAAATAAGGGACCTTAAAAGTCATGTCCCTATGACCACCTCCACCTCTGCCCTTCTCTTGCCAAGCTAGCAGACTTGGTTCCTTTAACTGATATTCATTTGGCAGTCTCTGGAACCTTCTCAATTCTGGGCATCTCATCTCTAGGTACTTTTCAGCCTGTGAATGTTCTTACTAAATAACAGTCCTCCAGATAAGGTCTGACCAGGTTGAAGTACAGTGGGCCTCACAATCACTCAGGTTCTAAAGCAGGCGAAGCAGTTGAAAGAGCACTGGATGTGAAGTGAGAGGAACTGTGTTCAAATGCTGGTTGTGCCACTTTGTACTATGATCTTGAGCAAGTTACATACCTTCTCTGGGCCACACCTGTTTAAGATCCCTATGAAATGAATGTGAGCTAAGATAACTTATTTTTGGGTGGGCTGCCACACTACTTTTCACTCATGGTGAGCTTGTAGCAAGCAGTAAAACCCAAAGATACTTTTCAAGTAATTAATCAACAAATATTTATTGAGTTACTGTTATGTGCCAGCCATTGGACTACACAAACTGTTCTCTAGCTTAAACCAACTTAGCTAATTAAGGAAAAGTTCTACACCAATAGGATATCCATTAGGGTCATGAGATGTATGATCATGACAATATATGAAACAGAAAAATACAAAATGTCCTTTAGTTCCGGGAAGCTCCTTTCCATTTTGGCAGTGACAGAGTGGAGAAAAATGACATACAAGTTATTATGAATCACACAATTTTTGGATTGCCTATAAATTTAACCATCACCTTAACTGCTGGTGAGATCTAGGAATCACTGATTGAACATACTATACGGAAGGAAGTAATTCCATCAACATCAACATCTTCACTATAAGTGAAACAAGAAGACAAAAGGAAAGTGAAATTAAATGGACAAATGACCTCCAAGTTCTCAATGGAACTGGCACACTCAATGTTATCATTTACCAGAAGGCAACAGGAAATATAATTTCATAATTTGTGTCGCAGTGTTTTACAGTAAGCATTTCCAAAAAGATCATCATGAAAACATCTGTGGCAGAGGATGTTAAGGCAGAGAAATTTTATGAAGAAATTGATAAGAATTTTCTTTTTAACTGAATGCAAAGGTTTCAATGGGATATTTCAATGCCTCTATAGCAGGACAGAAAAAAATATTTAAAGATGTGGTTCAGGAATAAGAAATAAGAGCTACTAAAAGCTTTTAGTCCATATGAAGATCTCATCCCTTTAGTCAATGATATTTTGTTCAAAAAGGGAATCAGAGTACACAAGACAAAGCAAGAATAACATAACATTTTAAAAATTGGCTATATTCTAACATACAGGAAATGAATGACGATCAGTATGTAAATCATTTCTGGATCAGCCAACTGTATATAGTCAAGTCCAGGATACGTTATAACAAAGATAAAATTCGATATCACATTAGAAAAAGCAATAAAGGAAAATATATTACATGTACTAAAAGAACAACTCTAGGTTTATTTAAACAAACTGTTCAAGTGAACAAATGGGAAATAGATAAAATAACTGATGATACCAACTGGACAATTTAAAAAAATGATAAGCTAGATATGTAGTACTGGTATTTATATAATGTCAAGAGATCTAGAAAAAGGATCTCTGCACAACAGGTAGATTCCTGTATCTAAGACATAAAAAACAATAATGTAATATAAGAAGAAATGGAAGGGATGTAATCTGTGCCAATGAAAGAAGTACCAGCTACAATGACACTGAAAATCTATTTAAATGTTAAACTAATAACACATCAGGTTTGCAATAAACATTGATTAAAACAGCAAAAAAAGGAATGTTAATTCAGAATACCAGAATTCAAAGCCACTTATAATCTTGGTAATTTGGCAAGCAAAAAAACTAACAAGTTCTTAGAATAAATTAAGACATGTAATGGCCAAAATAAGGAATCTGGCCAAACTGGCTTTCCATACACATCCAGAGTTTGTGTTTAGGTGCCATGTAAAGAAGAGTGCTCATAAACTTGAATACATCCCAAAGAAGAAAACCAATATGAATGAATGGACTTATTTTATATTATTTACTAAAGAACTTTATTTATTTACTAAACAAAATGAGTAATCATAAAAATGGAAAAGGTCCCCAGGTACAAAAATATTTATAGTAGCTCTCTTTGTGGTGGCCAAAAACTAGAAATCGACACGATGCCCATCAACTGGGGAATGGCTGAATAAATTTGGCATATGAATGTAATGGGATACTATTGTGCTGTAAGAAATGATGAACAGGAAGACTTCAGAGAGGCCTGGAAAGACTTATATGATCTGACGCTGAGCAAAAGGAGCAGAACCAGGAGAACTTTGTGCACAGCAACAACCACAGTGTGCGAGGATTTTTTCTGGTAGACTTAGACCTTCACTGAAATGTAAGGACTTAAAAAATTCCCAGTGGTCTTTTAAGGCAAAACACCTTCCACATCCAGAGAAAGAACTATGGAATTCAATCGCAGAATGTAGCAGATCATTTTCTTTTGTATTACATTTTGGTTTGTTATATGATTTCTCCCATTCATTTTAATTCTTCTATACAACATGACTATGATGAAAATGTACTTAACAGGAATGTATGTGTAGAACCTATATAAAATTGTATGCTGTCTCGTGGAGGGAGAGGAGAGAGAGGTAGGAAGGAGGGGGAGGGAGGAGAAAAAAAAATCTAAGTTATATGGTAGTGATTGTAGAACACTGAAAATAAATTAAAAAAAAGAAAAATAAATAAATAAAATAAGTAGAAGAAACTAAGGGTATTTAGCTAGGAAAAGGAACTAAATTTAGGGAAAAAAGAAATGGCTGTTATGGGAGATAATGAAATGTAAAACATAGACTAGATAACCACTTGCTGGGTGTGCCCTAAGGTACAGACTGGACAGGATAACTTCTAATTCCCTTTTCAACTCTGATATCCTATGACTGTAAATTACTTTAAAAGTTGTAATTAAACTTGATTGTGTGGCCTGAGAGGACAGGGATAAGAGTGATAGGTCCAAGCTAAAGAGAGTCAGTATGACTATAAGGAAAAATTTCCTTATAACTATCCACAATCAGCACACACTACTTTCATTAGCTGTCAGTTTCCTATTACTAAGGATCTCAAAGCAGAAGTTATACAAATACTTGCCAGAAACTTGCTGGGGATTCTTGTTCGGGTATTCTTGCTCAGCCCTCTGGTATCTGTTCTATCTCTGAAGTTATGAATGACTATACAGTTTAAGAGTTCATGGCATTTTTTGTGAAAATAAATGAGGTTAAAAAAGATCAAAGGCATAAATGACCTCCTTTTTTCAATCCCTAGCTACACAGATTCAAGCAGGGTTTAGAAAAGCTTGAGGTTGAAATCACATATTTCACTTTGGTATTTTATGATATCCATTCAGAGGCAGAAGCAACTAAGGGTAGTAGATGTGGATAGAAAAGCTGAAGTAATCTCCAAAATGAAAAGTTTCCTGGTGATGAGTTTATCTGATGATAAGCTTATACCAGGACGGGGTGTACCCCCATGCCCTAGCAGATGGATGAGGAAGATGAAGGAGTTGAAATCAAGGAGAGCAGCTGGTACCAAATGAAGACAAAAGCTGGCAAATGAAAAGTATTTTGATAGCAACAGAAAGGAGGTTCTAAATTCCCAGGAGATACTGGATGGCATAAAACAACCCATGTAACCCTGGTGCCCCAGATCCACCCTCTTCTCTCCTGTAAATTTTCTTTAAGTTCTTTTATACTATATATATATTTTTTTTACTATACCAATATGCTTTGATGATTTTGATGGATATATTAAGAATATTTTCTTTCTTCGAATAAGTCAAACTATATGTACCAAGTATTGTCTATGTGAAGCACTATACTAGGCATTAAGTATTGGTTGGTCGTTGTCCTTCATTTTCGAAGAGGATCAAAATGACATCACCATGATAAAGTGAATTCTCAGTGTGTCCCACTGTGGCTGATCTGACCAATACAAGCTCAGAATGCTCTACCACAGGTTGGGCACAGATAGTCTGTGTGAATATGTGGGGTGGATATCCCAAATGCATCCTGCGTTTACTTTGTGCTGTCTCAATTCTGCTTTGCTCAAAGAGCACAGCACCCTTTCTGATGCAGGCACACCATGCTGAGCAGTCCTCTGCCAGTGTCTCCCATGCTGCACAGTCAAACCCAAAGTTCTTGAGATCACCTGCCCCATGTGAGTTCTCCATAAAATAGTCTTTTTGGCACGTGTACATTTTACATTCAAACAACATGGCCAGCCCATTGGAGTTGTGCTCTCTGAAGCTGAATACTTGACAGTCCAGCTCGAGCAAGGACTTCAGTGTCTGGTACCTTATCCTGCCAGGTGATCCTCAGAATCTTTCTAAGACAGTTCATACGGAAGCAATTCAGTTTCCTGGCATGGCGCTGGTAGACTGTCCATGTTTCACAGGCATATAACAATGAAGTCAGCACAACAGCTCTGTAAGCCTTCAATTTGCTGGTCAGTCCAATACCTCTTCTCTCCCAAACTTTTCTTTGGAGCCTCCTGAGTTAGCTCTGGCAATGTGTGCATCAACCTCACTGTCAATGTGTACATCCCTGGAAAGTACACTACCACAACTTATCCACACCATTCAAAACTTCTCCATTTGTTGTAATCATATAAATAATATAAGAAGGTGTGAAGCAAAAAGACTGTTGTCCTCAAAGAATTAATAACATAATTAGAGAAGCAGGAAAAACAAACACAAACAGAACACTATTTACAAAGATACACATAAGCAAGTACAAAATAGATCTGCTAAAAACAGATTAAAGTAAAATTACCTTTACCGTTATCTGTCAGTTTCTCATCTTTAATTTCTTCATCTTGTTTCTCATCATGAACAAATTTGAAGGAATGGCAGGAAGCAATCATTAGACCATTGCCATCAGGCTCAATAGCAGCATAATGTGGAACTGATTTACCACGGAGTACTTTACGTTCAGTAATTTCATATTTTTGAATCTCTATAGAAAAAGACAAAAGTTATTTTTAATCAAGTATAAAAAAACTTTCAATAAAAACTCTTTAAAAATCTTTTTTAAAACAAGGTTTTTACATGACTATTAAAAGAATGAGTTGTTTAAAGTGTTCTCACAACAACAAAACGTTTGCCTCACTTATATCAACATGCACTTCTTCAGTTATATGTAATCAATTTATGTAGCCTAAATATTTTACCTTTCCTAAAGAAGGAAATAGCAAACCACTACAACATATTTGCAAAGAAGCAAGGACAGTATGGTCCACAGAGTCACAAAGAATCAGACATGACTGAACAACAACAAATATTTAAAATGTTTTAAGGCAGTTTGTTAAAGAAATTCCAAAATTATTTTGTAAAGCAAATCACTCAACTAATAACTAGTTTTATGTAAAAAAAAAATCCTAATTTTCAAAACTTCCCTATTACTGTTAAGGCCCTCACCACCCTCTCAATCAATCAGGCTCAAAACCTAAGTGTCATCTTCTACTGCTCACTCTCTCATCCCTCCTCCCATGTCCAATGAGCTACCAAGTCCTACACTGATTCTACCTTCACAGTATTTCTGATGCTGCCTCTTTCTCTTCTCTTAAACTGCTACCACCCTGGCATAGACCCTCATCGCCTCACATTTGGACTACAATCCTGCTAACTGGTCTCCTTGCCTGTCTCTTTCCACTCCCATCCATCTTTCATTTAGCTTCCAAAGTGATTTTCTTAAAGTTTTAGATCTGACTGTCACCACCACCAACTCAATAAACTACAGTGGCTCCTTACTTATTACTTCCAGAATCAAATATAAAATTTTCCATTTGGTTTTAATAGGTTTTCACAATCTAGCCCAGGGGTGGGGAACCTGTGGCCTTGAGGCCACATGCAGCCCTCAAGATTCTGGGGGGAAAAGGAGGGTGCAGCCTTTTGGCTGAGTCCAAGAGTTTTAGAGCACAAATCCTTTTATTACGGGGATTTGTTCTGTGAAGTTTGGATTCGGTCAAAGGGCCATACCCAAGGACCTAGAGGGCCACATGTGGCCTCAAAGAAGCAGGTTCCCTACCTCTGATTGTAACAACAAGCACCCTAGCATACCCAGGATGACCTGCTGGCACAGGTTCTTGGATCTGATTTTCTTTAAAAAAAAAAAAAAGTAATTTTTAAGGAGTTTACAATCTTCTTTAATTACATTCACTAGTTCAGGGTAAAAGGCAACACCCTGAACATCATAAAAAATACAGGCAGAGAAAATTAGCACAAAGACCAACGAACAGGGCTTTGACTGCCTGAATCAAAACAATATTGCTATACATTTTACACGCACCACTGGAGCCTTTACATAAAGCTACTCAGAGTCTCGACCAGGGAATCAAATGGCCCTTCTCATAAGCGAACCTCCAAAGCAAAATACCAACTCAGAGTATACGTACACGTCTCAGAACCAGCAGGCATCACAATCCTCTTGACTCAGTGTCTAATTAGAAATTAGCAAAAGGTGTGAAAATCTGCCCATAAGCAAGCCTCCCCTAAGCATGGGCTCCATGGGCAGAGTAGATATTAAATCCCATTAACATTATACTGATCTAGCCCCTTCCCAGTCTTCTAACACTTTACTCCTCTCTACATATTCTAGAATCCAATGTCACTGGCCTTCTTACAAGATATTCCATGTCCCAACTCTGTCACTAAATATCTTCCAGTTTTGGAATGCTCTCCTCCCTTCTCACCTTAGGCCTCTGGCTTCCTTTAAATCTCAGCTAAAAAATCCCAATTTTTGAAAAAAGCCTTTCAAGTTTCCACTTAATGCTAGTGCCTTCCCTCTGAGATTATCTTCCATCTACTCTGTATGTATCTTGTGTACGTACATAGTGGTTAACACACTGTCTCTCCCCTTAGATAGAAAGGTCCTTCAGAGGAGGGACTATTTTTGCTTTTCTTTGAATTTTCATTGCTTAGCATATAGTAAGCTCTTAATAAATCCTTGATGACTGACTTAAAATGAGGTATTCTTATAATGTGTTTTATCTGTAGAGAAGAGATATACTACCTGGTATAAGAATATAGGAAGTATTTATCCAGAACCTAAAGTTCTTTACCAACTTCAGTGACTCTTTACCTTAACAGAAAGAAAAAAATCCCCTAATAAGATATTTCTTAACAGATTGTGTCAGGCTAAAAGATTCTGACACAGAGCCCAAAAAATCAATAAATCATGCAAAGTGAAGTTGGGCCTACAGGGTTCAAATCAAATAACTTTACTACAAATGAACTTAGTAGTTCTGGCTTAAAAAAAAAGTTCCCTCCTCCCACTGGAAAAAAGTCAACCTGTTAAAAAGAAAAAAAAGTTAAACCTGAAGACCTAAAGTAAAGACCTTTTCTAAAGAAATGAACCATTACCAAAGTTATATAAACAGGAAAATACTGGAAGAAATGAGGACAGAAGCCCTCTTCACAGAGAACAATATTCCTTATTCCTATGGAATACTTCTCTTAACCATTCATAGAACATTGCTAGAAAGGCAAGGAGAATTGAGACCTGACTAGTAGCAAATTGAATGAGTCTTCACAAATAGGCAAAAGGAAAAAGAGTGGGCCATTTTCAAGCCCTGGAAGCACTGTTAGTGAGAATAAGAGATTTTACCGAGGGTAAGAAGAAAATGCAATGTTTAATTGAATCTTTAAGGCTGAGGCTTAGTGAAGGGAGATTTCAGTCTATATCGATGCACTTAAATGATTTTTTTCCATATTATATCATTCTTAGTACCCAAGAGTAATCCTGTAAACACTAAATTTTAGTACTGACTATTCTTTTAATAAGAATTCTATTAAATAAAATCAAATGCAGAAGGATGTATTATTCCTGTTTCTTTCAACTATCCCAAAGGGCACATTTAGGCTAATGCTCTGGGCCTATGCACCCAGAAACAAAAAACAATTCCAGTTTCTTGGTACCAAATCTGAGAAATAACCCGAATAGGAATGGGTTCACAGTGTTAAACTATACAATAAATATCCATGTCACAGAGAGGTTCAAACACTTTAAAATTTTTTACATTTTACCTTTATTTATCTTACTGATAGTGACCCACTCCAAAGAAACAAAGAAGCCACTTCCTTTCTGGTCTAATTCTTCTTTCTCAACTCGAAGAAGTATGGTAGCTACTGAATGGTCCTCAGATTTTATAATGGAAATACTGTGAAGTATGACAAATGGATCTCCAAGATCTTCATTAAACACAATCTATAAGAAAAATAAAATGAGAAATTAACATGCTTAAGTAATAAATTCTGACAGATGAGCTCAGGTTCATTTTGACAAAGGAGGGAAATGACACAAAAGGTCAACCCACAGTTATTGTGACTCAGCATTTTAAACTGGAAGTTTTGAACAAAACACTAACATTTATAAAGTAACTCCTAATATGCAATGGATAGATGGTCAAGAGATATGAAAAAGATAATTATCAAAGACACACAAATCTAAGTACCTGAAAAAAAGGTCAATTTCACAAATAATCAGAGATACAAATTAAAACAACTTTAAGGTAGTGACAAGGTTATGCGGTGCTGGGACCTCAAGAATGCCAAGGCAGTGTTGCCTGGAATTAATTCACACACTCAAGTCTTCTCTTAATCAAGTGGCAAAGAGTTTGTTGCAATTCTTTAGCAAAAGCAGGAAAGGGCCCTTATGGGAACCAGTGAGAGACTGAGGATGGTGCTGGGGTTTATATGGAAAAGGGAAATGGGAAAGGAATGCCAGGAATACTAATTAGATAATCTAAGGATCCAGGTGGCTTTGAGAGCTATGATGGGAAAGTGTAGGGAGTATGCCAGACACTGAGGGAGTTGTCAGAGGCATGGATCTTGGAGATCTGGTAGGAGGAAGAGTCCCTGGGCCAGCCAGGGAGAAAAATGCTTGAGTCAGGCTCTCTGTCTGTTCTGATAAGTGTTCTGTAACAAGAAAAAAATTTTGGCCTACTGAGAAATTGGGAGGCTTCCAGAGACATGACCTTAGGGCTGGGGCCTGAGCACCCCATCAGTAGCAGCCTACATCCATCAAGTGGCAAAAAAAAAATTATTTAAAATAAATGTTGTTGGGATTGTTACTGAATGAATGAATGAAAAAGTATTTACTAAGTGTTTACTATCAGTCAAGCAATGAGCTAAGAGTTGGGTAGCAAACAGAAAAATCAAGATAGTCTCTGATCTCAAAGGAGTTCACTCTTGAATTGAGGGAGACAAACATAACAGAAACTTCAGACACAAGGTAGATAGCAAGGTCTAGGGGTCAGGAACGTTTAGAAGCAGGTTGTTTCTTGGAAGACCCTAGGAGGCAGTGGTAGGGCAACTGGTAAGGACTGATCTCACTAAAAGGAATACATCTAGTGACTCCCACCTCAAATAAGTTGTGTGAGCAGTCAAGCAACCCAGTGGAGGGGAAAAAGTGTACGTATGGGGTTGGGACAGGGAAATGGGGGAAGAAGAAAAGGAGAACTGATGTACTGTCCCATTGCTTTGCACCTCAGATGGATTCTGATAAAATGACAAATCACTAGAACCTTTTGGAGAACAATCAAGTAGTAAATAGCAAAAAGTTAAAAAAATCCTATCCTTTTACTCAGTAATTTCAACATTTGGAATTTACTCTGAAAATGTCATTTTAAAAAAGTTAACATAAGCATCATTTGTAAACGCTAAAAAAAAACCCAAACCCTTAAATGCTGCAAAAACAAAATAGTTAATGAAAGAACATTGACACTTCTCAAAGTTCTAAAGCTCAAAAATTCTGTATCTTTTATTTTAGTCTCCCTTCTCCTGTCTCCCAAGTACTCACTGCTCTCATGCACCCTTAGAGAGACCTTCAATCTATGCCAAGCATGGAAGTCTCTGGAAATGTTCTGAGATATCAAACACCCCTCATTCTCTGCCTTTCTCCATAAACAACCAGAATACCATTCACTAATGTTACACAACTAGATAATCATAGGATCACAAATTAGGAACTGGAAAAGACCTTAGGAGTTCACATAACTCAACACTTATTTTACAGGTGAGAAAACTAAGACCTAGAGAAGTTACCTGACTTCCTTAAGTACACAAAGATAGTAGGTAAGTATTATCTGACTGGCTCAGAACAATTAACACTAAGGTATCAAGGAGTGATATACTTAATTTTTCAACACTAGCACTCCCAAATTAGAGTTTATTATACTCAATTTCAAAATGAACACTTGAGAGTCTAGGTACAAAATAAAGTTGAAGGATATGACATGAAAAAAGTTAAAAATCATACATAAGTGAAGGGAAATTACAAAATAATAATATAAATGGCACTTTAATGTAAAGTGGAAAAGTTCATAGGCTTTTTGGAGCTAAAAAGGATTTTACTGGTCATTGAGTTTACCCCTCTCATTTACAGATGAAAAAAATGACTTCCATAGAAGGAAAGTTACTTGCCTAATGTCACACAAATAAGCAAGAGTTGAATTCAGACCCTCCCTGACTCCAAATCCAACGTTCTTTCCACTATACCATACTATCCACAATGGTGGGTATAGGAAAGGGAGTGCAAAGTTGGAAAAACCTAAGCTAAATCCACTAACATTTCTTGAAACCAAATTAGCAAAATATTCAGTTTAAATGAGTAAAGAAGACACAGATGAACAAAAATGGACAGTCAGAGAAGACTCTATTATATCCAGGTTATGACCTGAAAGTAAAAAACAATGTTAGAGCCAGGCAAATGTTTTAGAAGAAAAGGAACCTGGGTTCCAGTGAGAGAAAAAAAGCATTAAATAACACTTAAGCTCTTTCCCCGTCTCATACATCCAATGTGTGTGTTTTGTCAGCACTTTCCTTCCACAGGCAGGATTCGGTAATATCAACCCAATGCCTGCAAAGCAATATATCAAAACTAAAGACAATTTCTTTATCAAGTTATTTATTTAATTTAGTGGACTACATGATAAAAAATATTCTAATGACTCTCCACTCCCATGAGAAAAAAATTATCTTTTAAAGTCTTGGTTTATCTTAATTTGGACATAGTGGTTTATTATTCAAACCTTACCTCCCATTTTTCAGAAGTACCATTTCCACGTTCCCCTGTTCCAATAAGATACAATCTGCCTGTTCCATCTGACAGTGTAGCCCATGTAGAAGATGTAAAATGAAGAGATGCACAAAGACGGTTGTCATAAGCTGCTAAATCTGTAGGGAGTCTGAAAACCTCTCTTGGTTTTCCTAAGGCAGTGTCCTAGGAGGAAAAAAAAGAAAGAAATATTATATATCAACATCTTTCATAGACACATATAGATGAATAAAGCAATCACATTTTGATTTTTCATGATGAAGTTTTATGGGTAAGAATTCGTACATTTATATAAAGTCCTAATCTCAATAAAGTTGGCTTGATCCAATTAACTAATATATTATACTCAAGCTTCACCCTAAAGTGCCCAAGCTGTTGTTCGCCAGCCAATCCCAAGAGGCTATCCCAGCCAAGCCTAGTTACCCAGTTTTAATCTGTTTTTCATTGGGACTGCTTACTGATAAACCTACTATGTAATGCTGAGTATCTCTTTGAACACCACCCTGAAAGAAATTTTAATTAATTGTTCTATATAGCTGCTTCTAGAACACAGAAGTATGGAAGAAAGAAAGGTTAGGCTAAATGTTTTGGTTTTTAAATCAACTTTTGAAAATTCAAAGTTTAAGACCCACTTTGCTCTTATCCTCCATCTCTTTAAGAAGAGTAAATGAAGGACAGGGAGAGAAAGAGGAATAGGTCATCCAGTGTAGCTCTCTCATTTTATAGACGAGGTCACTGAAGCCCAGAGGTTGTACACAAGTGGTATGTACAAGAACAAGCATCTGAACTCAAGTCCTACGACTTCCGATTCAGCATTTTCTACTGTAACACATGGCTTCCCATATCTGAACTTGGATGTAAATTGTCATCTAGTGAAAACTTTACACTTTAAACAGGACCCTAAACTAAGGAACACAGAGCAACTCACTTTTTCCACCTCCTCTTATCGTTTCTAGTGTCATTCGGTCAGAGCGCCCAGGTACAAATACATACGCATACTTCACCACTACATCCAGTCAAAAATCTCAGGGGGGCCCTTGGTAGAAGAGGTCTTCATATTGTGGGACTGTGAAAACTCTAAATACATGTCTTTTATTGTATTCACAAAGCCAAGTCCAGACCAGAGTTATCAGAGCCTCTTGTTTCTGTAAAGGCACATTTTAAGCTTTTATAGTTTGAACCCTGATTATCCAAGGAACTTTTTGTCCATCTATAACATAGCTGCCATGGAAAAAACTGTCCCCAGTAAAGATATTTCTTCCAAAGTAATGTTTTCTTAGAACCAATTCAAAAGATTAAGTGGGATATGACTGTACATTTTCCATGCCATTATCAGAAAACTATTTCAAATTTGAATTACAAGGAAAATTCACTCAAACCATTGGTCACTTTGTATTTTTCCTAAAAGCTTCTTAAACTGTTCTGTGTCCACATTATTACAGAGATTCATCATTTTAAGACTGTGAAAGATGTAAAACGCCCTCTCCCGAACCCAAACCATTCTTTCAAACCTTCCTCTTTCTTCTGAGGGTACAGTCATCCTTCTAAGTCTCTCAGGATCACAATTTCAGTATTTATCTCAACTCCTCACTCTCCCACAGAAGACATAGCCAATCAGTTGCCAATTCTTACTGTTTCTACTTCCATGGTATCTCAGCATCTTTTCCTTTCTCACTACATTTACAGCCATCACTTTCATTCAGAGTCCCAGCATCTCTCACCTGGCTTATTACAATGAATTTGTAATTCATTTCCCTGACAAAAGTCTCTCCCCACTCTAAAACATACTCTACTTACCTGACAAAATGATTTTTTTTTTTGATTTGACCCTATCACTGCTCTACTAAATAAACTCCAGTGACTCCCTATTGCTCAAGATCAAATGCAAAACTGTGTCTTCCTTTTAAAGCTTTTCACCTTGGCCCTCACTACCTTTAAGCCACCTCAGACAACCTTTCTAACAAGTAGCAGTGACTAGACCTTGAACCTCAGCCAGCTAATCTTGAGCCAGCTTTCTATCCACTACCATCAGGTTGTCTCATTACACACTACACACAGGATATATATAATACATATGTATAATAAACCCAAATCAAGCTTTTTTTTTCTCCTTTAGGCATCTGAATAAACTACATGCAAAGTTATCTGTCCCCTTAATTATGGAAGAACAAACTAGATTAGTAATCTGTGATTGTGGGTTCTCTAAGTTACTGAAATCTCTGCCTAAACTATATGATACAGATAGACTTTAGACACAGGACAGGAATTTTGTCTCCTTTTCTTTATACTCCAGAAAAGATAAAGTTACTCATAGGGTAATTCATGTATGAGCATCATAATCAGTTT
Source organism: Notamacropus eugenii (assembly GCF_028372415.1). NCBI lineage: Eukaryota > Metazoa > Chordata > Mammalia > Diprotodontia > Macropodidae > Notamacropus > Notamacropus eugenii. The sequence continues at coordinate 139,899,271 of NC_092875.1, read as the reverse complement.
AATTTCTTGAGAGGCACTCTCTATAGATGATTTGTAGGCATTTAAAATTCTAGAAGTTGATTCAGCTATCTTTCCTTTAATAAACAGAATCAGTTGGTTTGCTTTATGTTTCTGGAACTTTGGAAAATATAACAAGTTTTCTTACGCAAGGCTAATAGACTACATAAACAAGAATCAAACAACATCAAAAGACTTTTGAGGACTGCCAAGATGTACCTACTTTCATAAAAGGAATACTCACAGTCATAAAATTACAGATCCAAAGTATCAAAGGCAAATTTTTAAGAGAAAAAACTGTACTATTTAAGTATAGCATCAGTGTTTTTCTCCCCATGCAGGTCAATTACATTCAACATATAATGAATACATTTTTAGCAATTTTAAACTATATGCGAAAGCCTTTAATTGTATAAAAAAACACTACAGTTACTACGAAGGCAACTAACATAATAACAGTAATATGTGGTAAATATTTATTAAAATGTTATATTTTAAATATGCTAATTATAAATGTCTTTAAAAGATGAGTCTACTGAGCAGCTTGGACAAGATTTCAACGTTGAATAAATAGTCTTCATGCTCATATCTATTTGCAGAGCCTTAAGCAGATCTATTCAACTTTAATTTGTCAGTTTAATTTAAAAAAATCATAGCTAGAATGAAAAAAAAATCACACAATCAACTACAATAAGTGGAGATCAAAGTAGACATTTCTGCTCTTTAAAAACAAGCACTTTGTTCTGAGGAAAGGCTCTCAGCAGTAACGTTTGTTACCTTTATTTGGCTGTATGACTATTAATACTTTTCCTTTAAAAACAAATCGCAGAAGCTTAAGAAAATGTATTTTTATCTTGTGTACAATTTTTATTTAATAATCTTTTTATGAAACATAAAGGCATCAACAAAAAATTAAAGTACATAATCACTAAAATATTTATGCCCTTTCTTTTTTTCTCCTCTCTAATTCAAATGTTCGTTTCCTCCCCTCCTCCTCCTCTCCACACCACTTCACCAACTTTGATGTTCCTCATCAATAAGCTGTAACCTGTTGGCCATCAGTGGAAATCCAGCAGTCCAAGATAGAAAGAATGAGAATATAATGGTACTGAACTGCTAGAATGTGGAATCAGATGCTGTAATGTAACTGCCTATCTATGCAGTAATGAAACAGTTCTCTCAATTCAATCCAATATCACAGTTTTTCTGACAGATCACAGTGCTGAATTACGTTAAGTCTGTAGTCTATTGGAGATCACAGGAACAAAGATTTAGAGCATGATGGGCCCTAGAAGCCATTAAGTTCAATTCCTTTATTTAAAATATGGAGAAATTAGGACATGGAGAGTTAAATGACATGCTCAAGGTCACATAACTAATAAGTATGTCAAGCAAGATTTAAACCAAGTTCTTCCTTAACATAAATTCTGGGCTCCTATCATCTGGGTCTTAGGACTAGATTACCTTTAAGAAACTAAATAAACTATGACTGATGCTAAGCTCGATACTAGAAAAGACTACCTCTTAAAAACTAATATTTTCCCCAATGATGTCATATGGCTGCAAATCATGGAACATCACAATCTCAAAAAAATCAACATTGAAGATGACACAAATGGTTTCAGCACATTATTAGGTTTGTATATGAGAAGCTGAGTAAAACCCATCATACAGAGAAAATTGGATGGATCAGTTAGATAGCTAGTAAGACCATGGAAAGATAACTCAAATATGCCACACTAGGATGCTCAAGATATTAAAAGAATCAGAGAAAGTCATTCTGTGTACTCAATAAAAAGGATAATTTACTGAAGTACAGAGATGAAAATCACATTGAATGAGGAAGTTTGAAGGGCTTCTTATCTGTACTGGGGGAAGAAAGCATTTACACCAAAGAGATCAACAATCCATCAAAATATCACAGTTGAAGGGACAACTGTGGATAATTAGGCAATGCAGTGGATGCAGAGCACTGGGCCTCAAGTGAGGAAGAACTAAATTTAAATGCAGCTCTGGACACTTAACTAGCTGTGTGATCTAGGGCAAGTCATTTAACTTGTCTCAGTTGCCTCAACTATAAAATGAGGAAAATAATAGCACTTGCCTTGCATGTTCTAAGGACTGAATGAGATAATATTTAACACAGTGCCTGGCACATAGTAAGTGCGATATGAAAATGTTTATTTTCTTCCCTAGTACAGACACTCTTTAATCAATAAGATTATTAACATTTTTATTTAATAAGACAAGTGTGTATATCTCGAAATTGACCTACCTGGCTATGATGAATGTTATACAGATTCCCCTTCTAAGATTTCAAACTTTATTTATACATCCTACAAAGAGGTATAAAAATACTATTTATGAAAATAAACTATGAAACATGAGGAAAAGAATACAAATAGAACACGGTCTTTCAAGTACATTGGACTGCTAATAAGAAAACAGCAGTCTCTGATTACTAGTCCTTCATCAAGAAGACCTCCTCAACTTTCAGTTATTTATTAATATTTTAGATCCAGTGTTAATGATATGCTATATTAAGGGGGGAAGAAAACTAACCAGATTTGAGCTAAGTACCATTTTAATTAGAAGCAAAGAAATACAAAACTACAGATTATCAGACTGATAATAAATGCAAGACAAGCTCCACCCTGCCTTTTGAGAACAACTAGATCTAAATTAGAAAGTACAAATTAATCGGTATTGACTAAAACATCTACAGATTCTGATGCTTTCTAGCTATGTGAGCACAGGCTAGTCACTTAATCTCTCTGAGCTTCCTCAGATATAAAAAGGGAATCATCACTCTTCTATTCCCCTGCTCCCAGGGTCACAGTATCAAATGTAAAACCATATATAAAGTGCTTTTAAAAACTGACATATAAATGTCAATCATTAGCAGTATCATAAATGAGTCTTGTACCCAAGATGCCAATAGTATCAAGTACTCATTTACTTACAAATAGGTTATATTACAAAAGTTCATTTACAAATTTGAAACTGAAAATTAATAAAAGCCATAGAAACAATATTATACAAGACAGCTACGTTCTCATAATAAACCACAAAAGCTATTTAACTCATGATCTGCATTAAGTTTAGTATTATACTAACAATGCTAAGGGACCCAACCATAATGTTTCTACAGGAAAACATATTCAGAGTTCCAACTTGGGATGTTAGGAATTTATCTTTCCTCTGATGTAGTCCCAACATATGGAATACGCATTCCCACCAATGCTGGTCCCTATAACTTGAGATAGGAGCTTTATCTGGGTAAGAGGACATAAAGTACCTGGTGTACTAGGGCTTCTGGTCAATATAAAATTAGAATTGGCATTCTAAACTACATTTATTTTCTTTCAAATACCCCATGAGTCTACTGTTGCCACCAAGTTTTTGTTGTTGTTTTTTCCTTTGGCAAGGCAATTGGGGATTAAGTGGCTTGCCCAGGGTCACATAGCTAGTAAGTGTCAACTATCTGAAGCAGAATTTGAACTCAGGTTCTCCTGACTCCAGGGCCAGTGCTCTGTCTATTGTACTAGCTGCCCCCTGCCACCAAGTTTTTGCAAACTAGGTTTCTTTCTTTCCTTGGTCCATTTCAAAAAAGAACTAACAGCTTTTCCCTTACCCGCCCCTCCCCTTAAAATAGGAGGTAATGAAAATTTCCTTCCCTTACTGTTTGTGAATATGGTGTGATGTCATCTGTTTCTTCATCTACAAAATAAGGATACTACTAACTACCTCACAGAGATTTTATGGGGGGCAAGGGACGGTAATATATGTGAATACATTTTGAAAATTAAAACTTATAATATGAGCTATTAGAGGAACACTAGTGACATCTAGCTGTCCACATACAGGCATAATTCTAGAACAAACACTGACAAACCATACAACAACTCTACACCAACGACAACCATACAACTACTCAGTTATCCAAATACATTATACATTATGGGCTTTTACTTTGGGGTTAGAATATGAGCCATATTGGAATAAGCTAGTAAAATGACAGCAATATAGATGATCGCAGGCTTCTGAATCTACAAGGAACTTCTGAAATAAAATATTCAGTAAGGTATCACTATATCTAATTGCTATTCACAATTGCTAAGACTAAATAATCAAGAAAAGATTGAGTTATGTCCATTATACTCTATTTGAGGATGGAGTGGAGTATTAATACAATCTTGAAATATATACATCCATCACAAATGGGTAGGGTAAAAGAGTTCCAGCTCTTGAAAGAGAAGGTTTAATGTTATCAGAATACCAGTAATGACACAATATGCCACCCCCTCCATACATACACACAATTTTCAATACCTTAAAACTACAGGACAACTTTTGAATACATATAAGTACACCTGTGCACTGTATGTATCGTTGGTGTGTATGTATATGGGGGAATGTGTTATGTGATTTGCTTTGTTTTAAACATACCCATGACTCCCTGGCGTAGGGAATTTCTAGTGAGGGAATTTCCCTTATTAGGGTGGATCAGCACCAGCTCTGCAACTTAAAAGTGTTAACAGAATTAAATGGAGGCAGCAAGAGTTTAAGTGACTTGCCAAAAGGCATAAAAAGGCAGAAAGTTGGACTTGAACTCAGGTATTAACTATGAGGCTGGTTCTAACTTCTAAAACACAGTACCTCTGCATTACTGTGTTAATAACGTGTTTTAAAATTAATATTAGTATTTTTATACCGCAGGAGAATAGATTAATATCTAAAAGTAAAATGGAAGGGCTAATAGGAAAAAAAGTATCAATAAAAGTTTTCTATAATAGATAATTTCTTATAATTTGTTTTTTTGCTTCTCTCATTTTTTTCAATTTTTTAAACATTTTATTCAAAGTTTTGAGTTCCAAATTCTATCCCTTTCCTTTATTCCTCCCTGAGAGGGTAAGCAATCAGATATGTTATACATGTGCAATTATGTAAAACATTTCCATATTGGTCATTTTGTACAGGAAGACTCAAATAAAAGAAAAAAAATGAAAAAGTGAAAAATGGCATGCTTCAGTCTATATTCAGTCAATATTGGTTCTTTCTCTGGAGGGGGATAGTATGCTTCACCATTAGCCCTTTGAGGTTGTCTGGGATCACTGTACTGCTGAGAATAGCTAAGTCATTCATAGTTTTTCATTTAACAATATTGCTGTTACTAAGTACAACATTCTCCTGGTTCTGTTCACTTCACTATGCCTCAGTTCATCTAAGTCTTTCCAGGTCTTTCTGAAATCACCCTGCTTGCCATTTCTTATAGCATAGTAATATTCCATTACAGTCATATAACACAGCTTGCTTAGCCATTCTCCAATTCATGGGCATCCCTTTGATTCTTAGTTACCATAAAAAGAGCTACTATAAATATTTTCCCTTTTTTTTGGATGTCTTTGGGATACAAACCTAGCAGTGATATTGCTGGATCAAAGGGTATGCAGTTTTATAGCCCTTTGGGCATAGTTCCAAATTGCTCTCCAGAATGGTTAGATCAGTTCACAACTTCATCAACAATGCATTAGTGTCCTCAGTTTTCCCACATCCCTTCCAATATCCAACATTTTCCTTTTTTGTCATATTAGCCAATCTCATAGGTATGAGGTAGTACACCTCAGAGTTGTTTTAATGTACCTTTCTCTGCAGTTGAAGAGGCAGCCCACTGACTTAGTCAATAATAACATCTTTTAGGTACTCCAGATATAGGGCAGCTAGGTGTAGTAGATAGGGTACAAGGTTTGGAGTCAGGAAGATCCAAGTTCAAATCTGGCCTCAGACACTCAATATGCTGTGTGATCCTGAGCAAGTTACCTAACCCTGTTTGCCTCAGTTTCCTCACCTGGAAAATGAGCTGGAGAAAGAAATGGCAAATCACTCCAGTACTTCTGTAGGGATTAAAATTGTCCAATCTACAATATAAGAGACTAAGGCAGAGTTCTGAACCAATGGCACTTTATTAAAGGGTCCATGGTCCCTTCTATGAAGTCCACCCTTAGATCTTCCTCATGACTTGAAATACTCTCCCTTCCTGGGCCTTATTTGTATAAGGCTTGATACCAGATTTGATATCTGAACATTCTAGAGAGGCTATATAAAGTACAGAATCCCACTGGTTGACAGATTATAAATTCCTTGAAGGCAGGGTCTGTCTTTTGTCCTTTTTAGATCCCCAGTTCATAGGACAGTGCCTGGTACATAGCAGGTACTTAAAGAAATATTCATCTATTGAATGATTACCATATAAATGTATCTAATTTCTTTCTTAATGACTTTATTCTTACCAGAGTAACTGTTAAGTTCATAATTCTTCCAAGCTGATCAACAAAGTAGATATTATCTTGATTCCACGAATCACAGTAAAGGTAATTAAACATGCCAAAGGCACGCATGTGGTCCAATGTATACTGATCATCTCTGAGCTTTACTTCTGCCACAGCTAGGAAAAAAAAGAAAGGAAAAATAGTTTTGTAATTAGATTCCTTTCAAGGCCAAAGAAAGGACCAAATAGACAAAAGCAAAGCACATAGCCTTCCATACCACTAATGGTACAGTCAAGAAAGGCAGAGAAATTGGGAAAAGCATACTCTTTTATCAAGTTAGTAGCAGCAGTTATAAAGTATTTTATCATTTAACATTGAGGAGATGAAAATTTCCAGAAATGACTACACTGTAAAAAATAAAAAACTGGAATTTCCAAACCTTTTTTAAAAGATTAATTCATAAAGTTCCTATCTTAAACCAAATCACTCATCCTACAGAATCACAAAATGTCAAAGCTGGAAAGGGGACGACATTAGTAATCTTCAGATCCAAATTCTTCATTTTATATATGACAAAACCAGGAGACAGGTAAAGTGACTGCTCCAAAATCACTCAGAGAGACTTCAATGTGGTACAATGGAAAAAAAATGGTTCTGGTACTAGAAGACCCAGGTTTAAACTCTGATTCTAGTACTTAACTATCTGTAACTCTAGGCAAGTCATTTAAGTTTCTCTAGATTTAATTTTCTCATATGGAAAAAAAAACATAGTTAGAATCAGAGGTTTTAAGCTGGAGTCCATGAATTTTTATATTGTGATAACTATAATTCAATATAATTGGTTTCCTTTGTAATCCTAAGTATGCATTTAAAAACATATGCTTCCCCAGAGACTTCACAAAGGGTCTATGACACAAAAAAAGGTTAAGAAGGATGAGATGATTTCTAAGGTGACCTCCAACTCTGCCTATTACTTGAAGTACCAGTGCTAGGACTATGAGACCAAGTCTTCTGATTCCAAATCCAGTCTCTGCTCCAGACTTCTTGGTATCCCAGATTCTTGGGATCCAGGATCCCACAAGTCAAGCAATTTGGCCTAAGTGGGGTTCAGTTGATCTTAAGAACTTAGAACACCAGATCAGAGTTTATGAGAAAGCACTAGTTTGTAAACTGGCAATTTCAATAATCTTTTAATTCCAAGTAAAATGTTAAATCAGTTCTTACAAATTATCTTACAAATTCTTACAAATTTAAACTAAATTCTTACAAAATACCCTAAAGTACAGGTCCAGTCACGTCATCCTCTTACTCAGTAAACTCCTAATGGCTCCCTATTACTTCCAGGATCAAATACAAAATGTTGTTGTTTGGCATTCAAAGCCCTTCCCAACCTAGCCAACTCCTATCTTTGCCGTCTTTTTATACTTATTTCCCTGCCAGTGACTCCAGCCTCCTGGCTCTTCCACAAACAAGCTGTTCCCTCTTTCAGCTCTGAGCATTTTCTTAGCCAGTCCCCCATACCTGGAATGCTTGCACCCCTTCCTCATCTGCCTGATGGCTTCTCTGGCTTCCTTTAAGGACCAACTAACATCTTACCTTTTCAGGAAGATTTTTCCAAACCCTTTCAATTCTCATGCCTTCCCTCTACTAATTACCTCCTATTTATACTTATATAGTTTGTATTTATTTGTTTGCTTGTCTCTTCCATTAGACTGTGGGCTCCTTAAGAACAAGGACTGCCTTTTGCCTCTTTTTTTTTTTTTTAAATTTTTAGCACTTAGTATAGTTCCTGGCACATAACAGATACTTAATGAATATTTATGGAATACTAAAATTATAAGTAACAGAATATAAGGACTTTCTGTTTAGTGGTTATTATTCCCTCCATTATTTAGTGGTCATCCAGATCACTCCTTCCCTCACCTTTCTCAAAGAATTCAGTGGCTGACTTACAGTCTCTCCTCCACCCCAACTCATGCCCTCATACTAGGAAACTTAAACATATACTGATATTCTTTCAATATATTCAATTGGACTTTGACCAATATTCCTCCACTCCACCTCAGCTCATTTTACCCATAAGAAAAAGAAGGTTGAGAAAGGTAACGTTACTTTCCTAACGCTGAATAACAAACCACAGAGCTGAGTCAAGAGCACAGGCTCCCTTGATTCCAAATCAAAGGTTTATCTATCTCCCTACATTCTACTCCACAGTATTTTTTTACATTTACCTCAATGACAGAAACAATTGGAAGTGATAATTCTATATCCCCAAGGAGAAAAGTGATATACTCTTATCACAGTACACAGTGTATCACAGTATCAAAGTACAACAGTATTGCAAATCATTACAAAAGGTTTCTCCTTATATAACAGATACTGAAGATTTTCTTCCTTTTATTTAGTTTAATAAGTAGTACCTAACTCTTGGCTTTCAATAAAAATAAATAAAAATCAAATTGCCATTTAAAGAGATTAACAACAGTACCAAGTCTCCCTCTTCTGGCCATTTCTGTCACTACAAGTTGTTTTATCATTAATGAGGCAGAATAGAAAAGATGTAATTTTATTTTGTTGTTGCTGGGTTGATTATACTTAGCTTCATTATTTAAATCCTAAACCTATCTATGTTTAGAAATTTCCACAAGTGATATATTACTTTGAAACTGACAGTGCATTCATCAATATCAACATTGTGCAGAGATCTGACTGGATTTCTGGTTGAGCCAAGCCTTTCCTATCCATATGTCCAGATTCCCGGCATCAGGAAGGGATTATCAACTACTTAGATATACACTGTCTCAGAAGTCTTAGTGCAGCTTTAAACTACTAAAGCCTAAAACTGCACTAAGATTTTGAAGATATCCTGCATAGTTAAATTTGGCAATCATTTTTGTATAATTTTCATCAGTTTTGACTTGAAATACTATACCTTCAAAAAAAACCATTTTAAATAGTCTGGAAAAAAGCAGTCTTTTACAACAATAGGTAAAAAAATTTAATCACATTAAGTGGCTAGGCATCATTCAATAACATGACTGTTCTGTAGCACTACCATGTGGATGAAATTTATAAACATATATAAAACAGTGCAAAAGAACATAAAGCAGTGATACATCATTGGGAAGAAAAAAATATATATATATATCTCAACAAGCATATATGGATCAAAGGAGGTAAGGTACCATGTCATGTAAGTGAAAGATAAGAGATGAAGAGAAGGAGTGCTATATTACTAATCAAAATTTTTTTTTTATTTTTTGTTTTTGTCAAAAGACCTAAAGGAAGTCTTTCTAGTTACATAAGGAAAGACAAATGAGAATCAAAGCTTGACCAGCTCACAATCAGCATCAGGGAAGGAGATAACTATATCAACAGGATCACAGATCTCATCTATTTCTATCACTTCTCTTCAATTTAACAATCACATATGTAGGTGAAAGTCCCAATGCTACACAAGAAGAATATAAGGGGAAAAAATTAAACTACCTGCCCTCAAGAAGCTTCAAGATTTTTAAGCCTCCACAAGATACAGAATAGTCATGTAGTTCTCCTTGTTAATGGAAATTAAAAATACTGCCCCAGGGTGGCATTAACTCTTTCTGAAACTGTTACGAAGCATGAATGTTTGCTGGTCAATTTGTAATATGTGAAAATGTGAAGTAGAGAAACACTAAAGTGCTAAAATTATTAAATGTTCAAGAATTATAACTATTGGGAGTACACTTTAGAAACTAATAACCAATGTTATAGGAGGATTAGCTGAAGGAAATGGGGGTGATCATGCTAGACTAGAGGAGATTTGAGAGGATCATGACAATTTTATTCAAGTATTTAACAGGATCTCATGGAGAAGAAGGAACCTCAGAGGCCACTGGGCCATCCAGTCACATTCATACCTGCAAAAGAATCCTCTTGCATCATGGCCAGCAAGTGGTCATCTAGCTTTTGCTTACACCCTAGTGAGTTCTACTGTACTTACCTCCCCACATTGCCAGAGCTAGCTCAGTGTTTGCAAGGCTCTGAAGAAAAGTCCGGGAGAGAAAAGGTATTAGATTGACTACCCAACTGAAGGTCTACAGAGCCATTGTTGCATGCCCGTGAAACATGGACAATCTACTAGTGCTAAGAAACTGAATCGCTTCCATTTGAACTGCCTTAGGAAGATTCTGAAGATCATCTGGCAGGATGAGGTATCAGACATTGAAGTCCTTGCTCAAGCTGAACTGTCAAGCACTCAAACTATGATTCAGACAGCACAACTCTGATGGGCTGGCCACGTTGTTTGAATGTAAAATGTACACTTGCCAAAGACTATTTTATGGAGAACTCACATGGGGGAGGCAATCATATGGTGGTCAGAAGAAGCGATACAAGGAAACTTTCAAAGTCTCTCTCAAGAACTGTGGATTTAATTGCATGACATGGGAGACACTGACACAGGACCACTCAACCAACCAAGCAACCAACCTCCCAACACAGCCCAGTCCAATCTGGGATAGCTCTAAATAATAAGTTTTTCCTTATAGCAAGACAAAATTTCCCTTTAATCAATTTCCTAATTCTGCTGTCATAGCTAAAAAGTATAAGCCTAACAAGGGCTCTTCAAAAACCTGAAGAGAGTTAACATCCTCCCCTCATGCCCAAGTTATCTCTCCTCCAGGCTTAACATTCCCATAAAGTGATCTTCACATGGCATGAACTCACCCTTCCCATCCAGATAACTCTTTCCTGGCTATTTTCAAGCTTATCAATGGCCTTCCTAACGTGTCATCCAGGAGTTGTCCAATTATATGCCAATAAATTTAACAATTTAAGTAAAATGGAAGAATACTTATAATAATAGGAACTGCCTAGATTAACAGAAAACTTATTTTAGAGAAAGAAACTGAACAGGCCATAAATGAGCTTCCTAAGAAAAACATATCAGGACCAGATGGATTTACAAGTGAACTCTACTAAACATTTAAAGATAAACTAATTATAAGATTAAATAAATTATTTTAAATAATAGGCAAAGGAGTCTTACCAAACTCCTTTTATGAAACAAATATGGTACTGATACCTAAACAAGGAAGAGCCAAAACAGAAAAAAGAAGAACATAGACAAATTTCATTAATGAAGAGGGATGCAAAAATCCTAAATAAAATACTAACTAGGAGACTACAAGAATATATCACAAAGATTATACACTGTGACCAAGTAAAATTTATACTCAGAATACAGAGATTGGGTAAGGAAAACTATTAACATAATTGATTATATTATATATATAATTGTTATATATATATAATTGTTATACATTATAACAAAAGTAACAAAAAAAATCATGATTATATCGAGAGGTGCAGAAAAGACTTTTGACAAACTACAACAGCAATTTAAAACGCTAGAAAGGGTAGGTAAAAATAGATTTTATTTCCTTAAGCTGAAAAGACCTATCTACCTAAAACCATCAGCAAGCATTATTTGTAATGGGGATAAACTAAAAAGCCTTCCTAATAAGATGAGGAGTGAAACAAGGATGGCTATTATCTCCAATATTATTCAATATTGTATTAGCAATAATAGAAAAAAAAGAAATTTAAGGAATCAGGATGGGCAACAAGGGAATAAAACTATTTCTTTTGCAGACGATTTGATGATATATTTGGAAAATCCTAGAGATTCAACTAAAAAGTTAGTTGAAACAATAATTTTAGCAAAATAGCATGATATAAAGTAAACCTACCTAAGTCATTAGCACTTCTACAGGTCACCAACAAAGCCCTGCAAGAAGAGATAGTAAGAGATACTCTATTTACAACAGCTGTAGCCAGTATAAAATATAGCTGCCAAGATAAACCCAGAAACTATATGAATATATATAAAACAGTTGTTATACAAATAAAGTCAGATTTAAATAATTGGAAGGAGAGTAACTGCTCATGGGTGGGCAGAGCCAATATAATTAAAAGGGTAATTCTACCCAAACTATTCTACTTATCCAATGCCACCTCAATTAAATATTGAGAAAAAATTTCATTGCACTAGAAAAAATAGTAATAGAACTCATTTGGAAGAACAAAAGGTTAATAATGTAAAGGAATTAATGAGAAAGTAAAGGAAGGCGGTTTAGCAGGACTAGATCTTAATTTACATTTATAAGAAGTAATTATCTAAACTATCTGATACTGGCTAAGAAACATAAAGGTGGATCAGTTGAACAGGGCAGACATACAGTACGCAATAATAAATTATTATAGTATTTTTATAGTAACTTTGTGTTTGACAAATGCAAAGATTTAAGCTTTGGGGATGAGAATTTACTATTTGGTTAAAAAAAAAATTGTTGGGAAAACTGTAAAGTAATATGCCAGAAATTAGGTATTGACCAATATCTTATACCATTTACCATGAAAAAGTCAAAATAGATACATGACCTAACCATAAAAAGAGATATCTTAAATAAATTAGAAGAACATGGAACATACTACCTTTCAGACTTATGGACAGGAGAAGTATTTATGAATAAACAAGACATAGAGAACACTGTGAGATATACAAGGGATAATTTTTTGCTACATTAAATTTAAAAGTTTTTGTATAAATCAAACCAATGTAGCCAAGATTAGAAGGAAAGAAGAAAACTAGGGGAAAATTTTTAGACAGATTCTCATATAAAGATCTCATATCTCAAATATACAGAGCACTTTGTCAATTTTATAAGCACATGAGTCATCCCTAAATTGATAAATGGTCAAAGGATATGAATAGGCATTTTTTTTGTTTGAAGAAATTAAAGCTATATATAGTCCTATGAAAAAAGCATTGTTGACTAGAGAAACACAATTAAAATAACTTTGCAGTATCATCTCACACCTATCAGATTCGATAAGATAATAAAAGGGGAAAATGACAAATGCTGGAGGGGACTGGAATAACTGGGACACTAATACTCTGTTGGTGGAACTGTGAAATGATTCAACCATTTTGGAGAACAATCTGGAATTATACCCAAAGAGTTTTAAAACTGTGTATAACCCAACAATTTCACTATTAGGTCTGTTTCCCAAGGTGATCAGAGAAAAAGGAAAAGAACCTCTATGTTCCAAAATATTTGTAGCAGCTTTCTCTGCAGTGGCAAAGAACTAGATATTGAGGGGATGGTCATCAACGGGGGAATGAATAAACAAGTTGTGGTATATGATTGTGATGGACTATTACTGTACTATAAGAAATGCTAAGCAATATTATTTCAGAAAAAACCATGGGAAAACTTGCATGAAATAATGAAAAGCAAAATGAGCAGGACAAAGAGAAAGTTGTATACAATAATAGCAATATTGTTCAAAGAACAACTGTGAATGACTGTTATTATGAATATTATAAACATTCAAATGAAGGACCTGTGAAGGAAGATGTTACCCCCACTTCCAGAGAAGGAAATGATAAATAGAAGTATACATAGGATGCAGGGGGCAAAGCCAAGATGGCGGAGTAATAGTATGCACTTTCTAGAGTGCTCCTGCCAAGCTCAGTCAAATACCTGTAAGACATGACTCTAAACAAATCTGGGAGCTGCAGAATCCACAGAAAGATGGAGTGAAACAAATCTCCAGCTCAACACAACCTGGAAGGGTCACGGGAAGTGTCTATTACGCCATGCAGAGGCCAGGGCAAAGGCCAGCGTAGGTCATACTGGCACAGAGCGGACGTGATCAGGCCTTGGGAAAACTGAATCTCTCCCACCTATGGCAGTTTCCAGACTTCAGGCCAAGGACAAATTGGAAGGTCAGTGGAAAAAGCCTGTGGGACCAGTGCAGAAGAAGAGTGGAGTGGTCCGGCCCCAGGCCCAGGGCAACAGAAGGGGGAGGGGATGAAGGAACCCTCAGCAGCTGCAACAGCAGCAGGGGCACGAGCAGTAACTGTTTCTGAAGCTCTAGGCTCACAGACTGTAGGGGGATGGAGCGGCTGACAGTACAGCCCCCACCCCCGCTGGAACCAGAGAACTACCTTGACAAAGAGCTCAAAAATCAAGTAAATGGCTGAGGAAATGAGCAAAAACTGGAAAAAGAATCAGACTCTAGAATCTTACTTTGGTGACAAGGAGGACCAAAGCATGAAAACAGAAGAAAACAAAATAAAAGCACCTCCATCAAAAGCCTCCAAAAAACAATATGAATTGGTCTCAGGCCATGGAAAAGCTCAAAAAGGATTTTGAAAATCAAGTAAGAGAAGTAGAGCAAAAACTGCGAAGAAAAATGAGAGTGAAGCAAGAAAATCATGATAAGGGAGTCAAAAAGCATGCTAAAGGAGACCCAGAAACTTGCTGAAGAAAATAACACTTTAAAAAACAGATTAATCCAAATGGCAAAAGAGATCCAAAAAGCCAATGAGGAAAAGAATGCCCTAAAAAGCGGAACTGGCCAGATGGAAAAGGAGATCCAAAAGCTCACTGAAGAAAATAATTCCTTAAATGTTAGAATGGAGTGGATGGAAGCTAATGACATTATGAAAAATCAAGGAACTATAAAACAAAACCAAAGGAAAGAAAAAAACAGCAGACAATGCAAACTATCTCACTGGAAAAACAACTGACCTGGAAAATAGATCCAGGAGAGACAATTTAAAAACTAGGGAACTACCTAAAAGCCATGATCAAAAAAAAGAGCCTAGGCATCATCTTTCATGAAATTATCAAGGAAAACTGCCCTGATATTCTAGAACCAGAGGGTAAAATAAATATTGAAAGAATTCATCAACTGCCACAAAGAAAAATGCCTGGGAATACTGTAGCCAAATTCCAGAGTTCCCTAGTCAAGGAGAAAATACTGCAAGCAGCCAGAAAGAAACAATTCGAGTATTGTGGAAATGCAATCAGGATAACACAAGATCTAGCAGCTTCTACATTTAGGGATCAAAGGGCTTGGAATATATTCCAGAAGTCAAAAGAACTAGAATTAAAACCAAGAATCACCTACCCAGCAAAATAGAGTATAATACTTCAGGGGAAAAAATGGTCACCCAATGAATTACAGGACTTTCAAGCATTCCTGATGAAAAGACTAGAGCTGAATAGAAAATCTGACTTTAAAACACAAGAATCAAGAGAAGCATGAAAAGGTGAACAGGAAAGAGAAATCATAAGGGACTTACTAAAATTGAACTGTTTGCATTCCTACATGGAAAAATAATATTTGTAACTCTTGAGACTTTTCTCAGTATTTGAGTAGTTGGAGGGATTATACACATATATATATAGAGGGCACAGGGTGAGTTGAATAGGAAGGGATGATATCTAAAAGAAGAAAATTAAGGGGTAAGAGAGGAATATATTGGGAGGAGAAAGGGAGAAATGGAATGGGGCAAATTATCTGTCATAAAAGAGACAAGAAAAAGATTTTTCAATGGAGGGGAAAAGGGGGGAAATGAGAGGGAAAGAGTGAAGCTTACTCTCATCACATTTGGCTTAAGGAGGGAATAACATGCACACTCAATTTGGTATGAAAATCTATCTTACACTACAGCAAAGTAGGAGAGAAGGGGATAAGTATGGTGTGAGGGGGATGACAGAAGGAAGGGCAAATGGGAGGAGGGGGTAATCAGAGTTAAACACTTTTGAGGAGGGATAGGGTCAAAAGAGAGAATAAAATAAATGGGAGCCAGGATAGTATGGAGGGAAATATAGTTAGTCTTACACATGACTTTTATGGAAGTCTTTTGCATAACTATACATGTATTACCTAGATTGAACTGCTTGCCTTCTCAGTAGGGGATGAGTGCGGAGGGAGGAAGGGAGAGAAGTTGGAACTCAAAGTTTTAAAGACTAATGTTAAAAATTGTTTTTACATGCAACTGAGAAATAAGAAATACAGGTAATGGGGTATAGAAATCTATCTTGCCCTACAAGAAAATAGAGGAGATGGGGATAAGAGAAGGGAGGGAATGTGATAGAAGGGAGGGAAGACTGCGGGAAGGGGTAATCAGAATGCACGATGTCTTGGGGTGCGGGAGGGGAGAGATGGGGAGAAAATTTGGAAGTCAAAATCTTGTGGAAACTAAAAATAAATAAATTTTTAAAAAACAGAAGTATACATAGTATGGTTTCACATAGAGCTATACATATATATACACATACATACGTGTGTGTGTGTGTGTCTGTGTGAGAAGTGGTAGCCTTCTCTAGTGCAGAGTGGAGAAAGGAGAGATTGTAACTTAAAATGTAATCAAAAAAAAAATTTAATTTTAAAAAAACCTAAAATTAAGAAAAAAGTTTGATATCCAGAACTGAAAGTGATGTGATCTATGCCAAGCAGAAGACTAGGGCTGCTACCTCCCCAAGCCTAGACACAATTTCCTGAGAACATAGGATAAGTGATGTGTTGCTGTAGTTACAACCTTCAGTGAAAAAGGATTCTGCCACCTTCCTTTATCCTTACTTGGCTGATTTATAGAGTTCCTAAACTTTGGATATTCCCAGGGCTTAAACACTTGCTGGGATTACTGGAGATGACGTTGGCAACTTCCTTAGAATGGTAAGGATGAGGCACCTGAAGGGTTTTCATGCGAAAGGATCAAGTTTCTCATGTTGCACCTATAAAAATTAAATCAATGGATATAAAATTCTGTAGAGAGGGAGAATGTATGTGTGTGTATGTGTGTGTGTGTGTGTGTGTGTTTATCCTTTGTTGCCAAAAAAGACCATGCCATAAAAGAAATAATGACATGACTTGCACTCGACTTTGTTTTGAGTGAGGGAGGGCTGTGCAGACCAGCCTCACTTCTCCTCCAGAGCCATCTGAATCCAGTGACCAGATATTCATTAGGATGACTGGAGATGACCCAGGATGAGGCAACTGGGGTTAAGTGACTTGCCCAAGGTCACACAGCTAATGAGTGTCAAGTGTCTGAGGTGAGATTTGAACTCAGGTCCTCCTTACTCCTGCACTGGTGTTTTATCCACTGCACCACCTAGCTGCCCCTCAGACTGAATGACCTTTTATAAAAGTATGCTGCCAAGAAGTTTCCAAAATTTACTACCTGCCAGTGCAAAAACAAATATTTCATCATTTCTATACTGGTCCTTGTTACAGACATAGTCATCAATGAATGAGGATCAAATTAAAGCTACCCAAATATGGAATGGATTGCCTTAGGAAACAGTGGGGGTCCCCCTTCTTTGAGGTCTTCAATCAAAACATGGTGGCCATTTGTCACTTATGTTAGAGGAGATCTTTATCTCCACTATGGGTTGACCTAGATTGACCTGAGGGCCCTTCCAACTCTGAAATTCTATAATTACCTCACTACATAGATGAGAAATCTGGAGTCAAATTACTTGCCTCAACTCACCCAGTTAGTCATTGAGCAGAGACAGAAAAACAAAACCACTGACCAAATTCAACATTCCTTCTATAGTATCACACTCTATACAGTTTCTTCTTTAACCATTTCAACCCTCTTCTCTATTTACTTTTTTCCCTCCTCATCAAGTAAGGACTATTGATTTGTACTTACTGAATACCTGTAAATGGCATTGCATAATGTAAAAGTGAATGACTGTAAATTCTGTATATGAAATGAGAATATGTGGCATGAAGCACAAGACACGCATCAGTGTTTTGTTGCTGGAGCACCCTGATCAGGTAAAGAACCACTTAGAGATGAAGGTGTAACTGCATGCAGACTGACTGAATTTTTTTAAAAAATGAATAAAAACAAAGGGTATGAACATCATATAATGATATTGGAGGTTTTGGGTGTTTTGGGGTTTGTGTCTATCTCTCACAGTGCTCTGAGCAAATATGGCTCTGGGTAGGTAGAGAGATATTTCACATTGCATCAGAAGACAATTTCAAAAGCATTTTTGTGAGATGGCGATAACAATGGCTGCATCCCAGTGTTAACAACTTTGAAGAACACCCATTTCTATGGGGCACTGTTTTTTTAAATAAGTTTCATTAACTTTATAGTCATAACTCACGTGTGGCAATGGCTACTAAAACCAACTCCTTCGTTATAAAGATGAGAAAACCAAGGCTTGGAGAAGTTAACTGATTCTGCCTCCAAGTACAGTACTATATCCACAATGCCACAAAGTATTATCTAGGAGAAGTTCCTTAAGGCTATTTACAAATTTTTTGAACTGCTAATTAAGTGGGATTGGTACTCTAGGTGTTTCTTGCTTGAAGATCAATATGATGGAAAATAGAAAAAAATTTATCTCTGACCAAATTAAACAATTCTCTTTACTACAGACCTATCACTAGATTGAGAGACAGTATGATTCTCAAACGCTTAGAATGAAGTTCAGACTCTGGTACATATTAACTGTTTCGCCAGGAACAATACATATAAGATCTCAGGATTCCAGGCCACTATCTAAAACTGTAAGTTACAAACCAACTGCTGCTGGGGCTATGGTAGAAAGAGTTTCAAACTGGAAAGCCCCTATGCCAACTGCTCACAGTATGGTGGAATGGATCTTTAAACAACCCTAGTTGATCAGTAAAGACTTCCTAAAAGATACATAGATCCCTGGTTAGAGGTTTTTATTTCAGACTAAACACACGATGACAAAATCTATCTCATTTTAGGCAAACATTATGGCAATTTTCATTGACTATCAAGACTGATAGTATCCAGCAAGCCACAAAATTTACAAATACAGTTTTTCATGCACAATGAAAACAGTATTATATGCTATTTTAAAGAAAAACTTATAAAAATTTTAGAACTCTGATCAGAGCAAAGATGAACATGAGTCTAAAAGAATAAAGATGAAACATTCATTCATTTCCTAACAGAAAGGTAATAGAAAGTCACTCACTTCCTAACAGAAGGGCAATTAATTTAAAATACAGGAGACATTTTCAAACTAGGCTGATACGGGAATATTTTTGAGGAGATTATACTGCTACGGATTGATGGCTTTTTCTCAATGGAGGGTGAGGGCAGATTTTTTAAATATTTTTAATTTAAAAATAAACCTTAACTATTTAAAAAAAAGAAAATGGTATTAAATGGAGAAAATAACTTTACTAAAATCAGTAATAGTCAGGACATCTGTTAAATTATAGATTTTTGTAATAACAATAACAGTTAACATTTGTATATATATACACTTTAAGGTTTAGAAAGACTCATCTGATCCTCAGAACAATCATATGAGGTTCATTTATCCTGATGGGGTTTTATCTTTATTTTACAATTGAAGTAACTGAGTGAAGTTGAGAAAAAGGAACTGCCCAAGATCACACAGCTGAGAAGCATCTGGGAAAGGAACTGAATTCAGGTCTTCCTGCCTCTAGGGCTAGTATTCTGTTCACTCTGAAACTAGGAAAGAACTCTTGCTGGAGGGGTACTTGCCTTCACTGCAGGAATGGGAGGACAACCTTCAATTCTGTGAAAAAGTACTGAAGCAGCAATGGAATGTTGTGGTTTGCTAGATGTTATCAATTTTATTATTAAATGGAAAATGCCCACAAAATTTCCCTAAAATATGATACTTCATAATTTGATTTGTCCAATCAATACTACCAGCATGATTACTCTAGGGAATAGCATGAGGAAGAAATACCATCAGAAGACCTGCCCTCTGCTAGTCACAGTGACTTTAACTATTTTGGCTGACTAAAGCTGCTCAATGTGTTTCAGCAGCAGCAAAATGGGCGTATTACTACTTCCGCTAACTAACTCACAAGAAATTCTGAGAAAATAAGTGCTATATAAATGTAAGCTATTGCCTTTATACTTCATAATCTGGTCCTTTACCACTTTTCCAGTCTTCTTACATGTCACTTTCCACAGTGACTCTGGGATGCAGTGATATTGGCACAGCAAACTACAACTCCCCACTCCAGCACTTACATTACACTGAGTGATGGCTAGAACCCCCTCCCTCCTCATCTATGCCTCCTGGTTTCCTTCAAGTCTCACCAAGCCCTCCCTTCTGCAGGGCACCTTTCCCCATCCCCCTTGATGGTAGGGTCTTCCCTCTAAGATTATCCCTGATTATATTTTGTTCGTACACAATTATTTGCACGTGGTTCCCCCAATTAGACTGTGAGCTCCTGTGGAAAAATTTTTTAACTTTGTGTCTCCAGTGTTTGGTACAGTGCCTGGCACAGCATAGTAGGAGCTTAATAAAATGTCTGCTGACTGATTAAATATCTTACTGGAAATTTTTTTTAAAGCCAGTAGGTGTTTCCTAGTAATTTAAAAGAAAAACTTAGTGCTAAAGCGTCTAAGTCTACATAGCAGTATTTGAAAGACGAAGATTAAACCTGTCTGTTATACCAGGGCAGACTTAGGCACAGTGGGGCAGATGATACAAAGCGGGTGGTTCTGATTTCACATAAAAAGACAAACTGAGGCTGCTCCTTCACTATTGATCTTCCAGTAAACACTGCGGAACAGAGGTGAAGGGGATGGGGGAAGGTCACAGGAAATTCAAGTCAGACAGCATTCAGTAAGAGAGCCCTGGAAATTTCCACTGTCTCTCTCATCTTCCCATCAAGGCGAAGAAATCCTGGTAAACTCCTACCCCTTTATAGAGCTGTGGGAGCTGCCTGGGATACACAAGTGAGTTACTCATTGTGTACCTGAAACCTGGTCTTTCTAAGACCATCTCTAACCTGAACGATGCTGCCCCTGAATTGGGGGCTGAGGATCCAAAGTCAAAAAGGGAAAACTGTCCCTACCCTCTGGGAGCTTAAGTAAACTTTAAGTAAACTGATGCAAAAAGTACTACGAAGTCAATTCAAGGCAATGCTACCCACTGAGGATGGTGGGATAGGGGGTCCCGGTGTGGAAGGAGCCCCAGGGCTGAACTCTGAAGGAAGACAGGGTAGTCTAAAGGGAAGAGGCTGTGCGTGCCACGTAGGGGAGAACACAGCCTGGGCAAATGCACAGAGGAGGGAAGTTGAAAGTCAAGAGCAAGTCCAGCTGGGATAGGCCAGTTTCTCTGTAATACAACACAGGCTTCTGGAAGCTTCGTTAATGGCAGGATCCTCCGGCGGGTGGGCGGGAGCGAAGGAGAACTCTGCCACGCGCCAGGCATCCGACATCCGAGGGAAGGAGGATCGGAGCACCGAGGGCCCCACTGCTCCGAGCCCGGCACGTTTCTGGGAAGGGCGGGCAGCCTAAGCCGCAGTCCCAGAGGAGTCTGAGTCGGAGGGCCGAGGGGGGCTCGGGGCCCTACCCCACTCACCTGAGTCCAGCTCCAGCTGGTAACAGGGCAGAGGCTCCAGGGACAGTTTGTAGCCCTCGAAGCGTGGGTCCAACAGGGGCCGCTTTACGCGCAAAGAGCAATTAGCCGCCACCTCCATCACTCCCTCCGCGTCAGCTAGAACGCGGGTCTCCACTTTCAAAGTGCGGTTAAAAGGTCCGCGTCTCTTTCTGCTTTCGTAGGGTTGGAGAGAACCTCTCTCCTGTCCCAGAGAGCTCCGCAGCCTCGGTGGGCTTTTGGGAAATGTAGTTGTCGAAGTCGGCGGGGGAGGGAGTCTTAAACCACAATTCATGCTGGGAAGGGTAGTTTTTTTGTTTTTTTATGAGGTCTAAATGTATGTCTTCCATTGGCTCATAGACTCGTTTACCCAGAAGGCTAAGCGAATAGAAAGCCGGCCACTTGAGGGTTGTGCGGTTTCTTAGGAGTCGCTACGCTCCGGAAACACTTCTTCTCGCTTCCTGTAGTTGCTGGTATAAGGCGTTGTTACCAGAGAAAGGTTCGGAGGCAAGAGTACGGTAGGTAGCTGTCTAATAAAACTCAGTTATTTGCGACTTCTTTCAGGAGGTAGCGAAGGGTGTTGTGCATTCCTCTTCCTACCGTCTAGGGCCTGGAACCCATTAAGAGATAGATAGATAGATCGTCCCCCCAGCTGAACGGCCGTGTCCTATCCCAGTGGCGTTACCCCTGGAGCTTGAGCAAGGGAGGTGGGCCCTGAGCCGGTCACTTGTATTTCTTTGTCGTGCCGGCCCCTGTACTCCATATCCTCTTCTTTTTCCTCCACCACCATTTGGCGGCCAGGCTTTCAGGGCTAGCTAAGGGACTGGTGCAGACCAGCCCGGCGGGTTGTGTTGAAACTGCCATCTGTTCACTGAACCGCGGAGATTTCGGTGAAAAGGGAACTTCTGTAAGACGAGCTGATCGGGCTGGGCGAAAATCAGTTTTAGCGGAGGGATTGGTGGTTTCTAAGCTGATGTGCATGGCGAATAGCTAGGCGTCTAATAAATGCATCTTGACTTGACCCAAGCTCACTTTGCGTCCTCCTGTTTTCTGACTTTCCCGCATGTGAACCTCGGACCCCTGCTAGGGAAGCATAAATTCCTTTGCTTGTCCTGCCCAGTCTCCCAAAACATAGAGCTACCGCACTGGAAACCCTATGCCGTTTTAACTCAGCAAACCCGTCACTTGGAGACTTTGGGTGCTGGCAGCTGTCCACAGATCTGTCCACAGAGTTCATCCCCTCTTCCAGATAGAGAGATGGACGTGTGGAGACATGAAGTGGTTTGCTCAGGGACAAGGAGTGTAACTGGTAAAGCTTTTCCCACTGTTTCAGCCTGGCTATTATTTCCCACTAAAGGAAAAGGCAAAGGAAAGCAGCACCGCTGGTAAAGAAATTTTAGCATTCAGTGCAAGTCAAAATTTTCTACGTGAACTTTACTTAGAGTACCTTCAGCATATAAATATATGCTTTTTCACTAGACTGCCCAAGGAATTCATGACACAAAAATGACTAAGAACCTCTGGTTTATGACTCCATTTTTAAAAATCATTTTAGATATAAGGATGAAACGTATAATCAGAAATAGTATCCACATTTTGTTAGATAGTTAGCAAAGGTATTTTTTAAAGTGCATTTACGGCCATGTATGTACAGGTGTTGTTTTTTTTAATGCCATCCTTCAGGCCGGGCAACTCATTTTAAAAATGAAATCTAAACATGTCCACTCACCTCCATACACAGTCCTGCAACTTTTTAAAAGGAACAGATAAATTGTTTGGGATTTTTGTTTGCTTTTCCCATCAGTAAACTGACACAGAAAGAAATATCTGTATAACCACTTGATAAAACAAAAACCACTTCGTTAGTGGAAGTCTATTTGAATACAACCGAGGGAAATTTCATCCAAAACCTACAAGGACCATAGAGTAGAAGGTGTAGAGAAATAGTATAATTAATATTAAAAATGACTTTTAAAAATATAATTAACCTTCCTTGATACGTTTAGATGTTAATAGTTCCCAAATGACCTCCTCTTAGTTTGTGTGTTCTCTTATTATTCCTTTAGTGGATTATCAGCTCCTTGAAGTGTAGGATTGTTAACTTTTTGCCTTTGTGTCCCCAATACTTATATCTTAGATTTAGATGTAGAAGAGAGCTCAAAAGTCATTGAACTCAACTCTTTAGTTATATAAATGAAGAGACAGAGGTTAAATGATTGACTTTTACTGTACTATAGGGATTAAGTGACAAAGCTGGAATTTGAATGCAGATCCTTTGATTTCTAATCCAGTAGTCCTTTCACCAAACTAGTCATATCTTCGTTGAATTGAATTTTTCAGAACCTGATAATTCTTTAAATGATTTCTAAGTAGTATAAACTGATTTAAAAAATTTGGACACACTTTAAAGTCAGTTTTCTTTCATAAACTTCACTGTTGTCAAAGTAGTAATAGTAATAGACCTAGTCTAGGAAAGTAATTTATACGTCTTCTCTCAGAAGTGATTAGCTGATATTGACCAAACTCACTGGTTGTCAAGCATGGTGCCTCACTCTTGTGTGTAAACTGATTGGTTAGTATTTTCTTTGGCTTTATGATGTCAATCTGGAATGTACCATGTGAGCAAAAAAATAGAAATTGTTAACCAAAGATTAAAAAATAGAGGGTGTATAGATAGGATTAGAAAATTTATCAGTGTGTTTCATCGTGGGATTCTGTAAGTAAATACTGTTAAAAATCTTTAAAACAGCATTCCAAGCAATGAGTAAAATGTGAAAAAGATGTGATCCTGCCTATTGGATCTGACAACTAACACTATAAAAACATACTTTTTTTAAAATGTAGATTAGCAAAATGAACAAAGATGCACAGATGAGAGCAACTATTAACCAGAAACTGATAGAAACTGGTGAGCGAGAACGGTAAGTAATATTTTACTTTATTGGTCAAGCAGTTTTATGTAACTATAACACATAAATCTTTAGAAATGCTTATATCAAGAAAAATAGTAGGCTACATGTGAAAGAGTTATAGAAAATTGATATAAACTTCATTCTTAACTTTTTTAAAGGAAACTTAATTAAGGATATCTTACTTCAAAACTTGGGTGGATCTTCTCAAATGTAAATACTCCTTCTGGCACCATAGATCAAAACACATCCACACTTTATCTTGTGCTACTCTTATCTACCTCCTACCAATAAAATCCCTTGGAGGAATCCAGCTGATACACTGGAAACCTTCTCTAACTATGTTACGTGGATACCAAGGGTGATATATAAAGATTGTCCATTGGTTATCTCTCAGTTTTGAAATATGACCTGAATCACTCTTTTTCTGATCATACTTCTGATATATTTTATACTGTTGCTCATGTAAAATTCTATGCAGGTAATATATTACAACCTACACATAACCACAATGTGTTTCTCCCTTTTCCTTTGGGTGAACCAGAATTTTAATTCTTGAAAATTCTTCTATGACTCACAACCATACAGTATTACTAGAATAATAATGTTCTTGAAAAGATGGACTTTTGAAGGGGAAACTTGAGGAGAGAAGTCATTCATAGCACCTAAACACACTCCACCCCATTGTTTTCTAGATATTCAGTTCTTGGCTTAGTGCATAGGTACAGCAGCTCTGGGAGTGGGAGTCCTGTGTCTTACACTCCAACCCCAAACTAGCAGCTTCCAGATCAGCTTTCACAGCCATTATCTAGGGAAGCAATTCCTATGGAGAAGGGGTAAACCAGCCTAGATGAAGGAGCACAGCCCCCTGAGGGAGAATTAGGAGGCTGCAGCTTGTACCAGGCAAGTCAAGCCACCTCCACGATTTTGACTACCATCTCCCCTCAGAACCTGATGGCAACAGTGTAGGATACTGAACCCTGGGAATAGTGGCTTTAACGAATAACATTAAAGAAAAGGCATTGCTGTCTGCTTTGTCAATTCACTTTAAAGACTGTGGGAATTTTCTATTTGACCTGCAGTTCCTATCTTTCAAAATTTGTTATCTGTTCTATTAGGATGTCGTATCCTTGAGAGCAAGGACAATCTTACTTTTTCTATTTGTATTCTCAGTACTTGGTGTATAAGTGCTTACTTAATAAATGCTTCATTCATTCTTTATCCATCTGTAATATCTGTCCAAGATTTATACTAATGGACCACCTCCTTGGCTTCTCCATTCAGCTACTAGACCATAAATTATTCTTCATCCATTTGGTTTTTCCCTTGTAAATAGGTAAACTCCTGGGTGATTATGGATCTCATATAAGATGTAATCAATACATATCATCCAAAAGAAAAAAGAAAAAAACTCTCTTGTATCTCACCATCTATAAGAAATCTCTCTTTTATTTGGATTCTGTACTGATCAGTCTCCATTACAATGTTTGTCATTGTTATTTTGCTAGAATGTGTCTCCCTGTTTATGCCTCACTTGATATTAAAAATTGAAATGTCACCAGAGTTGTGTCTGTTATGTCTCAACAGAATCATGTATGATGTTTACTTATGTGTGGGAGATACCTTGTTGGAGGAGAGTCCATAATTTGGAATTTTACTTTACTAAATTAAATCAACAAATAGTAGACAGAGTGATATTTCATTATTAAGCACCTCACAGTCATTTCCTGTAGCATCACTTACAAAAGCTTATCTCTTCCCTTCTCATGCCTTAGTATACTCCAGTTGTTCCTTATTACTACTAGTTTCAGAAACAAACTCCTCTTTAAAGTCACTTCATAAGCTGGTGCCAGTCTACTTTTCCAACCTTATTATACTCACTTCCTTTTCATATACTTAGTTGTACCAAACTGACCTTGCTTTTCCTGACAGATAGCACTGCTGTTTCTTTTCCTTTGTATAGGCAGTTTCTTCTTGTGTAGAATTCACCCTCTTCCTCTCTCCTCTTCACTGAATCCAGTTAACATGAAAATCAAGTTCAGATGCCACCTTTTACAAGAAGCCTTTGTAGTACTACCCCACAAGCCCCAAATACTATTTTTATTTATTTTGTAGCTACTTAGATATTCCTCTGATTGTATCCTCTGATAGAATGTAAGCTTCTTCAGGGTAGGGACCATTTTATTTTTGTTGTATCCCTTAGCCCTAATATAGTGCCTGGCACAGAGTAGACACTTAATGAAGTGTCTTTTCTCGCTCAATACATATGGGAGACTGCAGTATTAGGATCCAAATATGGATATCAGTACTTATTGGGAAAGTTTGTTACAGAAATATTGATACTTTTCTCCCCATTTTTCTCCATCCAATTTCCTCATTGTCTTCTAGATGGCCTAGCTTCATTAAGTTCTACCAAGTTTTCTGTAAGCTTTACCTTCTATTCATTCTCAATGTTTTATGAAGTGATAAGTAATCCAAATCATCCATCATCCTTTCCATAAGCTTTTAGAAATGAGTTTTTATTTTAAACTAGTGGTGTCCTATGTCTGCTTGACAAGGAGAAAAAGTATTTCCTTTTTCCTGAGGTACTTTATGGGCTTTGTTATAGTGACTGATTTTATTTGTTAAATTTTCTTAAAAGAAATGTTTATTGTGTGTCAGTGCCTGTTCTTTTATCCATTTCCAATTTCTTGAGAAAATTAATTCACAAAGACAAGCTGTAACAAAGTACAATTTCCAAGTGGTGTTTTTTTAATCTTATTTTTATACAACTTCTAAATCTCTGCCTCTGCCAAGGCTCTCAGTTCTCAACTCATTAAGATCCATCTAGGAGTATTATCAGACTAAAGTTTGTAAGTTCCTGATAGTCAGTTGAGGGTGGCTGGGAAGAAAAGCTAAGGAATAAAATAATAAAAAATTGCAAAGAATTATTAGAGATCTAGTCTACTCCTTCATTTTGTAGATGAAAAAAAAAAAACAGAAGCCCGGAAAGGTTAAGTTACTTATCCAAGGTAACACAAGTAGTTAGTTGTTGAACTGAAATTAGAGCACAGATCCATTTCCATTTCAGTACTCTTTCCACTATGAAATGCTGCCTTATGAGTTTGAGGTGGCAAAGGAGAAAGCATCACCAATTAGTCTAACATATATATGGGACACTGGACAAGAAATTAAAAAATCTGGTCTATCCAGTTCAAGTATTCATTAAGCACTTACTGTGTACAAGGCACAGGGATTCAAAACAGTCCCTGCTGTTCAACAAATTGTACAGAGATGAATCAGTATAAAATATGCACAAAATTTTGGTAAGGAAGAGAGAAACATTAACAATAAAAGGTATCAAGAAAGGCCTTGTCATTTAGTAAACATTTAATAAACACCCTGTGATGTGCTAAACACTCTGCTAAGCACCAGGGATACAAATACAAAAAATAAAAGTAATCCTTGCTCCCATGAAGCTTATAATCTAATGGAGAAAGATAGCACACAAAAGGAAGCTAAAGGGGAAACAAAGAGGGAGGAGAGTAGAAGAAGGATGGAACCAGGAATTCAACTTGAGAAATAAAGAGATGATTGTCCTGGGAGCCCTCTTTAAATGGAGGTTTGGAGATGAGTTCTGTGCTCCTCCCCCTAACCTTCAATCAGAGAGGCATAGGATGCTGAGAGTATTGATGAGGTATGGATACCAAGGCTGATAAAATCTCACAAGATGATGAATTTCCTAGGGGCATAATGGAAGTCCAGTCCACAGGAGTGTAGCTAGTGGAAATGAAGAGGTGGCTAGCCTGGCAGTCCTCTTTAAAAGGGCTTTTATATAGTAGTTAGCACCTTGAAAGCAGTTAAAGATTCTGAAGTGAACATACTTTTGTGCATTTTCTAGACATGGAGATTCAGCAGAAGCCTGAGTATGGTAGAACAGCATGTGCAGGGACAGTTCTGCCACTAACTGGTAGGGTCATTTAACCTCAGTGAGACTCACGTTTTATCATTATGCAAACATATGAAACTTGACTAAATGATCTCTTAATTCAGTAATTCAGTAAGCATTAACTCCATAACACGTCATGTTGGATGCTAGAGATTCAAAGAGAAAAATCAAACGTTCTTCACCCTCAGCAAGCTTATATTCTGCTGGAGAAGACTATATATATATAAATATATACAAAATAAATAAGAAGTGATCTGTGGAGATCAGGAAAGGCTTCATGGAGGAGGTAATGCTTGAATTGAGTCTTAAAGGAAACAAGGAATTCTAAAAGGTTAAGATGAGTAAGGTGGTGGTGATAGCCAGAGCAAAGACACACAAATGGAAAATGGATGGTTGTGTGTGAGGAGTATCAGGGAGGTCCATTTGTTTGGGTGATAGAATGTAGTAAAGGGAGTAAATATACTGAGGCTGGAAAGGTAGGCATAGAGTTTGTGAAGAACTTTAGGTGCCATTCAAAGGTTAACGTATTTAATAAATTGAACTCAGGGTGTCAATGAGGTAGCTTTTCTTCCTTGATTAAGGCCGTAACTACAAAAAAATTGAAAATATTTGAGTTTCCAGAAGAACCTCTGGATTTAGTAATTCTGATAACAAAGATTTGGAGTATAGTATAACCTGAGTTCAAATCTCACCTTAGTCTCCCTGAGCTTTAGTTTGTTCTTCCGTAAAATGATAATATTTCCTGTAATACCTATGTCAGGGGGTGATTGTGAGGTCAAATTTGAACCCAGGTCTTCCTGATTGCAAGTTTAGCACACTATCCACTGCTCCACCTAGCTCTCTCATCCTTAAAACGGACCAGTTAATTCAACAGACTTTTTTTGACAATGTGAAGTAGATTGTAACTTCATGTAACATAACACAGTGTGACCCATATGAGCTATAATTCTTTGATTTGGTGAAGGCGGGTGGACCTAATCAGTGCAGCTGATTATCAAGGAAGAGGTTTGAACTTGTGCTTATGAAAGAAGGAAAATCTAAGATTCGCAAATGAAATCTGTACTAAAACACTATGCTACAAATGTTTAACATTCTTTTTTTTTCAGACTTAAAGAGTTGCTGAGAGCTAAATTAATTGAATGTGGTTGGAAAGATCAATTAAAAGCCCATTGTAAAGGTAATCAGTGTTTGATTTGTTTACAAATTTAAGCTAGTCTTGCTGTACTGAAGTCTGTTGATTTTGTGTCTGTTAGAGACATACATATATACTCAATTTGTCTTTACCCAGATTTTTATTTAAACAAATGCAGACGGGAACTTGATAATATTAAGATCTCTCTCAATGCCTTTCTACAGATTCAGAAGACAAAGAATCCTTTATACATTGGGAAATCCATTTTGTATATAAGGTAAGCTTTTTAGGTGAGAACATGACATTTGTTTCTTTTGTGCCATATTAACAAGGTCTTATGAGTTTACTTTTAGCATCCAAACTTTCATAGTAAGAACTTTTTTCTGAGTTTCTCTTGGAAAATAAGAATTATTTAGGAATGACAAATCTCACTAGTTTGGATATTAAAAATAACCTTATAAGACGTTTTTAATATGGCATGTGTGGGATACAGCAACCCCTACTCAAATTAAACTCAGGCTTGTCAAAGTAGAAGGCAAAAAGGAATTTATTACAATCCCATGAGAAGGGGCACTTCCCGTGAGACCATGGGTGGTGTCAACTAGGGAATGCACCTGAACAGAGCGGAGTACAACATTATATAGTCCCTAATGCAGAAGCCCACTAGTCTCTCTTCCCATTGGCTGGGAGTCCAGGCGTACAGTCTAAGTGCAGGAATTTACCCCAGAGACAAAGAACATGGAAAGGATCATTGCTCACCAGTGAGGGTTTTTGTTACCAAATATGAAACTTAAGGGAAGATTGCTGATGGGACTGGCATAAGAGGTGGTAAAGGGGAAGGGTACACCAGGTCACATGACCAGAACTTTGGTGGTTCTCCTCCATCCTGGAGCATTTTATTTGCCTAAGGGGGATACTTAGTTATTTTAGCTTTGGTTGGAAGGGTGGGGGTTTTTGGGAGTTCATGCCTGAGGGGTCTTCACTGAATCTGATTTCACTCATGGCACAAAAGATAAACAAATGTCATGTTCTCACCTAAAATCTTACCTTATATGTAAAATGGATTTCCCCATGTAGAAAGGGTTCTTAAATATTTTATTTAAAGATTGCTCATGCTTAGACTTTGGGATATCTAATGGATAAGTTTCTTCATTTATATTTACAAAGTGTAGTAGCTTCTTGAAGCTATGAATTATTTATATTTATTATTTATATGTGTGTAAAAATAAGGACCCCCAACATATACAAGAGGGCCTGCTGTACAGGTTCTTTGATCTGCTTTTCTAAAAGGAAAGCAGGTTGAGAGGTCAACAATCACTTTAATCAGGCACATACATCTTTCACTTAGTTCAAGGGGAAAAGCACCCTGAACTTCAGAGAAAATACAGCTAAATCAACAGACAGTGTTTCCAGCTGCCTGACACAAGCAATACATACGTCACAAATCAACAGACAGATAACTGTCTGATCATACATAC
Source organism: Notamacropus eugenii (assembly GCF_028372415.1). NCBI lineage: Eukaryota > Metazoa > Chordata > Mammalia > Diprotodontia > Macropodidae > Notamacropus > Notamacropus eugenii. The sequence continues at coordinate 139,868,349 of NC_092875.1, read as the reverse complement.
CTACATTTGGGGGTGGGGAGAGGAGGATGACTCCTTAGCTGCTGCCCAGAGTCTCATCTGACCAAACAAACACTTCCAATCAGTAAGCCCCAAAGTAAAGCCTCACCTCAGTGTAATTTTGCATTTTTTCAGAGCTAGAGGGCATCACAACCCTTGAGAACCAGTACCTCATTAGAAAATTAACAAAAGGTGGGGGCCTTCCTACAAATTTTCCTTAATCAAACTCCCCTTAATGGGCAGGCTCATTAATGGGTGGGCAAGATCTCATTAAGAAACAAAATTAACAATAAGCAAAAAGGCATTATCAATACAATGTGTCATAAGAATTTTGTTAGGCATTAGTAGTCTTTTTGAAATATGTAGATTGGTCATTTATTATTATAAGTCAAGTTTTTATCATTTACAATAGGTCTTCTATTCATTAAGTATCTGCTATGTGTAAGTAAGTCATTCTGTTGGACATTAGGAATGCCTAAATACTCAATTCAGTCAGGGCTGTGACCTCACCACTGATCACAGAGACAAAAGTCTCTGCCTTTAAGTCGATTATGCTTTATTGGAGGAAATACAGCATGTACAGAAATGAGTAAAAAACAAAGTCATTTAAGGAGTTAATATCAGAGGGTCAGAGAATTCTTCCTAGAGAGGGAGCATGTGAGCCAAACCTTGAATAACAGAAACCAAAATTAACATTTTGTGTGCTCCTTGGATTCCTTTAAGCGAGGTCAAATCAAGAAGCATTTATTAAGATTCTACACTGAACCAGGAGTTGTGCTAAGGCCTAGGAATGCAAAGAAAGGAAAACAAAAAGTCTCTGCTCTCAAAGAGCTCACAATCTAATGGGGAAGACAACATACAAACAAGTAAAAACAAGATAAAAACAGGATAAATTGGTGGTAGTGTCAGTGGAAAGACACTGAGATTAAGGAGGCCTGAGAAAGGTTTTTTATAGAAGGTGGGACTTTGGCTGAGACATGAAAGAAGCTCAGGAGGCGAGAGGCAGAGATGAAGAGGAAGATAGTTCCAGGCATGAAATTTTAAACAAGATTTGGTTACCAAAAGTACCCAAACAAAAAAAAACCCCATAATTCATGATAGAGATAAGGACTGTACCTGCAATATATCGATAGAATACCTGGAGAAGGAAACTCCCTATACCAGCTACAGATTAGCACATTCTCTGCAACTGATAGTCTAGAACAGAGGTATCAAATGCAGGGCCAGGGGCACTACATTAAAATGGGCATTACATTAAGATGTAATTTCAAAATGCTTAACAAATAAAAATATGATACAATGTGGATGATGTTCTTTTGTGACTTTCTAAATCAGCATGTGGCCTGCATGTGGGTTTGACACCACTGGTCTAGAGCAGTAGGGATTAAATAACTTGCCCAGGGTCACAGAGCCAGCGTGTGTCCAGGATGACACTTGAACCCAGGTTTTCCTGCACTGCAGCATGGCAGCCTCTCATTACATCATAGTCTCACCTTTTAAAGACCTTTTGTTATGTCACCTGCACACATTATAATCATATTAACAGTTAGGACATGCTTTGTCATTTACTTTATTCTCTTCCCTTGAAGTGTTAGCACTGAAGCCTCAAAAGGTACATGCATATCTAAGTTTGCTCATTTTTAAAGGTTTTTTGTGTAGTATATCAGTTTTTTATGGGTTTTAACATATCTAGGTGTTTATTATTTAGTGTGTTTTAGAAATATATGTGATGTGCATCTCAACATTTAATAGATCTGAAAACAATTTATAGCATTTCCTTGCTAGAGTGGCCTATAGCCAAGTATATCTTATTTTTTAATCCTCATACTTTCCACTTATCTACCCTCCCACTCTTACACATTAACTACTTTATTTTATCAGATGAGAAGTGGTTTACGTCAGTGCCTGGTGCATAGTAGGTTCGATATAAATGTTTTTATTCCTTTTTCTTTCCTTTCCCTTCTGTGTATTCCTTCTCGTAAGACAGAGAGAGCAAATAACATTTGAAGGTACATTGGGTTGACTGCTTTGGCTCTGGGCAAATGCTGATTTATTCCACAGTGGGGCACAGAGGGTAACAACAGAGTGGTTATACCACATGTAAATTTTGGCCAAACCAAGTAAATTAAGCACAGAAAAAAAAATTGGTTTCCTCATTTTTGAGAACCTCAGATTATCCTAAAACAAATTCTTCAATGGACAGAAGATTCTAGCTCCTCACAAATGCTGTGTTTAAGCATCATAATAAAATGGTAATTTTCTTAATTTGGGGCTTTATTATTAGTTTCTGTTAAATGTAGAAGTTATATATTTTAAAAAAGGGTAGGCTTTTTAAATAATGAACTTGTAAACATTTAAAATTTATTTGCAAGGTTACATTATATCCATTGTGTTTTCCCTGACATGAATCATGATGTCTAGTCAAACAAACTATTTAGTTATAATTAATTATATGGCTTGTAAAAAGTATGGTATTTGTATTTTGTTTTTGGCGTTTTAAAGATGTGATTAAAGAAAAAGGATTGGAACACGTCACAGTTGATGACTTGGTGGCAGAGATAACTCCAAAAGGCAGAGGTAAGAAATAAGTTGTTTGAAACAGTCTCTTTTTAGGAATCTAAATTCTGTAGAACTAAACACTCTGGATTAACTGTAAGTCTAATACATTACATTGATTATTTGACAGTCTATCTTCATTTCCTAGCCATTATTCTGGGATTTCTTCCCTTGCTTAGTAGGTCTATTCCAAGCCCCTAATTTATACCACCTCCAAAAGTGACAAGAACTGGCCACTTGTATATCCTGCGTGACAGTCTGTTAGACTGCAAAGTTTGCAGTACAGCCTCATCCATAGCTCCTCCTCTGATGCTTTCTTTACTTAGAAGTAGCAAAGGAAAGAAATATTAATTTATCTGAATTCTGAAGCCATGAAAGAGCAGTGACCTTGCAAATCTTATATTTTTCTCTTGAAGTTGATACCTTGATAGCATTTATGCTTTTGTTTGTGGCATAAATTATTCATGATGTTTAATCAGTCACATAGCCCTTAAGACAAAGAGGCAGTTTGCCTTAGAGTCACAAAGACTGGAATTCAATTCTTGCCTTTAATAATGTAAAGATTATGTGATCATGAGCAAGGTCGCTTAAGTTATCAATTCCACTAATGATTCTTTTTAAAAATTATATCAATAATTAAATTAAATTTAATTAATAATGAATGAATTAAAATTAAATTAAAATAAATTTAAAATTTGTTGGTGTCTTTTGTTTTTGTATTCGCTACATTTCCCCAATGTATACCTCCCCCTGTCTCCCTTTCAAAGATCTGTGCCTTACAATAAAGAAAAAAGAAGAGGGAAGACAAAGGGATAGGCGAATGGAGAAGTTCAAAAAATTCTGGCATTATATGCACTATTTGACACCCACACTGCCTCATGCCTGCAAAGACATGGGGGGATGTTCATTCTCATCATATCTCTTCAAAGCTGAGCTTAGTTATTATAATTTTGTGGCATTCAGATATGATGGTTTTATAGTTTTGTTTTTCTTTTTTCTTTTGTAGTCATTGTGTTGTTTTTTTAGACTATCTTCACTTTATATCAGGTTATGAGTTTTCTTTGTTATAATTATTTTTTATAGCACCATAATAGTCCATTCATGAACCACAGTTTGTTTAGACATTCCCTAAGCAATTGATTTCCTGACTTGTAAGTTACCAAGTAGTTGCTGCTCTATAAGAGTTTCTACACATTGGAGTTTCCCATATGGACAGAACTGTAGGTCTAGATGACATAACCCCCTCCAAAAAAAGAAAAAAAAATCCCCTGTATCAAATATGTTTGATAAAGTTCTGATATCAGAGAAAGAGATAGTATTAGAACACGTTAAATACAAACACATACATAATCATATATGTACATATAGTACTATATGAGAAGAGAGATTAATATAAATGACCAAGAAACTTTCCCCAGTAATTAAGTGGTCAGAGGATATAAGCAGTACTCAAAAGGAGAATTGCAGATTTTTAACAGCCATATGGAGGATTACTCCAACTCTTTAATAAAAAATGAAAGTTTAAATGGTGATTTCACCTCATATTCAGCACATATTCACCTCATATTCTGGCACAGATGGCCAGAAATTTGAATAGTCAATATTGGACAGTCTGCAGAAAAATAAGTACATTAATTTCACACACACAAGTGGGATCTCAAGGTAAAATAATATGGACATTTTAGTCACTGTTTTAGTGTAATTATAAATCATGATGTCATAGATAAAGATATATTTTGCAGTATGTGTGTATGTATGTGTCTATATTTCCCAAAGAGTTCAAAACACAAAGGAAAGTCCCTTATGTACCAACATATTCATAACACTTTTAGTGATGGGAAAGAACTGGAAACAACATACCCATCACTTAAGACAGGCAAAGGAGAGTGTCTGACAGAATTGTAAGAAAATTTGAAGAGTGAAAACTCAGATTTAGCCAGGAGGCTAAGGAAAGTTTCATGAAGGAAGTTTCACCAGGTGGACATGTGGAAGGAGGATCCTAGGCATGAGGAATCACCTCTACAAATACATAGAGACAGGAGAAGACAAGATAATATTGGAGAACAACAAGTTATCCAATTTGGCTGAAACTTGGACTTGAAGTAAAGAAGGTGGATCCTGAGAAGCCCTTACTGCTAAGAGGTTACATTTCATAATCCAGGTTTTAGGGGGATAAATTACTGAAAGTTTGCCAGGTAGCATTATAGGCTTATCTAAGGGCAAAGAAAATGAATTGTTGGTACAGGTCCTTCCAGGGATGTTCACCAACCTGGCAATAGGCAAGAACGTGAATAGGGAGGCCTAGAATTGCAAGTTGGTTTGGTTGGCACAAAAAATCATCAGTAAGAAGGTTGGCCACAAAAAGATGACCTGTAGTGTCTCATTCAGGTCTTCTCCTAAGGTAGAGAATTAGTACATATGTTGAGGAAATCTCAACTGTGTGGTAAATGTATTTTAATAGGTCTTTCATACTTTTAACTTAGACTTTTAAAGTTCCCTTTCTGGTGTTAACCTGGCTTCTTTATAGAATTCTCTTTCACAGGCATGAGTCATATGGCAAACTTTACTGTATATGAATTGGAAGTAGTCTGTATGCTATTTTATTTCTTTTTCTATTTCATTCTTTTCAGCACTTGTACCTGACAGCGTGAAGAAGGAACTTTTACAACGAATAAGAACTTTCCTTGCTCAGCATGCCAGCCTCTGAGATGGGCTACGATACCACCACCATGTACTTTGATTTCTTCAATCTATAAAAAAAAACATGCCATACATTTGGAGTGCATTTTCTGAATTAGTGTTTTTTTTTTTTTGTATGATGAATTTTACATGTTTTGGTAATGAGCCATGTGTTGTATTGATATTTTTTCTTGAAGATTATTTTAATAATAAAAATAAAATGTAAATGTTTGAAAATGACATATTTCTACTATATTATTCTGTTTTGTATTTCTAACTTTTAACATTGACTAGAAATGTTATCTACAGGTATTCTCTTTTATTATAAAAATGTCTTTAATCAATAAATATGTTTATTAAGCACTGTACTAAAAATTAAATATAAGATTCTACTCCAAAGAACTTATAGACCAAGCTTCCCATCCTTTTCCCTTGGCCTATAGACCAAGTACAAAGTACACTTTAAGGCCTCATTGCTGGCAAAGTAGGAGTAAGAACATTGATGAAGATGAGTCTGAGAGGAATCTTTGGCCTCATCTGGACCCCTGGTCCTGAGATGAAAGAGCACCATACGTAACCTAGCCAACACCTTAGGAGGAGGGCAGGCTTTCCTCAGAGAACAAGTATAGCTGACTGGTAATAGTTGTATTCTCCCATAGGGAATTCCATTTGTAAACTTTAATAATTTGGTCTATGATAGAATATCATTCTACTGAATTTTAAAATTACTCAGATTTTAATTAGTCCTACTTAAGCCCTACGAAGGGATTTCTGCAATTTCAGGGCTATGCTTTCATATATAAAGTACTTCTTAAGTATAGGCCATTCACTTCATGAAGTCTATAGCCTTTTATGATTTGTCAGCTGTCAAAAGTTGCTAAATTATATAAAACTTTTAGTCTAAAGAAAGGAGGAAAATGACCTTTTCATGCTCTAGAAGTGAAGTTGCAAAATTCCGTAAGCTATTTTTGAGTAAAGCACAACTAAGAATTGTTTAGATATTTGCCCACTCCACTCATTAAGCATAATGATAGAGTGTTGCTCACTGAGGGCAAAAGGCTCACAGAAATAGATTTTTTTTTAGCTATTCCAAATATTTTAATAAAGGGTTATCTGCAAGGCATTTAAAATACTAGTTTGTGAGGATAAATGCCATTGAAGAGAGAGAATACAGAATGCAGGTAGCCACAGAGCTGAGGAATTTTCTTTATTTGGGGCAGGATCTGAGAATCCACTTTTTTCTGATTGGCCTAGCACTGCTCTGTAATCTCATATTTCTCCTTTTCTGTGTCAAAAATCTCTCCTTGCTGGCTAGGTTTACAGATCCTCTTCTTGGAGTAAGCATTGGTCAGTAAGATCTGGAATTTTTATGCCCAAACGGTTAACCGTGGTAGAAGTGACTGACAAATTTCTAATGGGTCCTTCTACAGAGGAACATGGTTGATGGTTAGAGGTCCAGTCACCAGTAGCAAGCCACTAGCCAGCTGCATCAGGAAAATCACTCACTTGCGTGTGGGCCAGTGAACATGATCAGAACAGTCCCTGGCGTGATGCTAGCTCAAAGTATCCTCACATGCTGCCTGAAGGGTTTTTTGCCATAACTTAGCAGTTTTCTAGGCACATCCGTAGTACGGTAAAAGCTAGGCATTTTGCGAATCTTTACCACATGGGGTTCCTCCACTCTTATCACCACAAACTGGCTTTGAGATAGTAGCTGGCATCATCTCTTTTTTTTTTCCCTTTCAATCTTGGTTTTTGGTGCAGTGTATCTCTACTTGTACGTAGCTCTCTTGGAATACATTTCAGACCTGGAGTATCTACCGATCCCTGGACCTGAACTGAGTTCCAACTGCAATGCTTTCAAGGCTTTTTCACCACCATTTCAGCCACATCTTCCTTTTTGCTCTCCTTATTTTCCTTTGGTTCCTTTGGGGGCTTTTTGTCTGCCATCTTGAGAGAAAGGAAAGATCCAGAAATAGATTTTTTTAAATATCTGAAAAGTAGAAGGTACCTTTGAGATTGTCTAATCAAGGAACTCTTATGGTGGGGTCAGTGGTTTGTAAACAAAAGGGGGAAAAACTGCATCTTAACTTTCACTATCCTCTGACTGAAATTAACATTTCCTGTTGTGGGCAACATCGCAGTAGTCAAGGCTTCGCCAGACAGCCAAAGGAGGTCTATGACACAAAAACGGTTAAGAGATTCTAATGTAGTCAAACCCCCTTATATGACACATCAAAGAAAGCTTCAATAGCTTTTGTGATTTAGTAGATGGTCTTTGGTATAGAAATTCATCACCTGTTGCTGGTGTGATGAATCAGTCTAGGTTAATCCTCAGATGGCAAGAATGTAATGTCACCAGTTCTTTACAGATTGATAAAACCTTTAAGAAATTGCCCTCCACGTGCATTGGAGCTGAAAGATCTTAGAAACAAAGTGACTAAGTGTCCATTCTCTTTGACTTAGTTTCTGTTGCTAGACTTATACTCAGTTCATGAGCAAAAAGAAAAGCTCGATATAAAGTCAAATGTTTGTAGCAGCACCTTTTGTTTTAACAAACAGTAAATGCCTATTAATACGGGGATGGGGGAGTGACTAAACCAATTGTGGCACATGAATGCAATAGAATATTACGGTACTGTAAGAAGCGATAAATTCAAAGAAGAAGATGTATATGAACTGATGTAAATTATGCATAGTAAGAAAAGCAACATACCAAATAATTGTAGCAATGTTAATGTAAAAAAGAACCACCACAAAACAATTGAACTTCAATGCTGTGCCCAAAGAAGAGACAGGAGAAGCCTGGGCTCCCCTTGCTTCTCTCCAGAAGTAAAGATCCATCCACAGGTGTGGAACACTGTATAAAATGTCAGATTTTTTCCGATGTGTTGGTTGATTTTGCTGATTTTTTTTCTCTTTTAAAAAAATTACCATAAAGGAATTCCCCATTATGAGGGAAATCTAGACAATTTTTTTAATCAATAATTCACTATTTTTTTTTTTTAAGTTTATCCCACCTGGTCATTTTGCCATGCACCCTGCCACTGCATTGTGGGGAGAGATAGGTGAACCTCTGACTCCAAAGTTAAGTGTTATTTCCACTGGACTGTCAGCTGTGTTAGAAACTCATAAAATGATTCCTATTTACTGCATAAGCAAATGAAGTCATTACAACTCCTGTATACTTTTCTAGTATAGAGTAAAAGGACTTCAAACTAAGTTATTTAAATTGTGCCTTTGCTTTAGCATAGCAAATATATTGTTTTATCCCCCAATGCCAAAGCAAGGACCAGATGATTTGGAAGAGTGCTAGATAATTGGATGTTGCATTTTTCATACCTTTGTGAATGACCTCATTCCAACTCAAGAGAATTGTTACAGCTGCTCACCAAACAACATGTGAAAATATCCCATCTTATTTATTAGTTTTTTCAAAGTAGTTATCTAAAGTTACCTTCTAGCTTCAACAAAAATTCCTTTCTATGACCACCAAAGCTCCTGAACAAATGTAATAAGAAAAGCCTTGGCACTTGGGTACCAGAAAATTCTGGTTTCTAGTCTCTGTCTCTGAATTGCCAAGTAAGATACAGTCCCTCTCCCTTAATTTCTTTATCTGCAAAATAGATCTGATGATGTTAATCTGCCATTCAGGAAATGTTAGATAACTAAGATTGAAATGAGCAAAAGAGCAAATGAGCAAAAAAATGAGCAAAAATGAGCAAAAAAAAAATGGAGTCTCTGATATGCTTTTTGCAAACAATAGGTGCTTAATAAATGCTGACTTGACTAGAGAAAGGCAAAGTAGTATAAAGAAGAGAGCTGAATTTAATCAGAAGGTTGGTTCAAATACCTGCTCTGCTGTTTACTACTTGTATGACCTTAGCTAAATCATCTCTTGGAACCTCAGTTTCCTTATTTATGAAATGAAGGAGTTAAACTAGATAATCTTTAAAACTTCTTCGAGACTGAGATCCTGTGAAAATTTATGAACATGTGAAGCGTCTCTCTGTGGCAAGGCTTTCCAGAATTTGAGTGCAAAGGGATTTTACCTGAGAGAAATGACTTTCATCCTTATCCCCCACAATCCCTACATGATTTTTATTCTTGCATCCCTACTGTGCATAGCACAGTCACTAGCACATAGGTGAGCTGAATTAATGTCTATTGAATTGAATTCATTTCCCTTTAGTTGAATTCATTTCATTTTGATTTCAGAAATCTTAATGATAATATTGTTGCCTGCAATAATAAGTACTTAATACTTGTTTATTGAATTGATAATTGTTGAATTTTGAATTGGATAACAAATATCAAAGAAGCGGGGTCAGAGTCACATGTAGAGGGTTAGCCTTTGATCAGGAAGACCTGCCTCTGATGTGTACTAATTATGTGATCATGGGCAATATCATAAAGGATGTCTAAAGAGATTTGACTAAAAGCACTGTGAATACAAATGGCAGAGAGCAGAAAGACAAGTTCCTCTGAGGCAAGGGAAACAGCTATTTAAGGATATCTTATAGTTCTGTGTATCTTTCACAGGACAAAGTAGTGGTTATTACTTACTAAGTAGTCAATAAACATGTGTGGGTTAATTGACAACATGTATGCTTTTTCCAGAATTCAAATGGCTATCTAGCTGTTCTTCTTACTGGCCAGCAGGGAGCACTCGGAGCCTTTTTTATGGACCTCTGAAGCCAGTTGCTAATTATACTCTCCTTTTTTTGGTTCTGCCCAATCACCTCTTTCAAGATAAAGGAATAATTGAATTCAAGTCTAATTTGGAGATTTCTGATGGCCATTCGTCGTAATTTGAAGGACTAAGCAACATATTTTGATGTTTGAGTTAACCAGGACGTCCCCCCCCCCAAATAAAAGGTAATTCAACTTATCCATTCAGATCCGTCTAGTTAGATCAGCAAGTTGCTTTATATAGGAATAGCTGCTACTGAAATAATTTTCTTTGCAATGTCAACTCTAACCTTTCATGAGTAGGACAGCTAGTTTAGGACAACCTAGTGGGTAGAGTGCTGCACCTGGAGTCAAGAAAATGAGTTCAAATCCAACCTCAGATTATTTATTAGCTCTACAATCCTGGGTAAATCACTCATTCTCTGCCTTGTCAGTAAAATGGAGATAATTGTAGCACCTACCTCTTAGAGTGAGCAGCTAGGTGGTAGAATAGATAAAGTGCCAGACTTGGAGTCAGGAAGACTGTTCTTCCTGAGTTCAAATCTGGCTTCAGATACTTACTAGCTGTGTGATCCCGGGAAAGTCATTTAACCTTGTTTGTTTCAGTTTCCTCATCTGTAAAATAAACTAGAGAAGGAAATGGCAAACCACCCTAGCATCTCTGCCAAGAAAACCCCAGTTGGAGTCACAAAGCTTCAGACATGACTGAAAAACAATTGAACTTCCCAGGGTTGTTGTGAGAATCAAGTGATATAATATTTGTAAAGCACTTTACAAACCTTAAAGCGCTATATAAATGTTATTATTGATAAAAACAGTGAATTATTAATAAAATAAAAACAAAATGTTATTTCCTTGTTCCTTCAATATTCCACCTCAGATATTAAGTCATCCAAGGAGTAACTCTGAAATATGATAATAATCAACAAGATTTTGTCTTCTTTCTTATGATATTCGCAGTCCAAAGGGAAGTGGTGCAGTGGATAGAGCACTGGAGTGAGATAGGTCTGAGTTCAAATCTAGCCTCAGATCTTTACGAGTTGTTTGACCTTGGCACACAGCATCAAATCACTTAACTTCTATCTGCCTCAGTTTTCTCATCTATAAAATGGAAATAATAATAGAACCTACCTCCTAGAGTTGTGAGGATCAAATTAGTTAACATATAAAAAGTGCTTTGAAAATCTTAAAGAACTATATCTACGATAGATAAGGATGGTTTTAAGTAGAGTATGATGTGACAGCCTGTAATTAATGAATATCCTGCAGATACTCCATGAATCTCAATTTTTGCTAGCAGGGGAAAAGACAGCCTATGTGTAGGTAGGAGATAAAAATTGATAACTGATGAAAATTGACATATACCATGTCCTGCATCCCTAAATGAATGCTATTAAGATATTACCTCAATGGAATATATAACCCTTTAGAGGAGATTCTACCACATCCACAAATATATCTCTTTGTGGATCTCTCTTTTCGGCTTTGAGCCTGAGATAGGAGATCGCTTATCCTGAAACACCAGAAGGAACTGATAGGGAGTGTTTCTTCCCTTTGTAGCCTGTCTTGTTACTCCCAAGCAAGAGTTCTCTGAGCTTCTCTCTGTATGGTTAGATCATCAAAAAGCAATCTTACCAACCCATGTTATCCCAGCTCTTTCAAGAACATAACTTCAACTATATTAAGATTTAATGTGATGCCCTTAACTGTTATGGAAGGCTGTTATTTTTAAAAGTTCATTTTACCAGCATTTCTATGTGTTTTGCAGAATACTCAGGGAAGACAATGGCTGTCATGTTGCCCAGGATCTCTAATATGAGGATGCACACAGTAAATTCTTCCTGAATTTTAGTGGCAAAGTCTTTTATCAAACTCTGTAACCCAATGCATTTCCCTTTAGGCTTCAGCTGCCAAGAAACACAGGCTTAAATTCATTGCTCATTTTGTAACACCCATCTTTCCACTCCTTTTAGCTGTTGGTGTGTGTGTGTGTGTGTGTGTGTGTGTGTGTGTGTGTGTGTGTTTCTTATTTAGAATTTCCTTTTTATTTTAATCTGTAAATGGGATTTTATCAATATATAGAGCTCAAATCATTTGACAATTTCTCTACACCATATAGTTTTACAGACAGCAGCTTGTGACACTCAAAGGTTAAGCAGTTTGCCCAGGGCCACACAGCTAGTATGTGGAAGATGCAAGACTTTCTCTTTTTATATGGCATTTAATTTTGTAGGTCTTGTCAAATGATTTTTGGAAGTAGGTGGTGTATAAATCTCCAATAAATACATACACATACATACAAAGACAATACCTTGTGCTCAAAGCACTGTGAGTCATACCTCAGGTTTAAAGTTAGTTTCTTACACAGATGCTACTATCAGCAGCAACAACACAATAATAAGTACAGTAATAGCATTTAGCTAACACTCTAAGGTTTACAAAATGTAGCATAAATGTTATTTCATTCAATCCTCAAAGCAATCCAGGCCTTAGGTATTCTTATTATCTCCATTTTACAGAAGGGAAAACTGAGGCAAAGAGGTTAAGTGACTTGCCCTGGGACACGTAGCTAGTAAATATCTGAGTCTGGATCAGAACTGAGAGCATCCTAATGCCAAGTCCAGTGCTTATCCATTACATCACCTGAGGCATAGGAAATTCAAGTTTGCAGGGTTCCCTGACCAATTTTCTCCATTAGGATATGTTTCTTCCACATTTTTCAAATTTTACATTATGCATTTGTCATGAGTAAAGAAGTATTGTCATTGTGTTTTTCCTGTAAAAGTGCACGTGTGTTTGTTTTTGTTGTTGTTGTTGTGTTTGTCCTTCATTTTTGAAGAAGACCATGCCATCAGAGAAATGATGACATGACTTGCACTTGACTTTGTTTTGAGTGAGGGAGGGCTGTGCAGGTCACCAGCCTCACTTCTCCTCCTGAGCCATCTGGATCCAGTGACCAGATGTTCATCAGGATGACTGGAGGCGTGTGGTTAGAGAATCTCCAACTCATAAAATTATACCAGTTATATTTATACCATCGATAAACACTGAAAAAATGGAAAGAACATTGAGTTTCCAGCTGGAAGACATCTATTTGAATTCCTTCTCTGGTATTTTACTACCTGTATGATCTTAAGCAAGGCATTTAACATCTAAGGATCTCAGTTGCCATCCATTAAGAGAAAGAGTTGAACTAGGTGATCTCCAATACCTCTCTGAATTGTAAAGGCAAAAAGTTGTGCTGGACTTGAGTGCTGGTCTTAATTGAGGAAGAACTAGATTCAAATTTTGCTTTGAACACTTAGTAGTTCTTACTAGGTACTATGTAACCATGTGGAAGTGACTTAGCCTTTCTGAGTCTCGGTTTCCTTATCTGTAAAATGGAGATAATGCCTGTGTTTCTAATCTAATGGGGTTATGAGTCTTAAATGTGATTATGTAATTAAATGTCAGTTATTATAAAATCCTATGAACTTAAATTGCTGGAGAAGTACTATAGTTATTACAAAGTCTCCCTTGATTTTTTCAAAACTTATAGCTGCATCTTCAATTAGCAACTATAAAAATAAATATTTTCCCTAAACAAACAATGTCAATGTGACAGCCTGACACAGCAAAGGAGCCAAGACAGTAACTAGTGCATGTAATCTTTGACTATTTGACATTTTGGTGTGCGTGCTTACAGGTTGGAGGAAAATAATTCCCATCACAGAGAATCATATTATAGTGTAACTCAATAGGATGATCTAAAATATAAGACCAAAACTTTAGAAAAATATCTTAGAAATTACAATCCTAGATGCCCTGCCTTAATAAGTTTAACAATGACAACGATGAAATCATGCCCCATGAGTATTGGTTTTAGGAACTGATTATATTTAGCATATAGAAGAAAAGTCTTGGAAGACATGTTTTAGGGCATGTTACTATTAAAATGTCTGAAGTGTTGTTATGTGGAAGATAATTAGATATCTTCTTGGCCCTCTGATCTCTTAGCTGGAAGTTAGAGATACTCAGATTTTGCCACAATGTAAGAAAAAACTTTCTAAAAATTAGGAGCTGTCCGCAAGAAGGAGTTTCCTCAGGAAATAATGAGCTACCTATCACTAAAGAACTTCAGGTGAAGGATTACTGAATCATAGGACCATAGGTCTGGAGTTCAGAAAGAACCTCAGAGATCATATGGTGCAATGCCTTCATTTCTAAGGTTGAGAAAATTGAGGTCAAGAGAGGTCAGGTGACTTGTCCAGGGTTATGTGAGTAGTAAGCATCAGATATGGGCTTTGAAGCCAAGTTCTCTGTCTCCAATTTCCCTTCTATAAAGATACAATAAATTCTTCTTTGATTTCACTGCTCTTTCCACTGTACTACATTTGTTGGAAATACTGCAGAGGAAATTCCTTCTCTAAGTGCAGACTGGAATAAATTACTTCTCAGGTACCTTCTAAATCTCAGATTCTATGACCCGCAAAGCAATTGGATCTCATTTTTAAAGTTTTATTGATTTTTTTATTTTTTAGTCATACTTGTTATTTAAAAAAAATCCATCTGCTGACTCTAATATCTTACTTCTGAGGTTATCTTCCATTTATAATGCATGTATGTATGAATACACATATTATGTAAATATGTACATGTAAGCAAACACACAATGTCTTCCTTTTTAAAATGTAAGCTCTTTGATGTAAGGGAATGTGGTTTTTTTTTTCTCTTTTCTTTGGACTCTCAGCACTTAGTGCCATACATAGTACATAGCAAGTGTTTAATAAATTTTTACTGATTGATCAATAAACCTCTCTTTCCTCTCAGCAAATCTTCTCTTGTAACAAAGATGAAAGAGGGGAGGAAGTTCAGCAAATCAATATGTGTGAGTGTGTGTGTGTGTGTGTGTGTGTATTCTGTATCTGATGTCTTATGCTGCTCTCAATAGAAAAATGTAAAAAGGGTGAGTTTTAAGAAAAAATAATGAATCCTATTTTTGATATGTTGAGGTTGAAAAGCCTACAAGATATTCAGTTGAAATATCTGATAGGCAATTTGTAATGTGGAAGGGGAAATCAAGAGAAAATTGAAATAGTATTGGATATATGGATTTGCAAGTCATCTTCATAAAAGTTACAAATGAACCTATGAGAGTTGGTGAGGTAACCAAGCAAGATAATGTAAAAACAGAAGTCCCAGGACAGAGCTTCGGGGAATCACTCTGGACATGTGGTATGACTAAAGAGTGGTCAGATATGGTTGGATAGATAAACAAAGAACAAAGAGAAAGGGAGAGACAGATACAGAGAGGGAGAGAGACAAAGAGGAAGAGAGAGAGAGAGAGAGAGAGAGAGAGAGAGAGAGAGAGAGAGAGACAGAGAGACAGAGAGACAGAGAGACAGAGACAGAGAGACAGAGAGACAGAGAGATAGAGAGAGAGACAGAGACAGAGACAGAGAGAGAGAGAGAAGAAAAGGGAGAGGGAGAGAGAGAATCCAAGATGTTCATTTTCAGTTGAGTAATGATGTCACAAGTCAGATTGCAAGGGGTCAAGAAGTGAGAAGAGAGGTAATGAAGCCATTTAACAAGATAGCAGACTTCCTCTAGGACTGTTCAACAGGACATGAGCTGGAGTAAAAATGAATGGCATTCTTATCAGATTTGAAGATGACATCAATCTATGAGAGATAACTAACCTGGATGACAAAATTATGATTGCCAAATATCTCAATTGACTAGTGCATTGGACCAAATCTAATAAAATAAAATGTAATCAAGATAGATAAATGCAAAGTCTTACATTTGGATAAAAAATAAAATTCATAATTATAAGATGGGGGTGCTATGAACAGACAGCAATTTGTCTGAACAAGATCTGAAGCTTTTAGGACACTTCAAGTGCAATGTGATATGGCAACCAGGAGATCTAATGAGATCTTAGTCTACATTACAATAGGTATAGTATCCAAAGCTAAAGACATAATAGTCTTACTTCACTCTGTCATAGCCAGACCATATCTGATATATTGATCAGTTTTGGATAACATAATTTTAAAAGTACTTTAATAAAGTAGAAAGTATACAGAAGAAAGCAACCAGGTTGGTGAAGAGCCTCAAATACATTCAATATCTTTTGAAGGAGTTGAGCACATTTAATAAGGCTAATAGAAGACTTACGAAAGATAGGATAGATATCTTCAGAAATGCTGAGGGTTGTCACAGTTTATGTTTAGCCTCAGAAGACATAAATGGGAACAATGGATGGATTTGAAGAAAGGCAAATTTAGGTTCAGTGTAAGAGAAACACTTCCTATTAATTGGAACTACTCAAAAGTATAATGTGTTAGCTAAGTAGGTAGTGGATTCCCCCTCATTTGAGATCTTAAGGTAAAGTCATTCAGTAAATCAATAAATATTTCTTAAGCACCTCCAAATGGGCCAAGCACTGTGTTAAGTGCTGAGGATTCAAATAAAAAAAGGAAGATAGTCCCTGACCTCCATGTGTTTACAGTCTTCTGAGGGAAGAACCAGTTGTTTGTCCTTCTTGAAAAGGAACAATGACACCAGAAAGGTGATGTCTTGACTTGCAAATGAGTTAGATTTAATTGAGACAGAGTTGTAGGAAATCATCAGCATCTCTGCTCCAGAGTCATCTGAGTCCAATGGCAAGACATAGGTCAGGACAGGTGGTGATGGTCCCTGAAGCAGTGGGAGACCTTGACCTTTTAAGCTAAGGTCTTTTCCAAGTCTCAGTATATCTGGGACAATACCCATGTAGTTAAAAGGTAGATAAGAATTGAGGCAAAAGATGATCTAATTTGCCTTCACAAAATAATCTGTCTGAGAGGGAAAGACCTTCAGAGTTTCTGGCCAGAACTAAAACAATTGCTATTTACACTCCCTCTAAGCCATCAAAACCCAAACAATGAGCAAGTGAGGCTCAGTCTGGGACCTATTATTGGCCAATCAGTGAGAACCGGAGTGATTCGGGTTCAAAGGCATGGTGAAGTAGCTCCCAATCTACAAAAGGAAGCTGAAAAGCAAGGGGCAGAAGAGGGAGCTGGGAAGTACCATACTCAAGTCATGGTGGAAAAATCAGAGAAGAACCAAAGTGGTGAAACCAGGTGAGAAGTGAAATGTTCTAAGCTGAGCTCCTATCTGAATGGAAGTTTTGGAGTTCACGACTTTACCCTTTAATCAGAGGGACACAAGGTGGTGTTAGGGTGGAGTACAAAGGCTAATCAGGTCTTGTGCAGGGTGATGAGATTTTCCCAGTGGAGATCTTTCTGAGACAGGGTGGAAAAATAAGAAAAATCCCAAAGTAGTGTGGCCAGGGTGAAAAAAGAGGAGGCAAAAGGGTAAACATTCACTCTTTGGGGATACTGTAAAGGGAATTCTGTTTCAAGTACCATTTGGACTAGTTAACCTCTGCACTTTCTTCTATCTCTGTCAATATTTTAAGGCAATTTTTAAACAAGCATTCACCATCATCTTGTTTTTATATCACTCCTTCCTCAGATAACATTCATTCTCTTATTTTCATTAATTCTGTGTTTTAAAAAATTAAACTTAGAGTATCCTCTTCTCTCTGCCTAAAACAAGTTTTTGGGTAAGTATCAGACTATTATCAATTCATGTCTGGATTCTCCATTGCAATCTAGAACTGCATTGTTAATGAAAGAGGGACCAAAATATTTTATATACCAGATGTGTGAGAGGTTGAGCTGGTATTGTAGCTCAAATAGATGACTATGCCATTTTTGCACAGATGTTGAGCCATAAGGGAACTTCCAAATAACAGCAATGCTGTCATCAAAAAGAAGCTTTGAAATGTTCCCCAAGCATTTGGACAACTATTCAATAAAGATTCTAGAATTTTGTGCCAAATCCCACAAAAGTGGCTGTATTGATGTGGAAAAAAATTATCGTGTTACCATCTGCTTACTTTGACCATACTAGAATATCTAGCTTTGAGCTGGACTTTCTTTCTGAAGGGCTGCTAGCATGTTAGCTATTACATGTGGCTAACATGGAATTAGCTCTTGAGATTTTTTTATTATTATCAGTTTAAATGATGGAGATTATCTAGCAAATGGATTATCTAACAAATTTATTTAAATATAATTAGTTTAGTTTAGCTGCATTTCCTAGCAATAATTAGCAGATTCAGCTGCTTCTTACATCCACATTCTTATTTTGCAATGACAAATTCATGCCATTAGCTTATTGTTCACCCATTATTTTTGATGAGAATGAATGACATTATGGAAGATATCTTGACTTACAGATGAATTGGATTTAAGTGGGGCAAAATTGCGCAAAGTTATCAGAATCACTTTCTCTTCTAGAGTCATCAAAGACCAGTGGCAAGGCCTGGGTTATAGTAGATGACTTTGGTGTCTTCAGTGTCTGACGAAATTTTAAGCACTCTACAGAGTCTGCTTCAGCTACCTTCATTGCCGATGGAACAAATTGTACTCATCCACCCATTCTGCTGGGGGAAGTCTTCACATGCTTGAGGCAAACATTCTCCTAACTCACCAACAGGTATAATATAGTTGGATGACATACATGCAAGTCATATAATATATGTCTTTTACATAAAAATAATGTTTTAATGTTTATTTATTTTTAGTTTGCAACATTCAATAAAAATAATGTTTTAATGTTTATTTATTTATTTTTAGTTTGCAACATTCATTTCCACACAATTTTGAGTTCCAAATTTTCTCCCCATCTCTCCCCTCCTCTCACCCCATAACACCTTGCACTTTGATTACCCCTTCCCTCAATGTACCCTCCCTTCTATCACACCCCATCCTTCCCTTATCCCCATCTTCTCTCTTTTTTTGTAGGGCAAGATAGATTTCTATACCCCATTACCTGTATTTCTTATTTCCCAGTTGCATGCAAAAACAATTCTCAATATTTGTTTCTAATACTTTGAATTTCAATTTCTCTCCCTCCCTCCCTCCCCACTCATCCCCACTGAGAAGGCAAGCAATTCTATAGGCTATATATGTGTAGTTTTGCCAAAGACTTCCATAATAGTGATGTTGTATAAGACTATATTTCCCTCTATCCTATCCTGCCCCCCATTCATTCTATTTTCTCATTTGACCTTGTCCCTCCCCAAAAGTGTTTACTTCTAATTACTCCCTTCACCCATTTGCCCTCCCTTCTATTATCTCTCTCACCTCACTTGTTTCCTTCTTCCCTGCTTTCTTGTAGTGTAAGGTAGATTTTCATACCAAATTGAGTGAGCATGTTATTCCTTCCTTAAGCCAAATGTGAAGAGAGTGAGCTTCATTTTTTCCCTTTCACCTCCTCCCTGAAAAAGCTTTTTCTTGCCTCTTTTATGAGAGATAATTTGCCCCATTCCATTTCTCCCTTTTACCTCCCAATATATTCCTTTCTCACCCCTTAATTTTATATGTTTAGCTATCATCCCTTCTTATTCAACTCAACCTGTGCTTTCTGTCTATATGTGTGTGTGTGCACATATGCGTATAATCCCTCCAACTACCCAAATACTGAGAAAAATCTCAAGAGTTACAAATATTATCTTTCCATGTAGGAATGTAAACAGTGCAACTTTAGAACGTCCTTTACGATTTCTTTGTCCTGTGTACCTTTTCATGCTTCTCTTGATTCTTGTGTTTGAAAGTCAAATTTTCTATTCGGTTCTGGTCTTTTCATCAAGAATGCTTGAAAGTCCTCTATATCATTGAATAACCATTTTTTCCCCTGAAGTATTATACTCAATTTTGTTTGGTAGGTGATTCTTGGTTTTAATCCCAGTTCCTTTGACTTCTGGAATATCTTATTCCAAGCCCTTCAATCCCTTAATGTAGAAACTGCCAGATCTGTGTTATCCTGATTGTATTTCCACAATATTTGAATTGTTTCTTTCTAGCTGCTTGTAATATTTTCTCCTTGAGCAGGGAACTCTGAAATTTGGCTACAATATTCCTAGGAGTTTTTCTTTTTGGGTCTCTTTTAGGCAGTGATAGGTGGATCCTTTTAATATTTATTTTGCCCTGTGGTTCTAAAATATCAGGGCAGGTTTCCTTGATAATTTCATGAGAGATGATGTCTAAGCTCTTTTTTTGATCATGGCTTTCAGATAGTTCCATAATTTTTAAATTATCTCTCCTGTATCTATTTTCCAGGTCAGTTGTTTTTCCAATGAGATATTACACATTATCTTCCATGTTTTCATTCTTTTGGTTTTGTTTTATAATTTCTTGGTTTCTCATAAAGTCATTAGCTTCCATATTCTCCATTCTAATTTTTAAAGAACTATTTTCTTCAGTGAGCTTTTGAACCTCCTTTTCCATTTGACTGATTCTGCTTTTTAAAGTGTTGTTCTCCTCATTGATTTTTGGACCTCTTTTGCCATTTGTGTTAGTCTATTTTTAAAGGTGTTATTTGCTTCAGCATCTTTTTGGGTCTCCTTTAGCAAGTTGTTGACTCACTTTTCATGATTTTCTTGCATTACTCTCATTTCTCTTCCCAATTTTTCCTCGACCTCTCTTACTTGATTTTCAAAATCCTTTTTGAGCTCTTTCATGGCCTGAGACCACTGCACATCCACTTTGGAGGTTTTGGATGCAGAGGCCCTTACCCCCTAGGTCTTCCTCTGATGGCATGCATCACTCCACCTCATTTGAAAGGATGGAAGAAAATACCTGCTCACCAAGAAAGTAACCTTCTATAGTGTTTTTTTCTCCTTTTTGGACATTTTCCCAGCCAGTTATTTGACTTTTCAGTCCTTTGTCAAGAGGAGGGTATACTCTGGGGACCTGTAAGATCTCAGTTCCTCCAAGGTGACACAATCAAGGGAGAGGAGTTTATTTTTCTCCTGGTCTGCACACTGGTCTAGGAGCAACCAAAAACTTTTCTGCCCAGAATTTGGGAATAGTAGAATTCCTTCTCCACAACTGCCTCCAGCTCTGCCTTACCCCAGGACCATGCTCAAGGCTGAGGTTCAGATCAGCTGCTCAATTCCCCCAGGGGCTTTAGACTGAGTGCTCCACAAATGGATGCTGCTGCTGTTGCAGACACTGCTGCTGCTGCCTCTGCAGCTGCCTGCCACCTGGGCCCAGGGCTAGGGGAGGACCCTGTTCCCTTCTTGCCTAGTTGGAGAAGCCCTCTCACTGACCTTTGAAGGTGCCTTTGGCATTTGTGGGTTGAGGGATCTGAGGACCACTGCTGCTGCTGGGGATTCTGTCCCCAAGGCCTGTTCTGGTCATGTTCCTCCTGGTGTTGAGTGGCCAAAGCTGGGCTGTGCTCTGCTCTGCGTCCAGTGTGATAGACCTTTTTGTTAACCTTTCATCCTTAGGCTGGAAATCTCTTTCACTCTGTTGTTCTGTGGCTTATGCTGCTCTAGAATTTGTTGAGTGTCATTTTTTACAGGTATTTTATGTGCTGTTGGGGAAGAGCTAGTGTATGTGCATCTCTACTCCTCCATCCTGGCTCCATCCCCATAAAAATAATTTTAAAGGTGTCCTGCTTTATACTGCTTAAGATGGAAATTTCATTTGTAATAAGGCTATCTGTACCTCCTGTAATTTTAGCAACAGTATTGTGATATAGTTAATAGATACACAATTATAAATGTAACATTTAAATAAATAATATGTAACAATTATCACTGTTACATAAATTTAATAGTAGGTGTCTTGAAGAGGATTATAGTTTGGTCTTTATGGGTTCCCATTTGTATTGTCAAAAGCTAATAAGACTTCTACCAGAATCTTATGCTGGCTGCTTCCAGCTCTTCTTTTAAGGAGAAAAAACAGTATAATAATGATCAGAGGTGTAATAATTGTACCAAAAACCTCTTTTCTTATGATTTAATATATATATTGTGGATTGAATGACCCAGTCCCACAATTTGGCAAAAAACAAAGTAGATTCCCATTGACTTAGGAATGTCTAAACAAATTGTGGGACATGTGGTGCAATGGAATATCATGGTGCTGTAATAAAGGACAAGTAGATAAATACAGGGAGTATGCAAAGACCTTCATGATTTGATGCAAAGTGAAATAAGCAGAGCCAAGAAAAATATACATGCAAAAACTTCAACAATGTAAACAGGTACTTCTGAGGTGGTTTTTCTAATTGTCTGGAGGGGAAAATTTGGGAGGGATTCTGAGGGTTCCTTCCTCACTCTGCCATCTTGGCACCAGAACTGAGCAAGAGCAGGGAAGCAGCACAAGAGGAAAGGTCTTTCTCACTGAAGTGAGAAGGAAGAAAGATCCAAGAGCAGCAGTGGCATCAGCAGCCATAGTAGTCAACCTCGCAGTAGGAAGCCTGCAGCAAAGCTCTAAGTCTGGGGCAATCCACCAATGAGGCCCCTCCCTCCTGTAAACCAGTAGTCCCCTAGGCAAGTGGGCTTTCTTCACCGCACAGCAAGTCCCCACCTCCAGCACAAACAACCAGTGAGGCTTTGACCCCATTGCTGACCAGTAGTGAAGCCCCAATCTCAGGGCCTGTAAACAGTGAGACTCCTGCCCCAGGGGCCTATCAGCAGAGACCCTGTTTCCATAGCAACCCAAGCAGCAGGGAGTCACACCTGGGACAGACCAGCAACAAAATCCCTCCTCCAGTGCCAGCTACCAGAAAGACTTTATTACCATAGCAACCCAGAAGCAAAGCCCCAATCCTGGAGCAAGTCAGCAGATAAATCCCAGACCCAGAGGAGGCCAACAGGGAGGCTCCACCCCCAATGCAAGGGAAAGCTATCCTCCAGAGAAAACAAGCAACTAAATCCTGAAGCCCAGTGAAAGCCAGAAATAAGATTCCAAGCCCTAGGACAAAAAGCTTGTGACAGTGTATAAAAACACCAAGTCACAAGAAAGCATAAAAATGAGCAAAACAAACAAACAAACAAAGATCCTGACTATAGAAACATAGTACGAGGAGAGGGAGGATCAAGGCATAAACTTAGAAGAGGGCAATGGCTACATGTGATGCCTCAAAGAAAAATGTAATTTGGTCTCAAACTCAAAAAGAATTGCCGGAAGAGTTTAAAAAGGATTTTAAAAAAGCAAATTAGAGAAATAGAAGAAAAGTTGGCAAAAACAAAATTAGAGCAATGCAAGAGAATCACAAAAAAACAGTTAATAGCATGGAAAAATATATACAAAAATTTAGCAAGGAAAATAACTCCCTAAAAAATAGAATTGACCAAATGGAAAAGGAATTACAAAAGCTCGTGAAGAATATAATTCCTTACAAAAATATATCATTCCCCAGTTGATAAATTGTCAAAGGATATGAACAGGTAGTTTTCAGAGGAAGAAATTAAAGCTATCTAGTCATATGAAAAAATGATCTAAATCACTATTGATTAAAGAGATGCAAATCAAAACAACTCTGAGGTACCATATCACTCCTATCAGGTTGGTTAACATGACAAAACAGGAAGATGATAAATGTTAGAGAAGATGTGGGAGAGTTGGAACACTAATTCACTGTTGGTGGAGCTGTGAGCTGATCCAACCATTGTGGAGAGCAATTTGGAACTAGGCCCAAAGAGCTACAAAAATGTGCATACCCTTTGACCCAGCAATACTACTCCTAGGGCTGTATCCCAAAGAGATCATAAAAATGGGAAAGGGTTCCACATGTACAAAAATATTTATAGCAGCTCTTTTTGTGGTCTTCAAAAACTGGTAATCAAGGGGATGCCTATCAATTGGTGAAGTGGTGGTATATGAATATAATGGAACACTATTGTGCTGTAAGAATTGATGAACAGGAAGACTTCAGAGAGGCCTGAAAAGACTTATATGAGCTGATGCTGAGTGAAAGGAGCAGAACTAGGAGAACTTTGTACACAGCAAGGACCACAGTGGGCAAGGATTTTTTCTGGTAGATTTAGTCCTTCATCGTAATGCAAAAGGGTGGGGAGGTAGGGGTAAGGAGGGAGAGGGAACGATCTAAGATATTTGGAAGTGATTATAGAACAGTGAAAACAAATAAAATAATTTAATTAAAAAAAAGAACTGGAAATCAAGGGTATGCCCATCAGTTGAGGAATGGCTGAACAAGTTGTGATATATGAATGTAATGGAATACTATTGTGCTACAAGAAATGATAGTCAGACTTCAGAAAAACCTAGAAACTCTTATTCGAACTGATGCTGAGTGAAATGAGCAGAACCAGGAGAATGTTATACACAGTAAGAGCCACAGTGTGTGAGGACTATTTCTGATAGACTCAGCCCTTCACAGCAATGCAAGGATCTAAAACATTCCCAAAGGACTCTTGAGGCAAAATACCATCCACATCCCAAGAAAGAATTATGAGTCAGAACACAGAATGAAGCGGACTATCTTCTCCTGTGTTGTGCTTTGGTTTGGTTTGGTTTTTTCTAAGGTTTCTCCCATTTGTTTTAATTCTTCTATGAAACGTGACTAACGTGAAAATGTGTTTAATAAGAATGTATGTGTAGAACCCATAAAAGATTACAAGCCATCTCAGGAAAGGGGGGGGGGGGAGAGAAAATTTAAGACATATGCAAGTGATTATTGAAAACTGAAAACAAATAAATTAATTTTTTTTAAAAAAAGAAAAGAATTCCTTAAAAATTAGAATTGAACAAGTGGAAACTAGTGACTTTATGAGACATCAAGACACAATAAAACAATATTTAAAAAGTTAAAAAAATAGAAGAAAATATGAAACTTCTCATTGAAAAAACAACTGACCTAAAAAACAGATCCAGGAGAGATGTTATAAGAATTATTGGACTACCTAAAAAACATGATCCCCCCCAAAAAGTCTGGACAATATATTTCAAGAAATTGTCCAAGAAAACTGCCCTGATATATTCAAACCACAGAGCAAAATAGAAATTGGAAGAATCCGCTGATCACTGCCTGAAAGAGATCCCAAAATAAAAATTCCCAGGAACATCATGGCCTGTTTCCAGAGCTTACAGATCAAGGAGAAAGTATTGTAAGCAGCCAAAAAGAAACATATCAAATATCCAGGAGCTACAATCAGGATTACATAGGCTTTGACAGCTTCTACATTAAAGAAACTGAGGGCTTGAAATACGATATACCAAAAGGCAAAGGAGTTAGGATGACAACCAAGAATCATCTACCCAGAAAAATTGAATATAATGTTTGAGGGGAAAAACGAAACAGAGGTTTTTCAAGAATTTCTAATTAAAGGACCAGAGCTGACTAAAAAAGTTGGCTCTGAATAAAAGACTCGAGGAAACATAAAAAGATAAAAAAGAAACAAGAAAGAGAAAACATAAGAAATTCATTAAGGTTAAAGTGTTTATATTTCTTTATGGCAAGATAATATTGGTAACTTTTAAAACTTTATTACTATAAGAGCAATTAGAAAGAGTATATGTAGACAGAAGATACGATGAATATAAGGTGATTATGATGGGCTGATATCCCAAAAAACAAAATAAAAGAGGTAAGAGAGAAAATTGCACTGGAAGAAGGAGAAGGGGGGAGATTGAGTCGGGTAAATTATCCCACGTAAAAGAGACATGAAAAAGCTGTTATAATAGAAGGGAAGATGGGGGTGGGCAGGACAAAGCTTAAACCTTACTCTCATCAAAATTGACTCAAAGACAGAATAACATACACACTCAATTAGATATAGAAATCTATCTTACCCTGCTATAACAATAAGAACCTGAACATACAGGGGAAGGGGCTTGCTATCACAGGTTCTTAGATATGCATTTATAAAAGGAAAGGTAACTTTTGAGGGGTCAGAAATCACATTAATCAAGCACATGTATCATTCACTTAGTTCAGGGGAAAACATCAGCACCCTGAACTTCAGAGAAAATACAGAGAAATCAAAATCAACAGACATGCTTCCAAATGTCTGACATAAGCAATATATACATCACAAACTGACAGATCGAACTGTCTGACCATAGTTATCGAGGTGGGAAGCACTAACATCTGAGTTTTCAAAACCAGGGGGCTCCTTAGTAGCTTTCAAGTCTCACCTGGCCAAAAAAACACTTCCAGCCAGTAAGCCCCAAAGTAAAACATCACCCTCAGAGTATTTATACATTTTTTAGAGCCAGAGGGCATCACAACCCTTGAGAATTGGTGCCTCGCTAACAAAAAGTGTGGGCATTCCTACAAATCTTCCCCAACCCATTAATGGGTGAGGAAGATCTTCTTTAATCACATTATAATAATTAACAATACAAATATATATACTGTTTCCAGTTATTTTTATACTTTACTCCTAGTAAAGGCTCTTGGTTGAGAAAGGTAACATTCAGTCAGAGGCACTTGATTATACTAAGACAAAAACAGCAAAAAAATCCTACTTTACTTGCCATCACTCCTATAAGGAAGCAAAAAGTTCAGGATATAATAGAAGGAGGAGAGGGGATGATAAAGTGAAGAGTAGGTCAGGGAGGGAGGTGATCAGAAGTAAAAACTTAGTGAGGACAGGAAGGGTGGGGGTAAGAGAGGGAGGGGGATAAACAAGTGAAAAATAAATGGAAGGAAAAAAACACTATTAGTTATCATAACTATAAATGTGAATGGAATGAATTCACCCATAAAACAGAAGCAGATAGCAGAATGAATTAAAAACCATAATCCTACAATATGTTGTTTACAAGAAACACATTTGAAACAGAGAGAAACACATAGGGTAAAGGTTAAGGGCTGGAGCAGAACCTGTTATGCTTCAGCTGAAGCAAAGAAAACAGAGGTAGCAATCAGAATCTCAGACAAAGCAAAAGCAAAAATTGATCAAATTAAAAGAAATAAGTGTAGACAATACAAAATACTTGGGAGTCTACCTACAAAGAAAAATCCAGGAACCAAAAACACAGCTATCAAACACTTCTCACATAAATAAAGAAAGAGCTAAACAATTAGAAAAATGGTAGACCAATATAATAAAATGAAAATTCTACCTAAGTTAATCTATTTATTCAGTGCCATTCCAATCAAATCACCAAAATTTATTTTATAGAGCTAAGAAAAATAATAACAAAATTCATTT
Organism: Notamacropus eugenii; assembly: GCF_028372415.1. NCBI lineage: Eukaryota > Metazoa > Chordata > Mammalia > Diprotodontia > Macropodidae > Notamacropus > Notamacropus eugenii. The sequence continues at coordinate 139,841,417 of NC_092875.1, read as the reverse complement.
GGAAAAACAAAAGGCCAAGAATATAAAGAGAATTAATTTTAAAAAAAAAGTAAAGGAAGGTAGTCTAGCCATTCTTGATCTAAAACTGTTATAAAGCAGCAATCATCAAAACTCTTTAGTACTCACTAAGAAATAGAATAGTGGATCATTGAAATAGGTTAGGCATACTCAAGGCACCGCAGTCAATTACTATAATAATCTAATGTTTGATAAACCCAAAGACTCCAACTTCAGGGATAAGAACTCACTATTTGACAAAAACTGCTGGGAAAACTGGAAAATAGTATGGCAGAAACTAGGTATATTCCAACATCTCATACCATATACCAAGGTAGGGTCAAAATGGGCACATGATTTAAACATAAAGGGTGATACCATAAGTAAATTAAGATAGTGTGGAATAGTTTATCTGTCATATATATGGAAAAGGGAAGAATTTAGGAACAAAGAAGATATAGAGGGTATTACAAAATGTAAAATAGATAATTTTGATTACCTAAAATCAAAAAGGTTTTGCACAATCAAAACCAATGCAACCAAAATAATAAGGAAAGCAGAAAACCAGAGAGGAAAATTGCAACAAGTGTCTTTGATAAGGGTCTCATTTCTCAAATATATAGAGAGCTAAGTCAAATTTATAAAAATACAAGTCATTCCCCAATCAATAAATGGTCAAAGGATATGAATAGGCAGTTTTCAAAGGAAGAAATTAAAGTTATCTATAGTCATATAAAAAATACTCTAAATCACTATTGATTAGAGAAATGCAAAATAAAACAACTCTGAGGTGCCACATCACACCTATCAGATTTGGCTAATATGATAAAAAAGGAAAACAATTAATGTTGGTGAAGATGTGGAAAAAGTAGGACATTAATGCACTGTTGGAGGAATTGTAAACTGATTCAACCATTCTGGAGAGCAATTTGGAACTGTGTCCAAAGGGCTATAAACCTGTGCATACCCTTTGATCCAGCAATACCACTACTAGGTCTATATCCCAAAGACATCCCCCCAAAAAGGGAAAAGGATTTATTTGTATGAAAATATTTATAGCAGATTTTTTTGTGGTGGCTAAGAACTGGAAAGCAAAGGGATTCCCACGAATTGGGGAATGGCTAAAAAAGCTTTGGTATGTGATTTTCATGGAATATTACTGTGCTATAAATAACATAAAAAAATGGTTTTAGAAAAACCTGGAATGACTTTCATGAACTGATGCTTAGTGAAATGAACAGAACCAGGAGAATGTTGTACAGAGTAATAGCAATATTGCTCAATGAAGAGCTGTGAATGACTTAGCTATTCTCAGACACACAATGAACTCAAAGAATTGCAGAGGACTAATGACAAAACATACTATTTACCTCAAAAGAAAGAACTGATATTGACTGAATACAGACTGAAGCACGCTAGTTTTCACTTTCTTTCTTTTTTTCTTTTATTCGAGTCTTCTTGAACAAAATCACTAATATGGAACTGTTTTGATTAATTGCACACATATGATCTCTATCTCTACCTCAGGGAGGGGGAAGAGGAAGGAAGGAAGGAGGGATAGAATCTGAACTCTAAACTTTAAGTAAAAATGTTTTTTAAATGTAAATAGAAAGAATAATTACTACAAAGTAATTGAAAATGAATGTTACAAAATTACAAAGAATAAGCGTGGCCCTAAGGCAGCTATGTGGCACAGTGGATAAAGCACTGGGTCGAGAGCCAGGAAAACTTCTCTCCATGAGTTCAAATTTGTTCTCAGACACTTACTAGGTGTGTGACCATGGGCAAGTTACTTAACTGTTTACCTTGGTTCCTCATCTGCCAAAGTAATCTGGAGAAGGAAATAGAAAACCACTTCAGTATCTTTTCTAAGAAAATCACAGCGGGGGGTGGAGCCAAGATGGCAGAGTAGAAAGACACACATATGCTAGCTCCGAACCCACAGCCTATAAAATATCTGTAAAGAGGAACTCCCAACAAATTCTGGAGCAGCAGAAGCCACAGAACAACAGAGTGGAGGAGATTTCTGTTCCAGAGACCCCTGAAAACCTGACAGGAAAGGTCCGTCGCGTCCTGGACCCGCAGCAGAGCCCAGCCCTGCCTTGGCTGAGCAGCACCGAGAGCAGCAGATCCCAGCAGACTTCAGGGACAGAATCTCCAGCAGCTGTGCAGGTCCCTCCACCCACAGGTGCCAAAGGTCAGTGAGAGGGTCTCTTTGGCTGGTCGAGAGGGGAGTGGGGTGTCCTCAGGCCCCCTCAGGAGGCAGCAGCAGAGACAGTAGTGGACAGGGACTCCCCAAGCAGGCAGGAGCCTGGATCCATTGCTGAAGATCTCTGCATAAACCCCCTGAGGGAACTGAGCCCCGAGTGGCAGCCCTGCCCCACCTGAGCGCCTGAACTTAATCTCACACTGATAAGCAGCCCCACTGCCCACCCAAAGCCCTGAGGCTGGGAAGCAGCATTTGAATCTCAGACCCCAAGCACTGGCTGGGCAAATCTGGAGGCGAGGTGGGGGTGGAAAGAAAACTCAAAAGTCAAGTCACTGGCTGGGAAAATGCCCAGAAAAGGGAAAAAATATAAGACTATAGAAGGTTACCTTCTTGGTGAACAGATAATTCCTCCCTTCCTTTCAGATGAGGAAGAACAATGCTTACCATCAGGGAAAGACACAGAAGTCAAGGCTTCTGTATCCCACACATCCAAAATAAATATACCATGGGCTCAGCCCATGGAAGAGCTCAAAAAGGATTTTGAAAATCAAGTAAGAGAGGTGGAGGAAAAACTGGGAAGAGAAATGAGAGAGATGCAAGAAAAGCATGAGAAGCAGGTCAACACCTTGCTAAAGGAGACCCAAAAAAATGCTGAAGAAAATAACGCCTTGAAAAATAGGCTAACTCAATTGGAAAAAGAGGTTCAAAAAGCCAATGAAGAGAAGAATGCTTCAAAAAACAGAATTAGCCAAATGGAAAAAGAGGTTCAAAAGCTCACAGGAGAAAATAGTTCTTTCAAAATTAGAATGGAACAGATGGAGGCTAATGACTTTGTGAGAAACCAAGAAATCACAAAACAAAACCAAAAGAATGAAAAAATGGAAGATAATGTGAAATATCTCATTGGAAAAACAAGTGACTTGGAAAATAGATCCAGGAGACACAATTTAAAAATTATGGGATTACCTGAAAGACATGATCAGAAAAAGAGCCTAGACATCATCTTTCATGAAATTATCAAGGAAAACTGCCCTGAGATTCTAGAACCACAGGGCAAAATAAATATTAAAAGGATCCACCTATCACTGCCTAAAAGAGACCCAAAAAGAGAAACTCCTAGGAACATTGTGGCCAAATTCCAGAGTTCCCAGGTCAAGGAGAAAATATTGCAAGCAGCTAGAAAGAAACAATTCAAGTATTGTGGAAATACAATCAGGATAACACAAGATCTAGCAGCTTCTCCATTAAGGGATCAAAGGGCATGGAATAGGATATTCCAGAAGTCAAAGGAACTAGGACTAAAACCAAGAATCACCTACCCAGCAAAACTGAGTATAATACTTCAGGAGGAAAAATGGTCTTTCAACAAAATTGGGGACTTTCAAGCATTCTTGATGAAAAGACCAGAGATGAAAAGAAAATTGGACTTTCAAACACAAGAATGAAGAGAAGCATGAAAAGGTAAACAACAAAAAGAAGTCATAAGGGACTTACTAAAGTTGAACTGTTTACATTCCTACATGGAAAGACAATATTTGTAACTCTTGAAAGTTTTCAGTATCTGGGTACTGGGTGGGATTACACACACATACATGCACACACACACACACATAGAGACAGAGTGCACAGAGTGAATTGAATAGGATGGGATCATATCTTAAAAAAATGAAATTAAGCAGTGAGAGAGAAATATATTGGGAGGAGAAAGGGAGAAATGGAATGGGGCAAATTATCTCTCATAAAAGAGGCAAGCAAAAGACTTTTTAGTGGAGGGAAAAGGAAGGAAGGTAAGAGAAAAACATGAAGTTTACTCTCATCACATTCCACTAAAGGAAGGAATAAAATGCACACTCATTTTGGTATGAAAACCTATCTTACAATACAGGAACGTGGGGGAGAAGGGGATAAGCTGGGTGGGGGGGATGATGGAAGGGAGGGCAATGGGGGGAGGGAGCAATTTGAAGTCAACACTCTTGGGGAAGGACAGGATCAAGAGAGAATAGAAGCAATGGGGGGCTGGATAGGATGGAGGGAAATATAGTTAGTCTTACACAACATGACTATTATGGAAGTCATTTGCAAAACTACACAGATATGGCCTATATTGAATTGCTTGCCTTCCAAAGGGAATGGGTGGGGAGGGAGGGATGAAGAGAATTTGGAACTCAAAGTTTTAGAATCAACTGTTGAGTACTGTTCTTGCTACTAGGAAATAAGAAATACAGGTAAAGGGGTATAGAAAGTTATCTGGCCCTACAGGACAAAAGAGAAGATGGGGACAAGGGAAGGGAGGGATGATAGAAGAGAGGGCAGATTGGTGATAGGGGCAATTAGAATGCTCGGTGTTTTGGGGGGGGAGGGGACAAATGGGGAGAAAATTTGGAACCCAAAATTTTGTGAAAATGAATGTTGAAAGTTAAATAAATTAATAAAAAAAAATCCCAGATGAGGTCATAAAGAGACTGAAATGACCACGTAGTAACAAAAACAACAAGGAAGAGATATGAGAAGACATTTCTTCTACCCCTGCAATACCCTGAAGAGAGGAATGGAGGATGGCTTAATGGATGTGGGCCATCACATATATTTTTAATATTTTATTTATTGATCAATTTTACTGATTTTTTCCTTCTCTAACTTATTCTTTTTTTTTAACCCTTTGTTTTATGGTATGACTCTGGGAGGTGAAAGAGAAGAGATACAAGGGAACATTCAGGTAATTTTAAAACAAAATATACAAAAAATTATTTTAGAAAAATAAACTTATGCAAAGGGAAAAAAGAAATAGTTGACATTGACGTAATACCTGAAGGTCTACAAAGAATTTTATATATTTTACTGAATCATCACAGTAATCTTATGAGATAGATACCACAAGTATTTTTATTTAAATTTTACAAATGAGGAAATTGAGATTCAGATGTTGAGTGAATTGCTCCTGCTCATGTATCTACTAAGCAATATAGGTAGGAAGTCAAGCAGATCTTTCCTGACTTCAAGTGAAGCACTCTTTTCACTCAACCATGCTGTTGTTTACCAGTGGAGTTGACACAGAATTTTATCTGTTTCACAAATCACAGAAAACAATCATAGATTTAAAAAATTATATGGTATATGTAAAACTGTAGACTATTACCAAAAGAGATGTGCATGGGGCATAAAAGATAGCATTAAGGACATATATAGCAGTAAAAAGAGATAGTCTGTCATGAAGCAAAAGCATGAGATAAAAGACAGCCCCCCGAAGTTTTGTTCTGATATCTAAGAAATACCTAGTATTCCAATAAAAGACCTTCAGTACATTGACTAAATCCTCTTTGGAAGATTTATGGAAAGTTGTGTACTAGAATTAGAGGGTGAGAAGTTGTGGAAGCTCATAGTATAGTACAAAGGGCATTGGATCCAGCCAGAAGACTTGGGATTCTACCCTTAATATTTACAACCTATGTGACCTTGAACCTGAATTTTGTCATCAATAAAGTATTGGCCGCAGAAGTCTCATTCAGCTCTAGAACTAGTATCCTATTAATATGGATTATGATTATGATTGTTCAATAGTTAAGGGAATACAAGTACCAAACTATGGCTGTCTAAGGAGATAGCAAAAATAATGAGTCAATAGTTGTAAAATATGAAGTTTTTTTCTTCTAAGAATAGGATAGATCGTGCATTGTAATGCCATAGAGTTAGTTAAGGTAAATAATGGATTGATCACAGTACCCAGGGCAGGTGCTAAATAATGATATTAAGAAAGCTTCATGGGCTTATTCCTTATTTAGATATGTTGGAAGGTAGAGCTTTTAGATTCAAGTTTAGAAAGACCCAGGATCACATATATATTTATACACACACGCTCTTTGATCTGAAATATATAGCTATCTGTCCACTTCTTTCCTTTTCCTTATGGGATTATAGAACCAGAGCCAGAAGGCGAAATCAAACGCTATGCAGTTCAACGCCTTCATTTTACAGATGAGGAAATTGTGACCCAAGGAGGTTTAGTGATGTACCCATGTCACCTAGTTTACATGTCAGAAGTAGGCCTTGAACCCAGGTCTTTTGACTCCAGAGTCAATACTCTTTTTATGTTGCCACACGGCCTATCTTATCATTTTTCTCTCTCCCCCTCCTCCACCATCTGCCCAAATGTGCTAGTGCCCTAACCTCTGGCAAAAGAGAAGGGGTGGGGAGAGAGGTCATTTGTTGAAGAAGGGGTAAAGTTATGTAAGGTGTGATTCTGAGGGTGAGAATGCCAGGTATTTGTGGAAAAATTTTGTATAATACTATCAATTCCACAATGAAAAATGGGGGAGGGGTGTTAGGAGGAAGGGAAGTACTATAAAATTAGGTGAACTAAATTGTCCAATTATTAATTTGTGACTTTCTAATTCCCCTTAATATGGGTGATGATGTCTCCAAACTTAGTTTAATTATTGTTCGTGGCAGTTGAAGATAGAGTCTCCTCTTGGTTTCCATTATAATCTAGTGGTGGTGGGCTGCTGTTCCCCCCCCCCCCCAGAATATAAGTTTAAAAATATTTGAACTTAATGTTTTGATGAATTCATCTGAATTCCTTTTGAAATATTATCTCAATAGCTTTGCCAGAATTCTCCCAACTTCCCAGAAATCTTTATCAAGCCTAGATAGGACAGACAGTTCTATCATGGCCAAGGTATGAAGCAGCAGTAAGTTTCATTATGGGAAGAATCTCTTAAGCATAGAAGAATTCAACAAGCTTTCCTTCTAATCTTGGTTACACTTGGTTTTATTTGTATAAAAACTTTTTAATTTAATGTAATCATAATTATCCATTTTTATCTCACAATGCTCTCTATCTCTTGTTTATTCTTAAATTCTTCTCCTATCCATAAGTTTTTATGTAACATGTTCCATGTTCTAATTTACTTATGATATTGCCCTTTGTATCTGGGTCATGCATCCATTTGACCTTATCTTAGCAAATAGTGTAAGGTACTGGTCTATACCTAGTTTCTGACAAATGTCAGAAGAAATGTGAAAAAATTAGGACACTAATACACTATTGTTGGAACTGCGAATTTATCCAGCCATTTTGGAGAACAATCTGAAATTATACCCAAAGAGTTCTAAAATAGTATATACTCTTTCACCCAGCAATACCACTGTTACGTCTATTTTCCAAGGTGATCAAGGGAAAAGGAAAAGAACCTATATGTTCTAAAACATTTATAGCAGCTCTCTGTGGTGGCAAAGAACTAGAAGTTGAGTGATGTTCATCAATTGGTGAATGGCTAACTGAGTTGTGGTATATGATTATGATAGAATACTACTGTGCTGTAAGAAATAATGAGGAGATTTTTAGTAAAATATGGAAAAACTTCCATAAAATAATGAAGAGTGAAATGAGTAGAACCAAGAGAATATTAGATACAGTAACAGCAATATTGCTCAAAGAATAACTCTGAATGACTAAGCTATTTTAAATATTTAAATCAACTACAAAGGACCAATTATAGAAGATACTATCTACCTTCAGAGAAAGAACTGATAAATAGAAGGATATTTGATCCTTCATTCTCAAAGAGGACGTAAATGACATCATTATGTTGGAGTCAAGGTACAATGTGTCTGTGGCTGATCAAACCAATATGAGCTTAGAATGTTTTACCACCAGTCAGGCACAAATAGTGCATATTAACAATTGTGATGGAGATGTTTTCAGATTTGTATATCTTACTTTTTATTTGTTTGTTTTTGAACTACTGCAATTCTGCTTTGTTCATAGAACACAGCACTTTATTTGATGCAGGTACACCATACTCAACATTATAATACTTACCTTCTAGGAGGCTGAACTACTCAGCAGTCACTCCCAGGATTCTCTCAAAGAAATAAGGACTAGTGGATCCCTAAAATGAGTCATTTCTTCCAAAAAGCACACAACACAAGTACTCCTATTAGAGTTAGAACTCAGGAATTCAGAAAGAGGGATGGAAAAAGAGCCAGCAACCAAGAAATGAATGGGGGAAGGCTTCTCTGGATATATAGGGTCTTTGAGAATCTATCTGCCCTATTATTATTCAGAGCAATGCTCTGATAAGAATTTCCCAGTAATATGAAAACATAATTTGAAGTAATAAAACTAGATTTGCATTGCTTGCAGGTTTTTTTTGTACCACTTACATAGGGTTTGTCAGAAAAGCAACACCTGCCAAATAGCATTTCAAAATTATTGCTAGCACCTGAGGCTTCCACCAGCTCCTTAAGCTTAATGAATCAGTAAAATGGACAGCAACAGGTGCTAAGAGCAACAATCCTCTGTCAAAATTGTTAATCCTAGAATTCACATCACTTAACTTATGGCAGCTAACATACCCATGGGAAACACAAAGTCTGGAAGACCTCCAAATTGGTTCTAGACATCTGATGTATCACACAGCATGGAGCCTTAGAGTCAGAAGGTACCTTTCAATTCATTTAGTCCAGGTACTACTATCTGAAGTATGAATCCCCCTGTAGAACACTTGACAAGCCATCATCAAACCTCAATGACTTCTAGAAGAAGCATTTAAATCATCACTACTACTAAAGTCCATTCCATTTTCAATCATCTTGTTTAAATTTCCCTAGGCCTAAGATGACTCTTAATGGAAGCTAAGTGGAACAAATTCTGACATTCTATATTCCTGGGATTCTCTCTTCACCACCTGGGATTCTATTGATCACTTTGTGATAAGAGTATGGTTGGAGCCAAAGCCATGATACCAGATTGAAGGGAAGTTGCCTGTGTTTGCTATGTTTTTTCTTTCTATTCTGGTTTCTAGAGGTGAAATGGTGTCACTTTCTGCTGAGACCAGCAGCTGTGGCCAGAACAATAAGTGTAGCATGAGTCACTGGAGCAGAGAGGACTGCAGGGAGAATTTGTCCGCCTTGAATCTGCAAGCAATATAAACTTATGAGCCAGGGGAAGAGACAATCCCATCTTTTTCACTCATTCACGTTCTCCAGCATTTTTTTGTCACTGAGTAATGTGAGTAAAAGTTGTTCTTTTTTTCTGTTCCTATATGATTCTTTGCTATATATGCTAGTGAACCTCATCCTGTCTGAAGAGATCTTGGAAGGAAGACTGGGAGGAGATAATGATGATCATCTCTACAAGAAGTTAGAGGTTTAAAATCTCTTGAATTTTAATTCTACATTATTGGAGTTACAGGATTATTTACTGTCCAAGTCTATGAGTACAAAGGAAACAGATTGTAGAAAATAAACTATCTTATGAGGATGGGGCTAAATATAAATTATTAAATCACCCATAATATTTTATCAACATTTCTTCTCCTTGACAAGACTGGAATCTGAATAAAGCAGAAAAGGTCACTTAAAAGCCAAGTTGTGGAGTGTGGACAAGGAAGATAATGTCACCAGGCTTACTCCAGCTATACCTGGAGGTGTAGCTGAGTTTTGAGGTTTTGAGTACTAGAAGACATGAGAAAACAGCACAAGTAGAGCATTTCCATGTCATTAACTCAGATATGATACAGAGCTCATTCAAACAAACAAACAAAAACTTACAGTATAACTTTATTATATATTTAAAAGGAATGTCAAGTTGTACACAATGGACTTGCAGTTTCATGTGTAATCTTTTTTTAAAATTTTACTATATTATGGAAATGCTTATGTTATTTCATAAGTTAAAAATAAATAAAATCAAACAACAAAATTCCAAAGAAATACCATATAGATATTCACTATTATATGTTATAGTCAAATGTAGGAATTAACTACTATATGTAGCATGTGAGTCAATAAACAGGCACTTATTAAATGCTTACTAAATGCCACCAGAAGTATCTGATATGGTCACTTCTAAACCTACTGCCAAATTCTCCTTGACTTGCCAAATTCTCCTTGATTAACATGATAAGAAAAGGAAATTGGAAAATATTGAACTTTGTAAGAATCTTTGCCATGATGGGAAGTAGATAATTCATTCAAGTTTCTTTTAGAAGTAAGTCAGAATAAGAAGAATGCTAATACCAAATTAGAAGAAAATATAATGAAAAAAATGTAATATATTCAATGATCTTAAGCTGTTCCCTGATACAGAAACCTGTTTTAAAAACAATATTCCTCATTCCTCCCCCAAATCCTATGCTGATACCTTATTGTAGCAGGTGATATTGCATTCATGAACAGAATGCCAGCAGAGAATAGATTCTAATAGGTATTACCATATTGGAAAAGCTTAGGCCCTAGCAATGGACCAAAACTATTTTCCAAGTACTGACCTACCTAAATATAAGAGATCTCATTTCCAGGAGTCCAGTCACTTAATGAAGAATGAATTAATTAGTCACAACAAACTATGAAATGAAAAAAAACTACAAAATGCTCCCCACTCATGTTTAGCCAGCTACTGTTTCTATGATAATAGTGTCCAAGTGGCAGGAAGGGATAGTGGGATCTTAAATTTAGAACAGAAAGGGCCACTAAGTCCAACCCCTTAATTCTGTAGAAGAGGAAATTAAGGCCAGGAAAGATAAAGAGATGTACCCAGGAACTAATAGGCAGAGCCAGAATTCTACCCAAATTCTAAATCTTTAAATCTTCCACTTTTCCCACTAAAATACTTCTTTTTAGGTGAAAGTTGTAGAGTGGGATGTAGCCTCAATGTAAGAAAAATGATTGGATTGTCACAGGCAGAAATGACTTCCTTCTTTCCTCAAGGTCTTTGAAAAGAGGACTGATCACCACTTGTAGATATTGTAGATAGAATTCCTGTTCATTTATACAGATTCAATTAGGTGGCCTCTGAGGTCCTTCCAAAATGAGATTCTGTAGTTTTTACCATGTCACAGGTTTTGGTGATAGAGGGGATCATAGAAATTATCTAATCCAGGTCAAGATAATTTGTGAATTTTCAGAATTTCTTTCTTGAAAAGTCTTCATCCTTTATGAACCCATTTCCCCGTAAAAGTCTTAGATCAAGAAATTATACCAATCAGTTACCACAATCAGGAATGCCAGGCATTTGATCTGTGGGGCAAGAAGGCCAGAGTTCTAAAGAGCAACCACCCTTTCCCTCCCTTTAAAGCCAAGCATGTAAAAGCAGGGAGAGCCAGGATCTTTGTGGGAGCATTTTGTTATTTTAGACTGGACCTATTACAACTGCAGAGAAGTTGTAAATATCCCATTCTTCTTGCACACCTCCTACATTCATATATATTACAAGATAAAAAATCACCAATACAAAAAAGCATGACAAATGTACTAGTTGGTTCTTTTTAAGACCTGTTATTTCGTTGATAGACATAAAACTCCCTCTATAAATACCAGTCTCCACCTCCTCTAGGCAAGAAGTGGAAACTTTCAAGTACCTACCCTGCCAGAAAAAGTTATCTGGAGCAGTGATATCAAGCTCAAATAAAAAGGAGGAAGGAGGGTCACTAAACCATACACAACTATCCCTGCAAGTTGCATATCAGATTAGAAAACCACATACAGTATTACATTTTGCATGACTTCATATGTATAATCGATATGTTAGAACTCAAAAAATTTTTAGATGAACATTAAAAAATGTTTTAAAAAATAATTGGGAAATATGTAATGATGTAAATAGAAGCATTAAAAAAGAATGCCTCATATTAACAATATCTATTGTATTTTATTTATTTCGCTGAATATTTCCTAATTATGTTTTTATTTGGTTCAGACCGAACTCCATTTGTTGGGACCTGGTGTTTTACAACCTCTGATCCAGAGAGGTACTTAAGGATTGAGAGACTTGCTCATATTTTGAAAGGAATAGTAAGTTGTACATAGCAGATTTGCAGTTTCATGTGCAATCACCTTTTTTATTATGCTATTTTATGGAAATGCTTGTTTTATTCCATAAATTAAAATAAAACAAATGAAAAAGAGAGACTTGCCCAGGACCATATAGCCAATGTATGTCAGAGGAGGGTTCAAAACACAGGTTTTCCTGATGGTGAGTATAATTCTCTAATCACTCTACTGTGGTCTTCAATGCCAGTCTCTTACACTGCTAAAAAGTTATATGAGGCAAAGAGGTGCAGACTGTGCCTTGGATGTGTCCAGGAAGACCCTATGGATAACTAATAACAGTTCAATCAGCAGAGTTAAAATTAAAGCTTGCAGCTCCAGGGTCTAAAAAGAACGGAACATAGACAACTAAAGCAGACAGTGAACAGAGAACTCAACATAAATTAAGAGCACCAGTATCTATTGATTCTCTGCTGGGTAAGGCAGGACTGGACTGATAGTGTGTCGCGGGCTGAGCTCTGTTTCCCAGGGGATCTGCAAAGCTTTGTTATCAGCACGACAAGCTGTTCTTGGTAGTTGGGTTAGCAAGTGGCCGGAGCACAAATGGGGCGGGGTGGGAGGTTTGCGAGTGTGCCAGTGTCTGGGAGGGTGTGAGAACATCCCAGTTGTAGTGCTTCAGGTCCTGGGTGTGGAACTCGTTAGAGAACCGCTATTCCAGCTGCCAGAGGCTCCCCGAGAGCTGGGGGCGAAGACCCCATTTGTCCTAACAGCAACTCCTGACTGAGCACGGAGCATGGAGCGTGGGAGCATATGCGCTACTTTGTATCTGTCGGCGCTGCTCTTCAGCGCTGCGGAGCATGGCACAGGTAACGCGGGAGATGGGGTGGGCGCTGCAGCATCGTGAACGTACTATTGGCACGACCCTTCCTAGCTTCCCTCCCCGCAACCACCAACTCAGACCCAGCCCCGCCGAGCGAGAAGTGGAAACTTTCAAGCACCAATACTGCCAGAAACACACAGCTCTGAGTCCCCGGAAAACTCCGGGAGAAGCCAGAAAGATTAAGAGAAAAGGATTAGGTTGGGTGCCTGGGGGACAGTTACTTGGTTACTAGCCTTGTAGATATTGGGGAGGGTGGGTTTGTTGGGAATGAGGGAGTGTGAGTAAAGTTCAGGAGGGGATAATAGATAAAAAGCTGGAAACGACCTCAGAGGCTATGTAACAGAACTTCTGTATTTACAGATGAACTGAGACCCATGCAGATTAAGTGACTTGCCCAAGGTCACACAGAGCTTGAGCATCAGAGACAGAACTTGAACTCATGTCCTCTGACTCTACAATCAGTGCTTTTTCCAATAGACTTCAGGTTCAAGACAGAGATGGTTTGTGTTAGGTTTTTAATTATTTCGTTTTAGTAATTGATTTATTTAGCGTTTCACCAGGGAAGAGAGCAACCAGGGATCGTAGGTTTGGGCTGGAATATTTTACCCTTCACACTTCCAAAGCTCCTTAAGCCCCAGTAAAGGTAAACTAGCAAAAGCACTGGAGAGCAATGAGGTGAGGTTTGTGCCACCAGGGCAGATTGTCTAGTGTCCTCAGACTGTTACCAGGGAGAGGTCTGGGAAGAAACTGATGAGATAAGAAATTGGAGTGAAGTGCAGGGCCAGATATCTGTAAAAGAATAAACTTGAGACACATTATGGAGCTAGATAAGATATAGTGACAAGTACTAGGTTTCCTATCCTTGACTGTACATTGTCTGGAAATATAAACATATTTTAAACATCTCTAGAATTCTAAAGGCAAGGAAGTATGTGTTTAGGACAAAAAGGAGCTGGGGAGAGAACTTTCACAAGGAATCAAAGACCTTTTGTCTATTTTTATTGAATACTTAAATATATACTGTCTGTATATTTATTTGTAGTCAATATAGACTTCTCCTAATCTTAAACTACTTAATTGCAGTTCCTATGCTCTTTTTGTATGTTCCATTTTCCAACCATTTAATAATATTTATAGCATTTTCTTTCAGCCTTTTGTAAAATTATCCTCATCTCTAAACTATGAATCTGGCATAGTATTGTAATAAGGACATAGTATTGGTGACATTTTTACCTGATTCTTATGTATTATCTTCCCATTTGCAACTAAAAAGGAATTGCTGTGCTTTCTGAAGCCTGCTTTAAAAAAAAAAATGACAGGTTTCTTCTAGATTCCTAATTTCTTTTAATTCCTGTGGCAATGTCCATGATGTTTTTCAAATCTGATACTTAGTACACATGTAAAATTTAGTATGTACAAAACTTGGTGGATATACAGCCTTCGAGTCAGGAAGACTTGTATTCACCTCCTACTTCTAAAACGTATTGTTCATGTGATACTACACAAGTCACTTAAACTCTCAATGCGCCTGGAAAAACTAGGAGTTCCCAAGTGCAGGTGATGGCTTATACTGGTAGAAGTTATTCTTCCTGTACCAATGGAATTTCAGATCCAACACCAAAAACAAAAAAAATTAAAGTATTTACAGAGACTAAACTATTATTCATTTTTGTAAAACTCTGATTTTATGTGTGTGTGCACACATGTATGTACGCATGTAATTTTCAATGTGTTCATGACTTGCTGTGGTCAAACACATTACAGTTTGGATTCATCTTCATTATACTGTAAATTATGTGAAGGTAAGGTTGATCTCTAACTCTGCCCTGACTTGACTTTGTAATTTCATAGTTACTTTTTCCACTTCCCACCTCAATATATGCTTATCCTTAAAATTTTCATATTTTTTGTTATGTTACAAGATTGTGAGATACTTTGTCTAATGGTGTCATATGAAATGAAATACTATTTAATAATTACTTTTGTCAAATAATAATATGAAGAATTGTGTCCAGTAGAATGTAAAATCAGGGACTATTTTGTTTGTCTTTATATGCCCAGTGTCTAGCACAGTGCTTGGCACTCAGAAGATGCAATAGATGCTTGGTTACATCTCTATCACCCATTATAACTATTAATTACATTAATTATAACTATATAACTGGATGAATAACTTATTCTGATCCTAAAGTTATGTACTTTTCCATGATCATTGTGTTGTTATTTATTAAGTTAATATGTCTCTCAGATACCCAGTAAATACTAATAAAACTGGATATAATATTTAGTTCCCTTTCCTTCCATTTCCATAATCTCAGTGATTCTTTCTTCTGTATGGCTGTACTATACAACATAAGTTTTAGACTTTATGATTAGTGATAGAAAGTTCACACTTTCTATTTTTACATTCTTATCATTTGACTCCCTTTCAGATGGCCAAAAGACTATTTCTAAAGTCACAGAAATATTACCTAAATATGGCAGCATAAATGGAGCAACACGGCTGACTATCAAAGGAGAAGGTATGTTTCATTTTTGACTGTTAGTTTCCAGTGTTAAGGTAGAATGTGTGTATGCATATCCCTTAAACATGATTACTGCCATGAATGCAAATGAACATATGAATATGCATGTATATCCATGAGGATATGTGCATATATATTCATTTTTATGATATTTATTTTATATATTTAAAGTATTTAAGATTTATCCAGTGTATTATTTTTTATCTTGTTAAGAATGTAAAATCCTTGAAGGCTTGGAGTATTTGTATGTCTAGTCCCTATTGTAGTGTGTGGCCCACAGTAGACATTTAATTAATGCTTCTTGATTAATTGATTGATTGACTGTTCTCTCTACCTGGCCAGCAAAGTAAAATTCCATTCCTTAGCCTCCTGATCACAACCTTCCAAGAATTCCTGGGAACCTGCCCAACTAAGTTCTTGTTTTTAATTACTTGCTTTGATCTAAGGCCTGGATCTGGATGAGTGAAGAGTTCATACCTGTCACTTAATTTATTTAGTGGAATTTTTTTCATGCCAAATAAAAGCACTAGTCTTTTTAGGGGAAAGGGGGAATTGAAAGAGGAAAAGAAAAGAAAGTTCCCCAAACTGCTCACCCTTGTCCTGTCATATCACCTTGATCATCTAACCTCTTGAACACCATTTTTACTTAAGAACAGTCATCCTTTTTGCCCTTTTTTATATCCCTCGTTATCGTCTACTGCAATACAAGTACATAATAGGCTTCCAGTAAAACTTTGTTGAATAAATAAATGGTTTCTAGAAGCAGGTAGAAATGTGCTTTCCTTTCATAACTTTCCCTCCTCATTCTTTCAATTCTGTACTTTCTGAAGACTAAAAATTAGTACAGTTCTGATCTCTAAAGGCTTTTTAGGTGGTGGAAAAGAAACAATTTAAAATTCAATTAAATGTTCCACTTTGTCTTTCCTTAAAATTAATGTGGAATTTTGAGAAGTATTGTAAGTTATATACATTGGAAAACACTGTTAGTTATTTAGTTACAAACACCACATCAAAAACCAAATTCATTGTCTTTCCCTGACAGTTCTCCCCTCTTTCTAACTTCCCTATTACTGTGGAGGGCACTACCATCCTCTCAGTCTCTCAATTTAGCTTTTGTCCTTTACTCTTTCCATATTCAGTCAGTTGCCAAGTTAATTCTACTTTTATAACATCTCTCACATATGCCCCATTTTCTCTTCTGAAAATGCCATCACCCTGCGTATAGGCTATCATCACTTCAAACTTGGACTATTGAAATAGTTTCTAATTGTTCTCTCTGCCTCGTCTCCCCTACTCTAGTACTTTACTCAGCTGTTACAAGTGATCCTAAATCACTAGACTGGCCATTCAATAAACCCCAGTGGCTCCTTATTACCTCTGGGATTAAATACAAAATGCTCCATGTTAAAGATCTTCTTAGCCTAGCTCATTCCTACCTTAAAGGTCTTCTTACATCTCAGTTCTTTCCACATTCTAAGTGATCCAGTAAAACTGGCCTCTTTGCTCTTCCTCAAACAAAACATTCCATCTCCCACTCAGTGTATTTTCACTGGCAGTCCCCCATCCCTAGAATTCTCTCCTTCCTTTTCCCTGGCATCTTTCAGAACCCAGATAAATCACATGTTTTGCAAGACACCTTTCTAGATCCTCCTTAATGCTAGTGCCTATCATCCATTGTTTATCTCCAATTTATCCTGTATAAATCTTGTTTGTACACAGTTATTTGGATGCTGTCCCCACCATTATACTGTGAGCTCCTTGAGGGCAAAAATCCTTGAGGGATTTTTTATTTTTTTGCCTTTTTTTGTATTCCTACAAAAATAGAGACAAAAAGAGAATGATCAAGGTGAGGCCAGGGACCCTTTTTGCTTTCTTTTATCCCTAACTCTTAGCACAGTGCCTGGCACATAGTGACCACTTAATAAATTCTTATTAACTTGACTCAACAACAAGCATACTTCAATGGATTCACAGACTCACTGGTGTAAGTGATCCTCCCCCAAAACAAGTGATAACCCCTCTATGTTTTTTCAACTGTAATTTTGTTCCATGGATGATTGTCATACATCCTCCATAGAAGATCTCCCTCAATGTCAGAGACCTTACTCCAGTGTTTAACAGTCTGTCCATCTGTATAATCCCTCACTCTCACCAAGAAATAAATGTAAACTAAGTTGAAATGATTTTCAATAGAGTAAGTTAGTGATTCTGCAAAGGTCTGAGGCAATGTGTGAGAATATTTCTAGGTTCTTTACTCCAATTCTTTTTCAGTTTTTCCTCCCCCATTCCTTGTATGGTATTCCTTTACTTTTATATGGAGCAAGTAACCAGGGCAAGCCATGCTTATTAGAGATAAATTTTAAAAATCCACCTACTTTTTAATTCTATTAGAAATTCTTTTAGCTACTCCGAAGCTTTTCTTTTCTTGTCAAGCTTTAAACACATTCTTCTCTCCGACTTTTCCTCAGCTCAAGATCTCACCTCTTACCTCACTGGGAAAACTGAGGTCCCTCTTCTTCCTTTCATCCCAAAAGACCTTGACATCACTCCCTACTCTCTCTTCCTTTCTCCTAGTGTCTGACAATAAAGTGGCTTTTCTCCCCAAAGCAAATCCCTCTTTTGTGACCTTGATCCTGCCCTCTTCTCCAACAAGTAAAAACTCCAAAATGCATTTATTAAGCAACAACTTTATACCCAGCAGTGTGCCAAGCACTAGAGATAAAAAGAAAGTAAAAACCAGCCAATCTTCTCACCTCAATCATTCTCTCTGTATCTCTGTCTTTGTCTCTCTCTGTCTGTGTTCCTATTATTCTCTGTCTCTATTTCTACTTCTAGTTCTGCCTCTGTGTGTCTATGTGTCTCTCTTTGTATGTCTCTGGCTCTCAGTTACTATCTGTGTTTCTTAGTCTGTCTCTCTTTTTTTGCTGGTTTTTACCTTACTTTCTTCAAGCATGTCTCCCTCATACTTAAAAAAAAAACTGAACTCTACCATCCCCTCCAGTTGTTGTCCTGTGTCTCTCCCTTTCTCATCTAAACCCCAGAAAAAGGAACCTAAAATGATTGTCTCTTTTATTTCTCCTCTTACTCCTCATTCCTTTGCAACCTGGCTTTTGGCCTCATTATTAAACTGAAATGATTCTCTCCAAAGTTACTAATGATCTCTTAATTGCTAAATGTGATGGAATTTTTTTTGGCATATGGAATGCTTCTTGATACTGGATTTGACACCATTGACCACCCTTCTCCATCTGGATACTTTGTCCTGCCTTTTTGAGGTATCCAGGTGGCACAGTAGGTGGAACACTGCCCTTGGAGTCAAGAAGATGAAAGTTCAATGTGGCCTCACACACATCCTAGCTGTGTGATACTGGGCCACAGAACATTATCCTTCCTCTCTCTCCTCAAAACCATGCTTCTTCTAAACTGCCCCGTTTCTGTCAAAAACATCTTTCTTCTATTTTCTCTGATTTTAGATATCTACATTTCCCTGCTCTCCCTCACTCCTAATACCCAGTCATCTGTTAAACCTTGTCTTCTCTACTTCCACATCTCTCACATCTGACCCCTTTTCTTGATTCATACAGCTCTGACCATGTTCAGGCCATTATCCCCTCTTACCTAGATTATTTCCGTCGGCCCCTATTTGGTATCACTGCCTCAAGTCTGTCCAATTCAGTCCACCTTATACACTGCTGTCACAGTAATTTTCCTTAAGTACCATGATGTGACGGTCATTCTCCTCAATCATTTTCGTGACTGGTTGTTGCCTATATGATAAAACACAATTCCTCTGTTTAATATTTAAAACCCTCTACAATCTGTCTCCAACCTATCTTTCCAACCTTGTTGAATATTACTCCCCCTCCCACACTCTGAGATCCAGATAAACTGGCCTTCTCTCTGTTCTTTATGTGTGACACTCCATTTCCCATCTCCAATCAGGACTGGCTATTTCTGAAATCTAGAATACTATTCCCTCCTCACACGTACCCCAAATAATCCCTCTCTTCCCTTAAGACACAGCTCAAGCATTACTGTTTTTGTGATGTCTTTCCTACCCTCTGAAACTATCTTATATTTAATTATTATCCTAGCTTCTATATATTACCCTTATATTTATTCCAAATATATATATATGTGCACATATGGATATATGCACATCTATATTTTTTTCTGTTAGAATGTAAGTTTCTTGAGTGTCAAAATTGTTTCAATTTTTGGTTTTGTATCTCAAGTACCTAACAAATATCTGGAACAGTGGATACTTAATAAACGCTCTTTGATTGATGGAAAATTATCAATTAAGATAGTGAAGAATCTTGTTTTTAATAGTAATTTGTCATTAAACAAAGTATTGAACATTATAGAACTAATGCCCTGGAAAAAATTACTTAATTGTTCCTTGTCTCTAAATGCCAAACTAACTCTGGCCTAGCCCCAATAGTCTAGGAACAAGCTAACCATCATATCTAGTCTCACCTCTTCTACCCTTGGGGAAGTACTTTTAATTATCTTATTAGATATCACTGTAATTTTTGCTCTCACTGACATTTTCCCATGATAAAAGCTTAGGAATGAAACATCAGTCATATTGCTACCAAGAGGCTGTGGTTTTCAGTACTTGGTACCCACAAAGCACTTTATACCTTAGAAGTCTCAAAGTAAAACTAGCTGTTTCTTGCTCCTGGATATCAAATACTTTTCCCTCTAATTCTTGGTTTTTGAGCTTGGTCCTTAATGACTTCACATTTAATTCCATTTTTGGAATTTTGCATCTTAATTAACATTGTTTTTGGAAGAGTGCATGCTTCTATATCTCAATAAACTCTTTGAGATGAGTTATGTGAATAAATAAAATGATTTGAACAGTTTTCATTATTATTATTATCAACCATAATAATAATAGCTAATATTTATATAGTGTTTACTATATGCCAAGCACTGTGCTAAAGGCTTTATAATTATTATATCATTTAATTTTTGCAGCAATTCTGGGATATAGATATTATTATTATCCTCATTTTACAATTAAGGGAACTGAGGCAAATAAAGGTTAAACAACTTTCCCATTGTCACATGGCTAGTAAGTGTCTGAGACTGTATTTGAACTCTGGTCTTCCTGATCCAGGCCCAGGACTCTATCCAGTGCTCCACCATATTAAGTTAAATGAATAACTAAAATATGAGAAGACATTTAAACATTTTATTGACTGTGATGTAAGCTTTACTTAATGGTCTTTCATTTTTTATACGATAGAGGCAAATTAGCCTTTGACTTTATGAAAATGCTTCAAACTATTATTATTATGACAAAGTCTAATGCCAAAAATTATTTCCTATGAAACTTAGAGTTTTTTATTTCTTAGTTTTGGAATAATTCCATTCATTGAAGGTTAGATTCCATGTTATTTGCCATTGGTGAGATGTGCACCCACATAAAAAAAATGAAAAAGTGTTTCCTTAGTAACAACACAAGTAAAAGTGTGACATAAACTCTTTAGTAGGTCAAATTATTCTTCTCTTCAAGGTAGAGAAAAATTTCAATTTTCTGGACTTCATCTGTTTTTGCTCTGCATTTCAGGCTTTTCATTCATATTAGGAGAGACCAGGGTCACCTGGGAGATATATTAAGTTATAAAATGAAAAGAAAATAGTCAAAGAACATGGAAGCCCTGAGTTGTCAGGTTGCTATACGTGAAACAGACATCAGTGTCTTATTGTAGGAATTTTTCAGTAAAGCGAATAATTTCAATTCTATTCAATAAGCATTGATTAAGTGCCTCCCATCTCTACTCTGCCTGAGGTCTGATGGATGGAGCAATGGAGTATAACGGAAACAGCAGTTAATTTAGAGTCAGGACAGATCAGGTTAAAATCTCTACCTCCAACACTTAGTGTGGTACCTCAGAAAAGAATCCTGACTGGAATCAGAATATTTGGGTTCAAATCCTTGCTCTGTTACTTACTACTTTTGTGTCCTTGGGTACATCACTTAACTTCCATGAGTCTTAGTTTCCTTATCTGGAAGATGAGGGGCTAGGACTAGAGGACCTTCTATTCTATACCTATCATTAACTTCCCTTGTGTGATCTTAGCATAAAAGTCAGTTTCTTCATGTAGTAAACAAGAAAAATATTTGTGCTATCTACTTCACAGGATTGTTGTGATCAAGCTAGATCAGCTCAAGCCTTTTAAAAGCTTTATATTAAATGAGTATCAACGTAAGCATCAGTTGTTCTTACCTTAGCTGTAACATGAATACAACAAGCATAACTGTGTCTGTTATGTGCTAGGGACTCTGCTAGGCACTGAGGACAGAAAGAGAGAAACAGAATAGTTCCTGCCCTCAAGGAACTTATATTCTACTAGTGGGGACCGTGATGTTTATGAAGCCACTGGGCTGATTTTGTTCAGATTTTCCAGAATTCGAAGTCAGGGGCATCATGAATATTAGGAATGACCACAGACAACTGTTTGATGACTTAGTGAAATGGGATATTTATGAATCTTTGGGCAGCCAGATGAGATGAGTATGTATAGATGGAAAAAGTCACATGTGCAAAATGTTGGACAACCTCAATTAAGCATTATCGCAATTTCCAACACTTTTACAATAATAGTGATTACTTTTCTGAAATATTTTGAAAGCTCTTGTTTATACAAACTGTATTTAACATATATAATAAAAAAGGGAACAGAACTTAGAGTCAAAAGACAGATATCTTAGAACCAAGTCCTAGATGCTTTATTTACTTTCTTTATGAACTTGGATAAGTTACTCAAGTTTTCAGTTTCCCATATGTAAAATGGGAATAACAATATTTGCCTAAAATGCATTGCAGGGTGATAAGAATTATGTGAGAGAACATATGTAAAGTGCCTTGTAACTGAAGAACTACATAAATATATACTGTCATTATTGATCATTGGTATATTTCCCTGTCATAGTAATACAAATAATGATAATATAATAATAGTAATAATATGAATGGACAGAATGCCTCCTCCCATTTACTGATATTTGAATCAGGAGTATGTGGGGGGAGATGCAGTGTGGCATGGTAGAGGGAAACCAGGCCTCTGAGAAAGAGAGTTCTGAGTTCAAGTCCTGCCTGTGACATACACTATTGGTGTGACACTGGGCAATATTCACTTACTTTTTCAGTGCCTCAGGCAACTCTTTATGACTCTAAGATGCAGAAATGTTTCTGATCTGCATTGTTAGACTGGAGTTTCCTCACCAGGTGTTCCCTATTCTTGTGAAGTCACAGTTCATGTTAAAAATAAAATAAAATAAGACTTATATTGTGGAATGATATTGTAAAGACACTTCACTTCTCCCCTGAAAACCTGCTCTTCTTGTCCCTGATTTTCTCATCTTCATTAGTGGTACACACCAACACAGTAAACAAGGTTGAGTGGTTGACCTTTAGAGGCTGGAAGGTAGCTGCCAATACCTTCCCATATAGTGCTTAAAACAGAGAATGAGACCTACGTGTTGGAGGTGTCCAACACAGGTCAGATTATTGTTAGAGTTTGATGTCCTTTGAGAAGGCAGAACCACATCATGACAGAGCTCTAACAAAATCTACATTCTACTTCAGCCCCATACTTCAGGTCTTTCCTGACCCACTACAATAGCCTTCTAATTGTTCCCTGCTTCCCATCTCTCCTTCTTCCATCCATTCTCCATGGTGAATTCTGTTGTATATTCACATGTGTATGATTATCTCAAAAGAAATATTCAGGCTCTAATGAATCAAGTGATATGGTAGAATGAACTTTGGACTTGGAGTCAGGAAGACTTGAGTTCAAATCCAGACTAGGAAATTTATTAACTGTGTGACTGTGGGCAAGTCACTTAACTTCTGTTTGTCTTAGTTTACTCATTTGTAAAATGAGGACAATAATAATACCTACCTCCAGGTTGTGAAACAATATTTTTGAAACATGCTATAAATGCTAGCTATTATTACTATTACCAAATTCTACCCATATTTCCATAAGACCAAATAGACTTTCCCTGATACATTCATGGGAGTGTACCTGCCAGGGGCTTCATCACAGTCACATTCTTATTAGAATTTATATCCTAAAAGCTTTTGCTCTTACTCCCCTTTACTTCAGTTCTCCTCCTCTATTATTCTATCAATATTCCTCACCCACAGTTCCCCACTTCTCCATTGCATAATTCTTTCTGAACTTTCTTTTCAGCCTCATTGTGGCCCTAAGTCCTTTGGTACCACTCTCAATTCTCCCATTTCATCCATATTGTTGTCTCACTTCCTTTCCTTCACCGTCATGATCCTACAGTTATCCAGTTTAATAAGGAAATGCCGTATGCTTTGAGTTCTTTTTCTTCTCTTGCCCTTTTGATATTCCCGATTTATTCATCTTCAGTTTCAGGTAAGTATTAACCAACAAGCTCTTATTTATTAAGCTTTCATTAAATGAGTACTTTGAGCCACACACTATGCTAAATTCTGGGGATACAAAGAAAGGTAAAAAACAGTTTCTATCATCAAGGAGCTCACATTCTAATGGATGATACTACAGGAAAATAACTCAGTGCATAGAAGATATATGCCGATTAGTTAGAAGGTAATCTTAGAGAGAAGGCACTGGGAGAGGGAGCTGGGAAAAGCCTCCTGCAGATTTGACCTGAGTCTTAAAGAAGGAAGACAAGGGAAACTAAGAAGCAGCAGCAACATGGAAGAGCATTTCAGGCATGGGACACGGTTCCCAAAGGCCAGCCAAAGGGAAATGGAACATCATCAGCAAGAAGCAATAGGTCAGCTGGTATAGCTGGGTTATAGTGTGGAGAAGAATAAATAAAGTATAAAAAGATTGTCAAGGTAGGAGGGGACCAGGTTATAAAGAATTTTATATTTGCTGCTGAATATAATAGAGATTTTATTGAGTAAGAGGGAGAGGGGTGAAATGGTCAGACTTGCACTTTAAGAAAATCACTTTGGCTGCTGGAGAATGGATTGGAGTGGGGAGAGACTTGAGTCAGGGAAGGCTATTCTATTGCAATAGAACTAGAGAGAGGTGATGAGTGCCTTTACTAGGGCACTTTACTAGCTGTGTGAGTGCAGAGAAGGGGAAGTACATGAGAGATGTAGTAAAGGTAGAAATGATAATATTTGACAATGTGTTGGATTTGGGGAGGGAGTGAGAGTAAGGATTCAAGGATGAAGGTTGAGAATCTGAGCAAATCAGAAGAGAGTGGCACCCTTGACAATAATAGGAATATTGCAAAGAAGGAAGAGTTTCAGAGAAGGAAATGTGTTTTATTTTGAACATTTTGAGTTTGAGATGCCTATGGCATATCTAGTACCATGTTCTCCAAAGCAGCTGAATATGTGGAACCACCAAGAAGAAAGCCAAGGGCTAGTTATTTAGATCTGAGATTCACCTGCACAAATATGACAGTTGAACACCTAGGGGCTGATAAAATCACTGTTGTGTTGTGATTTTCCTTTGTTCTTGAAGAGGACCATGACATCAGGGAGATGATGACATGACTTGCAATTGAGTTTGATTTGAAGGAGAGAGGGCTGTACAAGGTCACCACCTTCATTTTCTCCTCCAGAGCCATCTGGGTCCAGTGGCCAGATATTCATCAGGATGACTGGAGATGACCCAGGATGCAGTGGGACACCTTGGCCCTTTTAGGTTAAGGTCTTTTCAGGTTCTCGCTTTGAGTGAGGTAATGCATATTCAGTGAATAGGCCTCTTTAAGAAGTGGAGAGCAAAGAAAAAAAAGAAAAGGGGACCCAAGACAGAGCCTTGGAAGATACCCATACTTAGTGGGCATGGCATGAATCAGGCCTACACAACCTGTGGCCCATGGGCTGTTTATGGCCCTCTGGCTGCTTGCAGTAAGCCAAAGGATTTCCAGCCGCTGAAAAAAATGTAGAGGAAAACATCCTTTGTACATAGATGAAATCCTTTGGGGGTCGCAGGTTGTTTAGGTCTGCTTTAATGAAGATCCAGTAAAGGAGATGGAGAAGGAACATTCAGACAGGTGAGAGGGGAAGCAGGAGAGAGAAGCACCATGAAAATCTAGTAGAAGATAGCATTTAGGAGGAAAAGGTTATCAGCAATCTCGCTGCTACAAAGAGGTCAAGAAGAATGAGGATTGAGAAAAGGAAATTCAATCCAGCAATTAACAGGTCATTGGTAACTCTGAAGAGTGGAGCTTCATTTGGAAGATAAAGTTTGAAGCCATTAGAGAATTAAGAATGGAGGAAGAAGAAAGGAAGTTGTGGTACTTAGAACAGGTGGCTTTCTCTAGGAGTTTAACTCAAAGGGACAGAAGAGATGTAGAAACATAGCTAGCAAGAATGACTGGAGTAATTGAGATAGTTTTGTTTTTTTTTAAGTGGGAGAGACATTGGTATGTTTATAGACAACTGGGAAGGATCTATTCAATAGGAGAGAGATTTAAGATTAAAGACAGATGGTATATGATAATGGAGGTAATCTGCTGGAAAAGACAGAAGGAACTGGAATCAAAGGTGCATGTAATAGGAGTTGACCTTGGCAAAAAGAAGCACTACCTCTTCATTAAAGATTGGAGTGAAAGAGGAGGGAATGGGAGAAGATGCCTGAGTGATATCTCAGTGTTGTGAAATGAGGGGAAGATAAGAGGGAGTCCTTGACAAATGGCCTTCTTTTTTTCAGGAAAGTATAAGGCTCATTTTAGAGGGGTTAGGGTACTATTATAACTTGTGGAGAAATGAGAAGTTGCTGTGGAAAATGAATAATGAATTATTTAGGGAGGAGTAGAATTATTTCCTTGGGAGCAGCTAGGTAGCTCAGTTGATAGAGTGCTGGGCCTGGAGTCAGGAACATCTGAGTTCAAATCTAGCCTCAGACATCTACTAGTTGTGTGACCTTTGACAAGTCACTTAATCTCTGTTTGCCTTAATCTGCCACAGAAGGAAATGGCACACTACTCCAGTAGTATCTGCCAAAAAATCTCCAGGAAAGGTATTGGCATGCTATGGTCCACGGGGTCAGACACAACAGAATTATTTTCTTACTGACACAAAGATCCAGTTGAGATTAGATAATAAATTTGTGATGGACCCAACCAGCTCCATTTTGCAGCACATGAATAGGTATGACAGAGACATATGGTAAGAGTAATGCAGATCTAGGGGTCAACAAGGCATGATTGTTGATAGTCCAAGGTGACAAGGGATTTGAGAGTGGCAGAGAGTATAGAACTGAAGTCATTCACCAAAAAGTCCATTCAGAAAATGGAAGAATTCAGAGGTGATGGCCTTAGAAAGAACTATGGAATGAAAGTCACAGTGGAAATGAAGAACAGGGTTAGGAATCATAAGGAATCATAATCATAAAGTAAAGGAATTTTGGAGCTCATGAACATGTAAGTGGAACACTAGTGGATAATGTGTTGTGGTTTATCCTTTGTTCTTGAAGAGAACTATGACATCAAGATGATGCCATGACTTGCAAGTGAATTGGGAGGGCTGTGCAAAATCACCAGTCTCACTTTCTCCTATGGAACCATCTGGGTCCAGTGGCCAGATATAGATCAGGACAACTGGAGATGGCTCAGGATGCAGTGGGTTACTTTGACCTTTTTAAGCTAAGGTTTTTCCGAATTCTCACTTTGATTAAGGCAATGCCCATTCAGTGATTAGGGCTGTTTAAGAAGTGGAAAATGACAAGATCAAAGTTATGATGTAGGGGAGGTAGAGTGGAGTAGTCAGTTGCTGAGTAATAATGATTGAGAGGTAATCCGGAAGTGGCAATGAGGAAAAAAATATTCCAATGACTCTCCACCCCTTTTTCTGTCACAGTTGGGAATATGAAAGGAGGTAGAGATAGTACTAGAAATAGTTTTTGAGAAAGTAGTGTAACCAGAAAGGATCCATGTCTTACTCAGTGCCAGAAGCTGGAAAGAGTGAAAAAGGAAAAGGGTTAAGGTAAAATGAAGTTTATTATGGGGCAGGCAGAACTGGAGTAGGACAGTGGGAATGGGACTGGGTGAAAAATATGAAAATAAGGTAACAGATTTTTGGGAATGGAGAAGAAGGTTTGTATAATGGCAGCCCCAGATGCAGAATCACTGGATTAGGGAGAACATGAGGGATATAGCAATCAATGAGAAATTTGTCCAGGTAGAATATTAGTAATTGAGTGGAGGAAACTAGTGATTAGACTATTAAATATTGGGCAATCCCTATATTATACCTTCTTCACTCCTACTCCCCAAGTACCGAATAATGCTAGAAGTGGTCATCAAACCATGGTGAAAGGGTCCATTACAAATGTATGCAGTGTAGACTTAACTGGGGCCATATTGATACCTAACAACCCTTTTATTAATCTTTGATAGGGTACCTCTCACATGGCTCATAATAGTTGTTCCCTACATTTCCCTCTTTTCTCCATCTGTATTCCTTCCACTTTCAGCAGATATTTTTTTTCTTATCTTACTGAGATGAAGGCTCTGTCAGGAGTCTATCCTCCATATTTCAAAACTTTTTTCTACCTTCTATCTTCTTCTCCTTTACTCTAATCCAGAAGATAAGACAACACTAGCTGCTAACAGATTCAAGACCTTAAAGTAAGCTCATGAACTCCAACTCTGGAAGTTCACATTTCTTTGACTTGTGTTCCTTACATAGTCCACTATAGCTAGATGGCCTCATGGTTTGTTAATGCTCATAAATCTTTTTTTTTCCATCTGCCTGGCCACTGACCTCTCACGGCCAGAGACCATGCCCTGGGGGACTTGACCTTTTCAGTTCTGGAACTCTCATTTTGAGGCACACACTGTCCCAACTGGTGAGTGCCTCACATGGCCTACCTACCATCCTCTCAGAATTTTTCCTGTGTGCTTACTGTTTCCTAAATTTTGTACTCTATCCTTCCTGCAGTCATACAAGCCAACACCCATGCCTGGAATTTATTTCTTTCTAATCTTTTCCTTTTAGAAAGAGTTTCAAACCGCTGTTCTTTTTTTTTTTTTTTTTTGAGCCTCTCGCGGCAGGCTGTCTCTGCTCCAGATATGCTCTTTCCTCTTGCCAAATATCTCCTTTTCCTTCCTTTTTCTAGAAACTTCTACAATGTTCATGTTCCATACTTCAATTAGTACTTTGCCCTACTAATCCCTAGCATTTCTCTCTCAGCCTGTGACAAATAAAAGGGGTAAACCAATCAATACAAACTGGGTGGAGAGCCCATCCTCTCTCTACAAAATCCATTGCCCTTGTCTATACCATAAGCTACCATGGTGGAAGGATAGTGGTGAACTTTCCTAGAGTGGAGAAGATGGAACCTTAACCAGGAGTGATGGAAGAGTTAGCAAAACTGGTTATTTCAAGCCTGTGGCATTACTACTGAACATCCTGCCCCCTTCCCCATTTCTAACATGGCTGGAATGCCCATTATGCCTGAGGTTCTGACAGCTTTACTGGCTGTATCTTTAGCTTATCTCCTTCGCTCCTCCATGTTTCTTATCCTGGAGTCTCAAATTAGGCTTTAAGCCTTCTATTGTATGAGTTAAAATAAACAACGATGCATCACAATGAATAGAACACTGGACCTATAGTGTGAACCTGAATTCCAGTCCAGCCTCAAACACTTACTAGCGATGTGCAGTACCTGTCAGAGTTGTGCACTTTGCAAACTTAAAGTGCTATGTAAATTGTAAATATTATTATTAGGATATACCATAATAAAGACCTATTGTTATAGGCTGCCCTGAAATGCCAGATCATTTTATAAAACGTTTTAGTTCCCAGATTGTTGAAAGGGATAGGGACAATGTCCTCACAATGCACAGTTACAACCATATCACTCCCCGTTTAAAATTCTTAGGATTCTCCCAAAGATAAAGTATAAATGTTTCCAACACTCTCCATAATCTGTTTCCACCTTGCCTTTCCAGAGAGGATAGAGAGATAGCCTTGAAGACAAGGTGACCAAGATTGAAGTCCTGCCTTTAATATATATTGGCTATATGACCTTGAGTTATTGAGGTTAAGTCACTTCACCTCAATGTTCTAGGCATATCTCAAAGACTACAAGTGGAAGGAATTCTTCTCCTTAGGGTTTCTTAAACCAATAAAATTACAGTTCAGTCCCTATCACTCTCCTTTCCAACTTTATTTCACATTATTCCTTTACATGAGCGTCAACTAAACTAGACTACTATCTGTTCCCTATCTTACAGAAGCACAGAATTCGGGGTGAAAAGAGAACAATCTTAGTGACCATATCATCCAACCTACTATACCCCAGATTAAGCCCCACCATAACATCCAGACTTTACTTGAAGAACCTCTAATGAGAGGAAACCTAGCAAGACAACCTACTCCATTTTTTGGATAGCTAAAGTTAAACATTTCTCCTGACATCATCTAAATTTTCCTCTTTGCAACTTCCACGCATTGCTCCTGGTTCCTCCCTGCAAGGCCAAAAGATCAGGTCTAATCCATCC
Organism: Notamacropus eugenii; assembly: GCF_028372415.1. Lineage (NCBI taxonomy): Eukaryota > Metazoa > Chordata > Mammalia > Diprotodontia > Macropodidae > Notamacropus > Notamacropus eugenii. Next base: position 139,811,553 of record NC_092875.1, on the reverse strand, counting down.
TTGAGTGACAGCCCTTCAGATACTTGAAGACAGCTGCCATGTTTCTCTGATTCTTCCCTACTCCAGGCTAAGCATTCCCAGTACCTTCATACCCAGTACCTGCTGATCATGTGAGACAGACTGTCACCGTTATGGTTGCCATCCTCTGGATGCTCTCTTATTTACATGTCTTATCTTGCTGTCTTCTGTTTCCATACAATGGTGTAGGCTGTCCTTTATCCTTGAAATGCACTCCCATCTACCTACTGACATTCTTTCTCCCGTGAAGACTTAGTTCAAGAATCACCTCCTTCAGGAAAACTTCAAATCTCCCCAAAACAAATTTCTCCCCAACTTCTTCCAATTTTCCTGGAATATTTTATCTGGATTTCTCTCTTTCCTCTATCACATTCTACCTGGTATCAATTACACTTATTTGTGTACATGTTTATTCCCACTCTCCCCACTGGATTGTGGATTAAAGCCAACTGACAACTATGTTCATTTACATCTTTGCATCCCTACTTGCTAATACAAATCCTTGTACATAGTAGGTGCTTAATAAATGTTTGTTGAATTGAATGAAATAGAATATAAGTGATTATTAAATAGATTGGTATTGACAAAAAATGGTTAGATTTATGGAATTTTGTTCTTATTATTCATTTTTCAGTTTGTTTTCTCTTTCAGGCTTTGCTCAAGCAAACCAGTTTAATTATGGAGTTCATAATGAGCTGTTGGGGAACAGTGTTCATTTTGTTTCTGCTACCCAGTCAATACCTTGTGATGTTGAAAAGGATGCAAGTCATTCAACTCACATAACCTGCTACACTAGGTATCTTTGAAAAAAAAAGGTCTTTTAAAAAAAACTTTTAAAGTTGTAATATACAAAACTTACATATATTATCATTTGTGTCAGTCTAAACTTCAAAGTAATAATTACCATAATCGCTGTTGTAACATTATTGTGATTATTTTTAAATATTGTAAGCATGCAGAACAGGGATTCTGCATATTTTTAAAAATATTTTTGATAAAATATTTTAATTGTTTTCTTTTGTTATCCCATATATTTTATTTTAAGCATTAAAAAACACTATTCTGAGTAAGGTTCCATAGGCTTCACCCGACCGTCAGAGGTCCATGCCACAAAAAAGGCCAAGAACCCCTGATGAAGAAAATTGTTAGATCTCAGGGTAATACATTGCAATTATTATTCCTTACATTCAGAATGATGGTTGGAGTTGGGAAAGTTGATGGTAGGGGAAGGAGATGAGTGCAGAACATGACAACATCAATTAATGAAAAGAGTGCTAGGTCTGGAGGACAGTGGACTTGAGTCTGACTCCTGTCCATGCTAATTATGTATATTACCTTGGGAAAGTTACTTAACCTTTTCTGGGCAGACAGTGACTCTAGATCATGGGGATTAAGAGACCAGGAGCTGAAAATTTACCCATGATAACATGGAGAATGTCTGAGGCACAGAATCTTTGCTCTTATATGTTTGTGTCTCATAGAGACTAGGAAGAGACAACCAAGAGTCCAAGACCCAGGCTCAGACTTACCTAGCTGCCATATGTGAGTAGCTGCTTTAGGAGTTTAGGAAAAGAGGAAAGATGTTCCCTGTTCCTCCTTTTTCCCTAACACACACACACACACACACACACACACACATACACACACACACACATACACATACACACACATCCATGAAGTCTCAAAGAGAGAGTTCCATTTGACACATTCCAGAGAGAGGAATAAGAAGTGAAAGCAGAAGTTGTCTTTTCCTTAGAAGTCTACTAAATTGTGGCTTCCTCTGAACGAATGGTCATTTTTTAAAAAACATATTCCCCTATTCCCACTATCATCACAGTGACCAGGGAATTGCTGTGTCATACCAAGATACCAAATTTTTCAGCTCTGGGATCAGAGTCTATGTGACCTCCTAAAAGGGGCCCAGCATCTTACAGAATAGGGGGAATCATGTTTACCCCGTTGCATAAAGTACTTTGTAAACCTTTAAGTGATATAGAAACATAATTACTATATCATTTTGTGCATATTAGCTTCAGTATGAAATACATGATCAATGATCATTTTGACTTTTTAAGTTATTTGATACAACTGCATAACAGATCAGAGAGATAATAACATGAGATTGGTTTCTATTTGACCTTGAACAAAGACAATATTGGAGGGCTGTATCTGTCATTAAAATGTTATTGAACTTGAAAGGATTGGGAATTTATTAATATTTTAGGAAACACTTAAGGTTGGGTAGGATTATTTTATTAATGTTGTATTTTAATTTAAAATCCCACATGCTATTTCAATTCATTTTTCTAGAGCAATGCCTCAAGATACTTATACAGTCAAAGTCAGTGTGGATGGAGTTCCTATTACAAATGACAATATCTGCAGAGGCCATGTCAACAGTTGGGCATGTAGCTTCCAGGTGTGTAGATATCCCATATCTTTTTTTTTTAAACTTGGTAGGAAACATAATGAGTAAGTCAAGTTTAAAATACTAAAAAATGAAGACCTCATTTTCATAGAAAGTGATATTATAGAGGATTTTTTCTTATCCTTGCAGCTATGTGGCCCAGTTGATAGGAGTTCTGGCCCTGCAATCAGGAAGACCTGAGTTCAAATCTTGATTCATGCTCTCTTCCAACTACTACTACCTCTCTCCTCAAATTACCTTGCATTTGGTTGTATTTGTTTATTTAGGTATATGCAGTTTCCCCCTTGAGGGCGGGGCAACTTAATTTTGTCTTTTTATTCCCTAGTCCCTAGCACTGTGATTGCCATATAGTGGCATTATTGGTCAGTACTGATCTATTGGCTCTTAATAAACGCCATTGATTAATTGTTTGGTTTTTGAAAACTTCTCTTTGTTCTTAGCTAATTCATGCTGTCTTTTAGTTTGACTATCATTCTCTTCCTAAATGCTCAAAAACAATTTGCCCCAGATTTGGTGGGAAATTGACATCAGCTCACTAAGCCTACCTTGTGGTTCCATCTTTTCTCCCTTTTAAAATGTTGAGACATTAACCCACATCCAGTCTTTTTTGGCTCAGTTCCTCAAAGTTTATTGACAGCCATTTAGTAATCTTATCTCTAGGTCAATCAGGAGATATTGTCCATGTTCTTAGGCAGCAAGTATACATGAAGATGAAATAACAATAACAAGTTTAAAAGGGAACAGTGCACAAAAGGGTTTATACAGGGAGGTATGATATATTTAGTGGAAAAGGACTCATCTTTATCTGAGGAACCAGGAAATGATCGTAATAACATCTGAGCTGGTCCTCGGAAGGGAGAAAATAATTTCAATAGACAAACTGGAAATAATCTGTTTTAAATCATAGGGGAATGGCTTGTGGAAAAGCCTAGAACCAATAGAGGGCACTATGAGATCACAGAATGATTACTAGTCCAATTTCAAATTTCAAAGTGTGGAGAGAAGTAGTAAGACAATAGGATGAGAAAGATTAGCTGAAGTCAAACCATGGCTGGCTTTGAATGCCAGAATAAGGAGTTTTTTGTTGTTCTTTTTTTTTATTGTACCTTTTTGACAATAAGGATGTCCTGAAGGTTTTTTCGTGGTAGAGGGATGTGATCAGATATATATATTAGATTACTTTAGCAGCAGCATGAAGGATGAATTGGAGAGGAGAGAATTTGGAAGTAGGAAAATTAATTAGGAAGCTAAGTGAGAGGAAAAAAATGAAGGTTACGGATGAGTCAGAAATGACTCCAAATTTTGGAGTGTGGGTGTCTGGAAGGATATTTCTACCATCAACAGAAGTAGTAAATTTAGGAGAGTCCTATTTTGAGGGAGAAGATGCTATAAATTTAGGGTATGTTGAATTTCTTTTGAAGCTAGATCATCAAGGAGGAGCTGCTCCACAGGTATGGAAATTTGAGACAGGGGCTCTAAGGAGAAATTGGGGCTAGATGTGTAGCTCTGAGAGTTGTTTTCGTGAAAGTGCAAATTCAAACCACTGAAATTGATAAGATCTTTGAGAGAGTGTAGAAGAAGAAGGAAGGGGAATCAAGGAGAGAGTCTTAGGGGGTTACCACCCTTAAAAGGACACAGGACAAGAGGGATCAGGCTTCAGGGAAGGAGACCATAATGGAACCATCAAAGAGATTGGAGGAAAACTAGGAGAGGGAAGTATCAGAATTAAAGGGAGGAGAAAGTATCAAGAAATGGGAAATAGTCACCAGTGTCAGATGGTATAGAATGGTCAGTGGAGGTTGGTCTGGCATTTATTATATGGAATAAGGCAGGGTACTGAAGCATTAACATAGGTGGGGGAGTATCTTATAGATGAATAAATGACAAGAAGAAGAATTGGAAGGTCACATGCACACTCAGATCTATAGTAGTAAGCAAGGTCATGTAGCATATGAGACTATCTGGTCCAAACCCCTCATTTTACAGCTAAGCAGACTGAGGACTAGGGAGGTTAGGTGATTTGTCTAAGACTACACAGGTAATAAACACCAGAAGTGGAGTTTGAACCTAGGTGATCTCACTCTATAGTCAGTGCTTTTTTATCATGCCAAATTGGATGAAATAAGTTTAAATGGAGATGCGGCTGTTGAATAAGAGTGGCAGAGCAAGGCTGTGGATATTCTCAGGCTTTTGGTTTCAGGGCAGCTATGGCTCTCTGTGCACAGAAACACAGAGTACTCCATTTTAAAATTCAAGTCCCATGTCGTTTTAAATAATAATTGACATGAAAAATATCTTCTAAGGGTTAGAATTATCAGGTTAATTACTTCAACTCAACATTTCAATTTGTATGCATAGCCAATTAAAATGAAAATATCTGAACAATTTCTGTAGTAGAGATTAGTTTTACATACAAATTGGAATATGTAATGCTTAGAAGGTGCTGAAGATATAGTGCTTCATATGTATTCTTGTTGTTTGTAGACCAAAAATTTCAGAACTCCAACCATAAGGAACATCACCCCTTTGACTGGATTACCAGGTCAGTTATAAAACAGCCAAAATGCCTTCATTTCATCTACAATTTTGTGATATTCTATTTTGTATTATAGCCTAATATACATTTAAATACATAGCTTTAGTTAACCAATACCACTTTATCCCTCTGTTTCTAGGCTCATTAATAACAATCCGAGGCAGAATCTTCACAGATGTCTATGGAAGTAACACTGCTTTGAGCTCTAATGGAAAAAATGTTAGGATTTTGAGGTACTTGTTTTATCTAGCAACATTCATTTAACTAACAGGCAAAATGTAATATTCCATCAATAATATGTATGATACTGTTAAATATGTCCGCAAAATGACGAGACTGAATGAAATGATTGCTAAGGTACCTTGTGATTGTAACTTGCTCTGGTATCAAAATGCTTCCATGTAGTAAAACGTGACCATGAACCCCAGCAATATTGCAGAAATGAAACTATACAGATTGTGAGATGAATGCAATTGAATTGACTTGGGGCTTCTGGCCAGTTGTCCTCATTTTCCATCTGAGTCAGCTCCATCTGTCTCTACTGGGGAAAATAAAAGTAATGCTAATCAAAGTCACTTGGAGCCAAGTCAGTATCATAGCAATAATGGGAATAAGTATAATTACATTTCAGAGCTGGAAGAGAAGTAAGAAATTATTTAGCCCACACATTTTACAGATATGGAAACTATACCCAGAGACTGACTATTACAGGGTCACATGGCTAATTAGTGTTAATGTCAGAGCTAGAGCCCAGTTCTTGTGATTCTTAGTCCACTACTCTTTCCACTATGCTATGTTGCCTCTAAGAATCATCATAATTTATTATCATATATATCATGTATAATAAATTGACATATGTATATAGTATGCAAGATATACTGTAACGTATAACATAACAGAATTAGATATTTAAGAGCTAATAAGGATTTGAAAAGGTCTTTGTTTTAAATGAAAGTGATTATTATAGGTTTGATTCTGGTTCTTTTTACTTAACTGTCACGTGTCCATTGTGAATTGTGAGGCTTGTCTTGCTTTGGTTCTTGTTGCAGTCTGTTTTGTCACTCATTTTTTGTGGAAATTCTTTTTGATGCCCCCTGTTCTTGCCACATGTATCAGACAGCAGTGAGTGGGAAGTAACAATGGTAGTGAATCGTGCTATCATAGATAAAGAAAGGAACTTAGAGATCATTTAGTCCAATCTTTTTATTTTACAGATGAGTAAGTTGAAAATCAAAGAAGTTAACTATCTTGTCCAAGGTCCCATTGCTAGTTATGATAGAGCTACGACTTGGTCCAGTGCTCTTTCTATTAAGCCACAGTAATCGGAATCATGTTTGTAATAATAAAAATCTTACTAATGATGACATATAAGAACCCCCCAAAGAACAAGGATCTGGTTATTTGTAGTTACGTATGCAGTTAAAAGAAGTCCAATACAATGACAATTCAAGTTGGATTAAACAAGAAACAGAATCTTGTGCACTATCAATATGAATAATGACAAAATAGTTACATTAAGGGAATCACTCTGCAAAACTGGAAAACAAAGGGACTGCCTAATTATTAGTTATTATTGCTATAACCATTATACAGTTGTGTTAGGCTAATTCTGTAATTAACTCAAATACTTCACAGTGTGAATTGACTAGCAATAAACCTTATTGGCTTCCTCCCTACACATCTGACCCCATCTTTCGTAACAGAAAGCATCACATATCTGCTACCAAAAGATAAAAACATCAGCAAGCCATCCAAATGTAGGTCAAATTCATGTTTATATATTTTATACAGAGCACTCCCTGTTAATATCATTTTAAAAAACCATAAACAGAAGAAAACTGAATGTAAAGGGATAGCAAGATAGTAACTTGTTGCAGGACTGAATCTGAATCTCCACTGAAAAGATGAGAAAAATGAGGTAATGATGAAGTGAAACTGCAAAATCCATGTTGTAAATAATTTCTAACGTCTATTCTGGATCTTAAATGTAGCTATGCTAACTCAGATTATTACTATGATATTAGCATGATTCCAAGTGACTGTGATAACAGATAATAACTTATGCTACATCTCTTAGATATGAATATGGAAGTGCAAAATATAGCAAAGAGATTTGTTTGGTTGGTTATAGTTTTCTGAAAAAGAGCATGGAAAATATAAATCAAAAAAGTGTTTGATAGTTGCTTTTTTTTAATTAGGAAAGGGAGGTGAGAAGTTGTAGAGAGGAGGAGGAATTTCATTAACTTTTAAAATAGGAGAGATACAGAGAAAAAATATGTCATAGATAGCAAGGAAGTTATCTTTATACTTGTTTATTTCAAATTAATTTCTAAGTAGTTAAGAGCAAGACATTGAAATGTCTTATCGATTTTTAGGTGGGGGGTTTAGAACTAGATTCATTTAAAGCCAACAGGTGTAGGAGTACAGGAGAAATTTATGATGAGACAAGTAATGTAGATGAGTAGAGAATGAAGGAGGCAATTTGGGGATTTTTAAGAAAAATCTCATAAGAATTTGTGAAAACTCCTCAGAGTTTTTTTTAGGTTTTATTATTTTAGGAGAAAAAGAAAGATCAAAAGAAGGAATAGGAGCTTTATACAGGGTGGATAGAATGATAGTAACTGACAAAAAAGAAAACACAGAGTTGCTTAGTTTTTGCTTTGTTTCTATTTTCTCTATGGGGGAAAGTGACTATCAAGGAGTTGATACCTCAGATAAAATAGGAGATAGAGGGAACTTAGTTGCACATAGTGAATTCAAGTCATCTGACCAGGATGAACTATATCCTTGGGTTTTGAAAAAATTAACAAATGTGATTGCTGAGCCATTGACAGATGATGAAAGAGCCTGAAAAAATGTAGTAGACATCAGAAGACTGAAGAAGGGCAAATGTTATCCCAGTTTTCACAAAGGGGAAAGGGAACAACTTCAAAACTATGGGCCAGTGAACCTAAAATACCTGGAAACAGTCTAGAAGGGATCATTAAAGAGATGGTCCATAAATAACATGGATAGGAAAACAGTGGCTTCGTGGAGCCAGTTGGCTTCATCAACAACAAATCATGCCAGATTAACATCTCCTTTAAAAAAAAATGCAACAGGATTACTAAACTCTAATGAGGGAAATGCTGTGAATATAATTTGTCTAGATTTTTAGCATATCTCCTAATAAAGTTCTCACACTATTCTTGTGGAGAATATGGAGAGAAATAGGTCATATGTTTTCAATCAGATTCAAATTCAAAACTAGTTGAATGATCATACTCAAAGAATGGTCATTAATGGTTCAATGTGAGTATGGCAGGTCTTCAGTGGAGTTTCCTAGGGATGTATAGTTGACCCAGTGATTTCTAGCATTTTAAATAAATACTTGTATAAATGCTTAGATGGAATGCTCATTACATTTTCAAATGACAGAAATCTAGGAGAAATAGCAAATGCTATACAAGTCAAGATCCAAAAGGATATTGACAGGCTAGAACATTGGGCTGAATCTAATAAGAAGAAATTCAGTTGGGATAAATGTAAAGCTTTGTATTTGGGTTCTTAAAAAATGGCTTTACACATATAAAAAAAGGAAAGCAAGAAATTTCTCTGAAAAAATGTCTTGGGATTTTAGTAGATTGCAAGTTCCATTTCAGTCATTAAAATGATATAGCAACCAAAAAAGCTTATATGATCTTGGACTGCATTGGGATGGAGATGGCTTCCAGTAAAGAGAAGTGACAGTTTCACTGTAGTCTGCCTTTGTCAAATATCACCTGATGTATTATGTTCAGACATGGGTACCATGCTTTGAGAAGGACATTAATAAGATGGAAAGTATTGAGAGGGTGATAGCTAGTATGGTAAAGGGCCTTCATTTCATATCATATGATGAGAAGCTGCAAAGAAGTTGGCATGTTTAGCCTAGAGAAGAAAATATTCAGGGGAATATGATAGTTCTCTTCTAGTATTTGAAAGATTGTCATGTGGAGGAAGGATTAGACGTGTTTTATTTGGTTAAAGGCAGAACCAGGAGCAATGGGCCGAAGTTGCAAAGAAACAAATTCAGACCTGAAGTAGGAAAAATGGTCACTAATGGTGACCATTAGTACTATACAAAAATGGAATGGGTTGTCTCAGAAAGTGTTGGGGTCCTCCTCCTTGGAAGTCTTTAAGTAAAGGTTGAGTGACCATGTATCAAGTACGTTAAAGTATGGAGCCCTTTTGCATATGGATTGCTTCTGAAGTTCCTTCCTAATTTTAGATTCTGTGAAGAGAAAGCCCAGGACAAAGCCTTCCGGTATATTCACAGTTAGGGAAAACACTATGGATGGTGATCTAACAAAGGAGAATTAGAAGTTGTGCTCAAACAAGTAGGAGTGGAACCAAGAAAGAACAATGTCACAAAAACCCAAAGAAGAGAGAGTAGTTAAGAAATAAGGATAATCTATAATATCAAACATTTTAGATAGGTTAAGAAGGAGCATCAAGAAAAAGTCAGATTTGGTCATCAAGAGATTCCTAGTCATTCCGAAGAGAGTAGTTTCAATTGAATAGTAAATTCAGAAGGCCATGGCAAAGGTTTGAGAAGTGAGAAGACAACCTGGGAACAGCTAGAGCAAGTAAAACAGACTATATTTAGGAGTTTTGTCTATGAAAGGGAGAAGAAATATAGGATGATAGTTTGAAGAGACGGTAGGATGAAGTATGGTTTTGTTTGTTTTGAAGAGTGAAGGAGACTTGCGTAAGTTTGTAGGCAATGGGGACAAGCAGTAAGTATAGATTGAAGATGAATAGATGAGAGGAGGATTGTAGGAGTAATCTACCAGAAGACTTGAGAGAAATACAAATCTAAGGTACATGTAGATACACTGAATTTAATGAGAAGGGCTACCTCTTCATCAGAAACTGGAGTAAAGGAGGAAAGAATGGGGTATTTACTTGTTTGTTCATTAATTCATCTATTTTGTTATTTGTCTATTTATTAATTAATTGATTAATCAATTAATTTGTTTGTTTATTTATTTATGCATTTGTGAGACTTAAAAGGCAGAAGATGAGGGAGCTTGTAGCAAATGTCCTTGATTTTCTTTGTAAAGTATGGGGCTTGGTCCTTTTGCTGAAAGGAAGGAAATTAAAATGGCATCAAGAGATGTTTTGAACAATCTCTGCAAAGAGGACAGTAGGGAATTAATTGGAGATGAACAAAAGGATTGCCTTGCAGCATGGTGGACCTGATAGGGATTATATAACAAATTTGTAGTGGATTCAATCACCATGGACACGTGACTTCTTCCACTGAGTGAGGTAGCAGCATACTGATAGCATTATAGAAGATACTGCCAAAAATAATAAGAAAGATTTAATACAAAAGGGGGATTGGGTAATGCAAGGAGAACTGTCAATTTGTACAATTCATTAGGTTAAACTTGTTCTTTTCCTCAATTAAAAAATTGTCTAGAGTTTATGTTGGTGGGATGCCCTGTGAGCTTCTCTTCCCTCAATCAGATAATTTGTAAGTAATATAAAAATGACTTTATTTAAATAACTTTAGTAACTCTTAATGTAGAAAATGTTTTGAATTAAGAAAGTATTTTAAAAATATTTCACACAACTCCTTTAGTACTTTACATATAGTACTTGTAAATAGATGAGTGGCAGTTGTGTGGAGCTAGATATATGTAGATCATGCAGACAAATCTGATATCAGTAAAGCATAAAGTATTACCCAGGAAATCATTGCATTTAATATTATATAATCAATTGCTTCACTTTTGCAAAAAGTATTTTTATGTTTTTTAGATATATATATTTTCAAAAATAAAACAATATTTCTCATGGATAATATGAAAATATTTTTCAGAAATGAATCAGTATTTTCAACATAAGCAATATGAAAAATGTTGCTTCAAAAATTAAACATATGTGAAGAATGCTGTTTTAAAAATAAAACAATTCTTTATTGGGCTATATATTTAAATTAATTTCTTTAAAATTAACTTTTGGGATATTCATGTTAATTCGTTATGCTTTAAGGATTTAATTATATTAAATACCACTTGAATGTATAGACATTCAACTGGGACTGGGGAATAGTTTGATTTTACATAAAAATTGTTTAACATAATTTGACCTGTGATGAACCTTTATATGCTTTGAAATTAATGATTAACTTTAGGAGATACTGCTTGAGTTAATATTTATTTACATATGAATTTTATTAGGTATGGTCTAAAACTAGACCACGAAAATAGTGACATGGGCACCATGATTTGTAAAATGACTGGAAGTTATATTGGTAAGTTTTAAGTTATTTTTTGTCATCTTTTCCTTAAATGCCTCCAAGTATTTGCATCACCTCAATCTGTCTCTTCATTTTCTTCCAACTGTATATATTCTTCTCACGTCTCTACCACCCCTTCTTTCTTTCTTTGGCATCCTTTTAATTCTATCTGCATATAATCTTTTTGCTACATCTTTTGTTGTTATAATTAGGCTTCCATATTTTCTTCATTCTTTTCCTATTCCATTGTAATTTCTGTACTGTTTAGATTTTTTCTGATAGCCTTTTTAGAAATGGTTTTTAATTCTTCCCTTATTTCTCATTCTGATTCTATCTTTTTATTTCACATAATTTCAATTTATGTACATGTTTCTCCAGCTTTATTTTGTCCTTTTATAAAACAATTTTGTTTTCAGTTTTACTTCTCTTCCCTATTATATTTTTTCTATCAGCAAAGATGAAACAGTGATGGAGAATTTGATTAAGTATTCCATTTTTAATTGATAGGTCATCACAATGTCAGCTTCATCTTAGACAGTGATTATGGGAGGTGAGTCATTTCATTCTAATACAGTTTTCATAATGGATGTTTTCTGTGGAATGCAAACTTAGCAATGATTTATATTTATATCCTGATTTACAACATGTACCACTCCAAAGAAACTTTAGAGGCTTTAATGACACCATTTAATATAAAATATGGGCATAGCATTTAATCTTATAAATTGTCTGAGTATCTAGACTTTGCTAGAAAAAAGTTTTGGCTCATCTAGAAAATGGGAACAATGTAACATTTAGTGATTCTTTTCATTTAATTTGTAATCTGGTTCTATATACATCCCTTTATTAGGCAACACTATGATTAATGCATACAATAATTTTAAGAACAAAGCACTATCCTCATAGTCAATTATCATTCAATTAGAGTTTTAGCTGTTTTAAATGGACAGAAATTCTAAATGTGCTTTAGGACCATGGAATTTTACAGAAAACAATTAGCCATTCCTCTAAATTGTCACTCATATAATGCCAAGAGGTAGCTAACTATAGTCATTTTGATTTTTAAAAATTAAGGCTAGTTTCTAGTTGCATGCTACTCTAAGAAGTTCAAGAATTCAAAATCATTATAAACTCTTGGAAATATTTCTATTTGCTAAACTCAGTGTGCTTTTCAGACATAGAAAGATTAAGCATCATGGAGCTGGTGATCTCAGAGCATATGAACACATAGCGGGCTACAATTCCCATGTTCACTTACTATGATAGCTAGGAATTCCAGCACTTGGTGCCACTGAGTAGGGGTATGTGTCTAAAGTGTTTTAACCATTCCTCTGCATGATTAAAGTAAACTAGAAACAGAGGTCATGTGAATTATTGTTTAAGGAACTGAGAGACCAAAGTATCAAAAGGAGCAGGAGTTGAGATAAAGAAAAAGTCTGTAAACCAAGTACTGATCCAATTTGTAAGGAAAGAAGGTGATCTGGAAGCCCACAGAGTATAGCAAATATATGCTCAGTCATTTTTCAGTCATGTGCAACTCTTTGTAACCCTATTTAAGGTTTTCTTGGGAAAGATACTGAAGTGGTTTGCCTTTTCCTTCACCAATTTATTTTACAGATGAGGAAACTGAGGCCAACAGGGTTAGTAACTTACCCAGGGTCATACAGATAGAAAGTGTCTGAGGATGGATTTGAACTTAGGAAAATGAGTCTTCTTGACTCCAGGGCTGGCACTCTATCCACTGCACTGGAATATCAGTTTCCAGTAAAGGGAAGTAATAGTTTCAAGTAGTCTGCCCTTGTCAAATATCACCTAGTATATTATGTTCAGACCAGGACTGCCCTGGTGTCAAGACTCATGTTCCCCATTCATTTTAATTCTTCTATGCAACATAACTAAGGTGAAAATGTATTTAATAAGAATATATGTGTAGAACCTATATAAGATTGCACACCATACTGAGGAGGGGGAGGAAGAGGAAAAAATCTATAATATATGGAAGTGATTGTAGAAAACTGAAAACAAAATAATTTTATGAAAATAAAAGACTGGTCATCATCAGGTAAAATCTGGCTTTAAACACTGGCTATGTGACCCTGGCCAAATTACTTAACCCTGTTGGCCTCAGTTTCCTCATCTCTAAAATGAGCTGGAGAAGGAAATGACAAAACCACTCCAATAGCTTTGCCAAGAAAACCTCACATGGGGGCCAGGAAGAGTTGGACACAACTAAAGAACGACCCAACAACAAGAACATTTGAGAGAGGAATGATTGTTAGGGAAATCCGCTGGGAAAGATGGGAGGGAATGAAATCCAGCCACCTCATCTTCAGACTGGAGGGATGATGTCAAGTTTTAAGATGTAGAGAAGGGGAATGACAAATGGCCTGAATTTTCTCAGTTAAGTATGAGACAAGGTTCTAAGAATAGGGGAAAGGAGGTATGGGAAGCTTGAAGAGAAAAGAAATGGATTGGAATAGTTTATGAAACAGTTAAAAGACTCAATTAGGAAGGAGCCAAAGCCAAAGTAGGCAAAAGCCACCTCACCATCATTTGCTTCAGGTCTGCACAACCTGTGGCCTACAGGCACGCCAAAAGATTTGGGTGGGCTGGGGGAGGAGGGGCTTGTGAAAAAGGTAGAGGTTTTCTCCTGAAATCCCTCAATGTGCCACAGCCCTCAAGACACAGGTTGTGCAGGCCTGGTATATCATCAGTAGAAGGAAATTCTATTTGTCTGAAAATCATGCTGATTGCTAGCTAACCTGTGTTTCTCCAGGTACTGAAAAAAAAGGTTATCACTTGTCCTAGTATTTTTCTAAGTATTGAAATCAACCCCAAAATTAACACAATCATTATGTCTCCCCCGTTCAAGTAAAAGTCTACATTTCCCTCAAATGAAGTTAAATTTTACAGGAAGCTGTATATTCTTTTACAGGAGCTTTCCACAGTTATCAGCATATTTTATCTCCTCTCTTAATAAAATTGCAATGTTTCAGACATATGCAGGTATGTGGCTTTTTCCTTCTAAGTTAATATGTAATTACACATAGTACTGTGACAGGATCATGGAAAATAAAAATCAGTGGCATTTATGAAAACAAAATCAAAGAAAACGACCAAAACTTTATTGTATGAAGTAACATGAAACCTGCTTGCAAGAAGTTATTGTTGGTGGGAAAAGATGGGAAAAGTGGAAAAAGATATCTGTGTTCTGTGTTGCTTAATTATTCCCACCCACATCAGAAAGCTCAAATTCATTCTCTAACTGTAAGCAGGAAAAGAGAATTCCTAGCTTAACTCCTATCAATCAGTGGACAAGTAGGTATTAAGTACCTAATATGTGACAAGCACTCTTCTCCCTCCTCCTTCTCCGCTTCCTTCTCCTTTCTTTTTTGCCCAGGCTTGTAGTGGAGGGACCTACTCATGGGTCTTATTCCACTACTGATTGTTTCAAGAGTTTGGGCCTGCTTTATTTCCAATCTGGGCTGTTTTGCCCTTCCTTAGGCAATCTTATCTCCTCCTTACCCCTTCCCCTCCCCACACTCCTGTGAGATCACCATATTGATATATTAATGTTGATATAGATGCCTAAACACATTATGGGCTTAATTTACCAGTTCACAACTCCTGAGTTCAAGAGATCCACCAGCCTAAGTCTCTTTGGTAACTGGGATTACACATTGTGCCACCACACCTAGCAAGATCTTACATTCTAAGGGGGACTCTTTTTAGAGCCCATAGGGGCAAAGTGGTTCTTAGGAATCCTTAAGGTTACTAAAAGAATGTATTCCTTAGTCTAACCTCATTCAACCAACTTTTTTATTTTCCTCCAGAGGTCACTAAAATTTCACCATCACAAGGAAGCATTGAAGGTGGCACATTATTGACCATAACTGGACATTTCTTTGACCAGACTGACTCCCCAGTCCGTGTTATAATTGGAGGTATTTTCAGGGTTTTCCAGTACTGTTGCTGAACAAAATTTCATGGGCATCACAGAGAAGTATGGTTTTCGTTTTGAAAATGTAATAGAGAAAATGGTATTTCTCCCCCAAAATCACTTATAAATGCATTCCAAATATCATGTAGTGGGTGGATGAGAATGGTCTAGTTAGCCTAATGTTTAATGTATGAAACCAAGAAAATCTGAACAAAAGAATGGTAATTTTTCTACAGCTATCAGGCATGGAACACATCAGCCTCTGAAAAACTGAAAACGAATATCACATAGAAAGCAATGAAGTAGTGCATGTTGAGTGTAAGCAGGCTGTACCATACAATCAGTGAGGAAATGTAAATAAGAATAGGAGTAAAAATTGATTGAAAAACAGAATAGGCTTATCACATGGCAAGGATGAAGGACAATTTGAATATTCCACTAGTATTCTCATGCTATCAGAAGACAAAAAAGGCTTCTAATACACCAAGTGACACCCTGAAATAATCATAAAATCCTTCTTTAAGACGTTGTAGGCCAACACTAAGTTTTACCTAAAGGTTGGAGACTATATTGCATGTTCTATAATGAGTTCTATTCTGGATCTTGTGGTCCACTTTCAGGGCACCAACCCCTTTTAAAAGACAGGCCAGTTTTGAACCAAGAGGTTCCAACTTTGTTAACAATGAAAAGTCCCTACGTCTATCCTGTTACATGCTATTATATTGCCCATTTTTAAAAGATCTACTGTTCTAAGGGGAGGCAGCAAAGGGAAGGGGAAAAACATGAGAACAATCTCATTCTAAACATTATTGTGAGGGAACTATCTCATTTAGAAAGTAATGAATTGTCTTTCAAAAATTATACCAGAGCCTTTTACCACTAGCATGGTTAAACTTATATCAAAGTACCGTAGAATTTGCTTTCTTTTAAGATCATATCTATTTTTGCCTAGTTGTTTTATTTTGCATCTGGGAAAAATCTAATTTTTATTCTAAATTCTTTCCAGGAAGGAAAATTTATTCTTAAAATCATATCTGTATATATGGTTTTTTTTTTCTCCCAGGGAATAACAGGCAAAATTCATCCTTTTCACCAAAGATCTCTTTGAAGAATTTGTGCCTTAGTTTTCCCCTAGTGAAACATGCTTAGGATCAGGTTCAGTGGGAGAGTGATCTTAAAAAGCACTTAATCCACAAACTTCATCATTTTATAGGTGAAGGCACTGAGGCTCAGAGCATTTCAACGGCTTCCTCAGTGTTGCATTGTTAGGAAGTGTAAGAGGAAGGGACTGAACCCTAGGTCTCTGACTTCTCAGCTACCCTTTTTTCCCATCTCATGTTGTTTTCTTATTCATTAGCTTCTTCCTAAAAAGCAAAATCTGAGGCCTTACATTTATTTTCTTTCAATTATTCTTTCATTTTTTAAAATTTAATAAAATTTCTTTCATTTATTTCCTTTCAGGAACAAAATTCTTTGTAAAACATAGTTCTCATTAGAAATAATTATATTGTATGTTGTTTCTTAGAACATGTGAATGTTTCAGTTTCAGACTAATTTTAATATATTTAGAAGAGAGAAAAATATGGATGATTTGTTGGAGGGCATAAATAAATTAATTAATTTGTTCAATATGAAATAAGCATAAATGCCTCATTTTTATAATAAACTGTGCTAGGTACTTTGGTCATAAGCCTTCAAGGACTTCAGAATCTTGAAAAGGGAGTCAAGACATGTAATACAAATATGATACAAATTGAAATATATGCTTATAAGACAAGTACAAAATGCTTGCAGATCAGATAAGGAAGAACCCTAGCTTTATTTAGAGGATGATTTAAATACTCTGATAATTTAATTATAAAGAATAAAAAGAATATGTTGTCCACCATGCCAGAAATCCACTCCTTCCTTATCTCAGATCATTTGGATGAAGAGTTTCTCTATTTATTCTTGGCTTTGCCTCTGAATTATGCAACTTTAGGAATTGTACTTGATCTTTCAGTGAAACTATGCTTCTAAATAAACAAGTGGAGGTTACAGTCTAGAAGCTCATAGTAACTTTGCATTTTCTGCTCTTTGAATTAATACAGGTCAGAGCTGCGAAGTCCTGAGACTCACAGAAAATAACATATATTGTAGGACACCACCCAAACCTAGTGTCCTTAGAACAGTGTATCCAGGTAAGTGGTCCTAAGAAAGAGTAGCTGTTTCTATATTGACGGAGAGGAGCACATTCTTTCAACAAAAGCTAAGTTGGACGATTTCTTCAATTAGTGGTAAAATACTGCAAAATTTCCCATAATTCTTCATTAGGATTTTCTGCACTGCTTTTTGGAATAATGTAGCTAAATAAAAGAAGAGAGTATTGTATTCATGGTTAGTATTAACCCAAAAGTTCTTAAAAGAACACAAAAGGAGTACTCCTTCAAAAGTCCCATTATCTATATAACTGTCTGTGGTAAAAATAGAGAAGACAATAAGGTGTTTGTGGTGTCTTGACAATTCTGGACCTTACTCTCTTCTTCTGTCAAATCAAGATATTAGGGCTTACACTGCCTGCCGCGTGGTTTATTTTATGTGTGTGTTGAACAAAACTCACTTAATTCAGTTGACTACTCAGCAAAATGAAAGAGTTGGATTAGATGGACACTGAGGTCCCTTTCCCTACTCAATCTCTGATAGTATAACTTTAAAAGGAGGTTTTCTATCTCAGAAATCAAGCGAGGTGGCCAAATCAGAAGAAACAACTTCAACTGAAGAGGACCATCATATGTAAATTCTAAGGAAGTAGAAAGTTATTTTGGAGGAATAGCCTCTCTCTGTTTGGGAGAGGGGTAAATTACCAGGCAGCTAGATGTCTCCATGGATAGAGTACTGCGCCTAGTGACAGGAACACCTAATTTCAAATCTGGCCTCAGATACTTGCTAGCTGTGTGACCATGGGCAAATCATTTAACCTCTGTTTGCCTTAATCCACTGGAGAAGGAAGTGGCAAACCACTCTAGTATCTTTCTCAAGAAAGCCCTATGAACAGTATGGTCTATGGGGTCACAAAGAGTCATACACAATTGAACAGCAACAATTTCATTAAGGCAAATTACTTGTGTGTGTATTTTAAACTTCAGTTAAAAGAACTGAGGGCTTTAGAAAAGAAGATTTTTATTAGTTCTGTAGATAAAATTAGGGTTAAAATAGAAATCAAAATAGTTAAGCATCAGTGACAAAGGTACCAAATACACACGTGTGTATTCATATACACACATATGTGTGTATACATATATACACACATATGTGTGTATATGAAGGAAAGGAAGTTGGCATTTATTTAGTACTTACTATGTGCCTGGCATTGTGCTAAAGACTTTACAATTATTATCTCATTTGATTCTCACAATGATTCTGTGTAGGAGGTGTTATTAGTATCCTCATTTTACAGATGAGGAAATTAAGGCAAACAGGTTAAATGACTTACTTACAGTTAGTGAGTATTTGAGGCTAGATCTGAACTCAGGTCTGACATCAGGTCCAGCACTCTATTCTCTGTGCTCCCTACTTCTCTCTCTCTCTCTCTCTCTCTCTCTCTCTGTGTCTGTGTATGTGTGTGTCTCTCTATACACACACACATGCACACATATACATATATACACATACACATACATATGCATTTGTGTGTATATGTATGCAGGTATATGTATAAATACATATGATGCTACAAAAGCATATTTGTAAATGTAGTGCTTTTTACAAAATATAATTTTTAGAAGAATAATCTAATGAGGAAATACTTCCATTTCTTTCTCAATTAATCATGCCATTATTTAAAAACTGGCTGTTTGAGATTCAAGGCCATAGCCAAGGCAGCAGCATTTTGCCCAGTGGCAGCCAAGCATAGTTACAGGCAAAGTACTTAAGAGGAGAGAATAAGCTTCTTTGCAGTTTAATATGTAATGTGAATAGGAAATTCAAGATACAGGCTAATTTTAATTATGTCAGGAGTTTATTAAATAAAGCTGCTATATTTTCAGGACAAAATATGACACACACTCCAGCTAATTCCACAAATGTTCATATTGGTTGGTGCTCATTAGCTTTTGGAAACTCCTATTTGTGAGTATTTATATGTGTATATGTATACATACACATATACCATATACATACACATACACTATATGTATCTGCAATACACATATTCATACTATGTATACATGCATGTAGATATAAACAGACAAGGTGTTCCAAAAGTCTTAAAGTGATTTTAAGCTGTTAAAGCTTAAAATTGTCCTAAGACTTTTGGTATACCCTATATATTCATATATAGAGAGTAGAACATTTCTATGACATAGTTCACTGTTATATCATGTATATTACTATGAGTAAATTGTTGGTGCTATCACAAACCAGAACAAGAACCAAACCTGAGTTCACCAGCAAGAGAACCCCACCCACATGAACAGAGACTCCCCAAAGGAACAAAAGAACACAGCCAATATAGGTTTCAGTGTAGTCAGGAGGTGAACTGTACATGTGGTACCTTAGAATTGGACAGATTCTATTGCTGGGGGCCAGTAGGGAAGGAATAGAGAGTGTGGTATCCCGTGATTGGCCAGGCCTGTTGCTGGGGGCTCGTAACAGAAAAGGCTCTTTTTCAGGCTAGCTATCTTTTGTAACCCCACCCTAACAGACAGAACTGTTCTTGCCATTTCAGCAGTAAATAAGGTAGCAGACAGGATGGGAGTTGTAATACAAACTAGATCAGAGGCAAAATAGAGGAAATACAGGCAAAATGGAGTTATTTTAGCTTTCTGTGCTACTCACTATATATGTGCTACCAAATATATGTACATATAAATATATATATATATGCTACCCACTATATGTGTGTATATACACTATATTCATGTATATGCATACATATTCACAAGCACTGCTTAAATGTGGACTAAGCATCTGTGACCTCTGCAAGACTGAATGAATCCCAGTATACATGATACCCCCAATGTAGACTGGTTTTATTTTATTCTATATAGGTGGCAGAGGCCTAAAGCTTGAAGTGTGGAATAATAGCCGGCCTACTCATCTTGAAGAAATATTAGAGTATAACGAAAGCACACAAGGTTACATGGGGTCCACATGGGTAGATACAGCTTCCTATGTTTGGCCTATGGAGCAAGACATGTTTGTTGCCCGATTCAGTGGATTTCTAGTAGCCCCAAATTCTGATGGCTACCGGTTCTACATCAAAGGTGATGACCGTTATGCTGTTTATTTCAGCCCAACTGGAAATCCAACAGACAAGGTAGGAAAGCCATAACATGTGTCTTCCATTTGCTATTCCAAAAGCAACATATTAGGCTTCATTCTCCACTAATGTTCTACTCTGAATTTTTGTCTTGGTATGGAGATGACCATAGGTTCCTGAAGGCTATGGAAGGAGATTTCAAGCTCTGGCAAATCCTAAAAACCTGGAGAGATTTCTGTGATGAATTTAGATTGGGTCTGTCATACAAGGACCAACGTAAGGGTGGTTATGAGATGATGAAATTTTAGAACACCTCAACCCATGAAACTGGCATGGTTGAAAAAGAGCTGGACCTGGAATCAGGAAGACCTGAGTTTAAATTCTGCCTCACTATCTGTGTGACCCTAGACAAGTCACTTAATGTCTGTCTGCCTCAGTTTCCTCATCTATAAAATTGGGATAATAAACTTCTCAAAATTATTATGAAGATAAAATAATATATTTGTTAAAAACTTTGCAAATTTCGAAGTGCTATGTGCTTAGTTATTATTATTAATTATTAGGCATGGGAAGGATGTACCTATATGATTAAAATCAGGAATCCTTGAAATAATAATGTAATAACCTTGAAATTCTTCTTACCTCCTGCTTCATTGGGTACTTACATAAGTTGTTCCCAAGACAAGAAAGTATTACCTCCTCATATCTGATTATCAGAATCCTCATCTTCCTTCTAGACTCAGTCCTAGTATCCCCTCCTTTGAGAAGCCTTCCTTGATCTCTCTTACCTCTCTTAGTCTCTCTCTCTCTTGCTTTGCACTATGCTTTTGCCTGTGTGCATACTGTGTCCTCTCAGTGGAATGTAAGCTCCATGAGGGTGGGTACTCTCATTTGTGTCTTTATATTTTCAGTACCCTGCACAGTGCCTAGAACACAAGCGTTATATCTTTGGGTTACATTTTTTTTTAATACCCTCATTGTAGTACGGAGTTGACCATGCATTCTGTAAGACTATACCAGCTTAATGTGAATTCTTTAAGGTTATACTATGTTAGAAATGACAAATTATTAATTTGTTTTGTATTAATCATTCAAAGACCACACTACCTAGTTTAAAGAGGCTCATATCCAGAAGGCTGGCTACTTAACATTTTTGTTTTGGCCATAGCAATTCATGAAGTAGATTGATCAGGAATTAATTTTGCTACCTATATCGTTTAAGGGTTTGCCTAGTAAAGGAAGTACTCATACCAATGAAATCACAAATATTGAAGTATTAAAATGTTATAGAGAGATTAGTACATTATAAGGTTTATGAGAAAAGTATCTTGAGTTTGGGGTCTCTCTTGTGAATAGGGAAAACTAGGTGGCTTAGTGGATAGAGTTCTGGGCCTGGAGTCAGAATGATAAATTCAAATTTGGCCTCAGTCATTCACCGTGTGACCCTTGGCAAATCACAACCTTTATTTGCCTCAGGTTCCTCATTTGTAAAGTAAAGAAAATAATAGCTCCTACTTTCCAGAATTGCTTTGAGGAACAAACAAAACTGTACAGCCCTTAACATAGTAGCTGACACATAGTAAGCTGTATGTAAATGTTAACTATTAATGTAGTCGTGATAATAGCTCTAAAGTTGACTTGAAGATCCTGTTTCCCCAGAACCAGAATTGATCATTCCTGAACTTCTTCTGGCCCATGAGACATCTGTTCTCTAAATAAGTATCCATAACTAGAATACTTTAATCTTTTAAAATAGTTTTTTAAAATGCATCTAGCCTATTGCCATTAATTATTCAAACATTGGTGGTAGAATTAGTAACAGGGCAATATTCATATTATTGTGGTAGCTATAATTAGTTTTCTAATTTCTAATCATAATTGTTCATGACACTTGTGCCTTTGAGTTGTAAAGGTACATGAGTAATTTTTCCCAACTGGGGTCAAAGATCTGTGATAAAAATAAATATTCTTTCTTTAAGGAACAGAAGCATTGCTATTTTTACTGAAATTCTTATGGATTTCAAATATTCTTTTCTAGAACCAAGAATTTTGATTTTTTATTTTCATTATAGTCATTGGTATCTAAACCTTCTTTCTATATAAATATTTTTATATGATCTCAGCAAAAAATTTTGAAGTAATACCATAAACTAGAAGTTATTGGGTTGAAGTTGTGGGAAGGAGGCAAGAGCTCAAAAGATATTTGTAAAATGTAATTTTTGTTATGGAGGAAAGAGCTTAGGAGTAAGAAATATGTTTGTTCCTAATCTGTCCCTTTATCAGAAAGATATCTAGAATTTAGAAGAAATTGTTATCCTTGGGTTTTAAATGTTTATGCAGAAAATATGCACTTATAAATTTCTTCTTTTGGGGTTTAGGTAAAGATTGCATATCATTCTTCATATGCCAATAGTTATTTTTCCAGCTTGACACAAAGATCAGATGTTTTTCAGCTTCAAAAAGGCAAAGAGTAAGTTCCATTCCTTTATTAAAATTGCTTAAATGTATTTTTAACATTGCAAATGTATAGAGATTATGTCTGGATTTTTATGTCAAGAACCTATAAATAAGACTAAAATACTAACATTCTAAAATTAAGTGTGTATAAGTGAGGTGTTTGGTTTCTTATCTCAAGGAACTTTCAGAAATGGTAGATTTGGAACCTCTCATATCTGAGTCAGAAACATGTTAATGAGATTTACTTATCAGAGAATCAGTAGCATTCAATTAACTAAGCAAGTAATCTATAGTTGGCAGCTTTGAATTCTAAGCTTTTCCTGAGGAATTGGTGAGGGAGATTAGGAAGCTGACTTACCCCTGTCCTTCAGATCAGTGGTTCTCAAATATTTTGGCCTCAAGACCATTTTATACTCTTAAAAGTTATTAAAGATCCCCCTTCAAAAAGCTTATGTTAGTGCTAATTATGACCTTTGATATTTACTGCATTATAAATTAAAACATCTTAGTATTATTGTGAAAAATAGTTTTGTCCTCTTGAACCCTCTAAAAGGATCTCAGGGTCCCCAGGAGTTTAAAAAACTCTGCTTTAGATTTTCATATTGTTGAGTATAGATAAGTACATTCGTTAACGCTTATCAGTTGAATCAATTACCATTATCCTTGTCACCATTACCCTCAGCATCATAATCATTGCCAAATATTTGAAGTCTTTGGAATCATTTCCTATTCTAATCATATCTTATTTTAAAAACCTCTGAATATTGAAGTACTTAAAAGTCTATGTTTTCTCATATGTAGTAACATTGAATTTATGTATTGTCCTATAATAACATGGTTTTAACAACAAGATGGGATGTCAGTCAGTAGTATGAACATTTATGGTACTGATTACAGAAACTTTACCTGATTTATTTTGATGTCAGCAAAACCTTGTGACTTATTTAGTAGATTAACACTTTAGAATGAAAACAGAATAGTGGAAATCACCACTTACAGTACAGACAAAATTTTACTTATTTAATGTTGATTAGAACAGATGAATGTTCCTTTTGACTTCACAATCATTACTTTTTTCAGATATTACATTGAAATATTACTGCAAGAATATAGACAAAGTGCTTTTGTTGATGTTGGGTTGTACCAATATGGAAGTTTCTATTCTGAACAACAAACAAGAGATTCTGTAAATGAAGAGCAACTTATTCAAACCCAGTCTATAACTGTGCAAGAAATACAGGTTTGTTATTTTTGGAGGTTTCTAAAATTTTATATAATTTCTATGGAAAAGAAGCTACTTCTGGGGAAAGTAATAGTATAGAATTATAGAAATATATTTAAAGACACATTCTAGGCTGTGTCTCTGCCCAAGACACTTAATATTCAGAATTATTGGCAACTCTGTAAGACTATAAGTGACAGAGGAGGTACCAAGCTACCCTGATAACATTCAGTTTCATCATTCACGAGCTCCTAACATCAATGAAATCATAGGTCCAAATCCTATTATCTATTTACATAATACATATCTTTATATTATATATACATACATTTATATATAATTATACACACATACTCGTAATCTGCCTATACATACTTTGAAATTAAAGATCAATAACTTGAAAACAAAATGTACAAGTCTTAAAAAAATTTAAAGTAGTATTTTTGCATTTGCCGTAAAGTAGAATATAGAATTGTAAACCTCATTTTTTATATTCTTAAAAGTGGACTTGTCAATATTTTGAGAGTTTTTTTTAATAATAGGTTATAACTTTGGAAAACTGGAAAACAACTAACCCAAATAATGAAATTCAGAAGATCACAGTATCCAGTCCATGTATGAAATCTAATACATGTTCATTTTACCAGTATAGCTTAATCTACAACCAGGAAAAAACAGGTGAGTTATTTTAACTAAAAAATAGTGTGTTTGGATTCATACATGGATGTGTTTGAAAGAGTGAGTGACTACATATTACCCAAAGAACACAAGTCCAATGATGTACTAATAAACAAAGCAGTAAAAGTTAAGCTAAGAACACCGTGACTTTCAGAAGGCCCAGAAAATGGTTTCAATTACACTTCACACGGATAACCATTTCATCAACACTATCTTTTTCCCAGGTTAGTGTTATTATATGCAAGTATATGTATGTATGTATGTATGTATGTGTCTGTGCGAACACACATTTGGTCAGAAGGAAGAAATTATTATATAAATTTCTTTGCTCCTCCTTCCCAACAGCAGATCACCCCAGATCCCATGATGGGGTAGGAGATGCCTTGAGGGTCTCAGCCTGAACTGATGCCTGGCTAAGGCTCCATCTTCCAATCTTCCTGCCAATGATGCCTTCCCCTCTTCCCTCTTGTTCTGATGTTGAACCCTCATCCCCATCCCTGTCAGAAGGAATACAGAATCCTATCTTTACTCTTATCCTTTCCCACATCTATGGAAGATATAGGCCAATGCAGCCTAAGAACTTCTGGTCCTTATCAATGGCCCCTAAAGTTGCACCCTTAGGACCTCTGGTCTTTTTCATAAGCCCTGCAGCTGAACTTTCTTATGTTGTCTCCAACAATTAGCATGAGCTTCTTGAGAGCAGGGACTGTCTTCTATTTATTTTTGTATCCATAGCATTTAGCACACTGTTTGGCATATGGTAAAGACTTAATAAATGCTTTTTCATAATTTGTTCATTCATGGATCTGTAATTTCATTGGTGTGATTACTTGCTCCATTGATGCAAATCACCTGCTTCAATATGTGCCTATACCAGAAGCCAGTCTGCAACATCCCCATCAAGTTGATGAACAACCTTTGCTCATGATCCCCAAGGAAGGTTCACCGTCTGCCTCAAAAGGAATCCCATTCCACTTTTGGATAGCTCTGATGTCCAAAACTGCAATACTTAGGGAAAATTTTCCTTATATTATACTAAAATCTTCATCCCTTAAACTTTTGTCCCTTTCTCCTACTTCTTTCTTCTGGGACCTAGAGGGATGAATTGAATCCCTCCTCCACATAAATCTTTTAAATAGTTTAAGACTGATACAATGAAGACAACTGTCAGGCAACACTTTCTACCCTCAGCCAAAAAAAAGGAAGGAAAGAGATAAGCATTTATTAAACGTTTCTACTGTTGTTCTAAGCACCTTATAAATATTATCTTTTTTGGTCTTCACAAGATCTTCACCATGCAAGGTAGATGTTATTATTATCCCCATTTGACAGTTGAGGAACCTGAGGTAGGCAGAGGTTAAGTGGCTTACCCATCTAGTAAGTGTCTGAGACAGGATTTGAACTCAGGTCTTCCTGATTCCAGGCTCAGTACTCTTATTCACTACACCACCTACTTCTTCAAAAAATTAAACTTCTCCAGAGTAAATATTCTTAGTTCTTCAAAATGTTCCTTGTGTGGGATCCTTGTGTTAAGATCTTTCTCTGTCCTGATAACACAAGAATGAATCTTATCGATTTATGATTTGCAGAGGTATAAATGACAAACAGGTCATACAGTGTATAGAATGCTGAGCCTGGAGTTGGGAAGACCCACTTCCAAATCTGGCCTCAGACACTTACTAGCTGGGTGGCCCTGGGCAAATATCTTAACATGTTTGCCTCAGTTTCTTCATCTGTAAAATAGGGATAACAATAGCACCTACCTTGTAGAATTGTTGTGAAGATTAGATGAGATAATATTTATAAAGTGTTTGGCACAGTACTTGGCACATAGGAAGCACATTGTTTGTATCATAATTATTACTATTAATTATTATTATTTCAGGATGGTTAGATATTCTATTTCCATTTCTGTTCTTATATTTATTATTAGACAATATAGTTAGTGAACCTATAGGAATATTTAGAGCCAGAAAATAATAAATGTCAGCTCTATATTTATAGAAACTTCACATTAAAATGTAAGTATCTTAAACTATTCATTTAAATAAATTTGTATGTATAAGTATTGCTTGAGTGCCTGTTATGTGTTTAATAGTAAGCTAGGTGCTATGAACATTGAAAAGCAGTAGATAACTTAATAACTTAGTTATCAATACATCTAATAAGATAAATTGCTTCAGGGAAGAATTCCCTGTTTGACAAGAACCACTGAAAGAAGTGAAAAAACATTTGGGAAAAATTAGGTGTACAGCAACATGTTATGCTAAATACCACAATTAGTTAAAAAGGGATATATGACCTGATTTTTAAAGGTCATGCCATAAAAAATATGAGAAGAGAACTAGAGAGAGTATATGCAAATCTTGAAGCACTATATAAATACTAGTCATCTTTATTAAAAGTACTATTATAGCTTGCCCTCATCAGAACTAATCTAGAGTCTTGTGTTTAGTTCTGGGCTCCATTGCTTTAAAAGGACATTGAGATGCTGGTGAGTATCCAGAGGCCAACCAGAAGGGTTAAGAGCCTTAAATCCATGTCATACAAGATCAGTTGAAGGAATCAGGCAGATTTAGTTTGAAGAGCAAAGATTCAAAAGAGCTATGAAAGCTCTCTTCAAGTATTTATAGGTCTGTCATATAGAGAAGGGATCATATTTGTTCTGTTTGCCCATCAGAAAACAGAACCAGGAGCAATGAGTAGAAGTTGTAAAGAGGCAAATTTAGGTTTGATGTCAAGAAAAATATGATATTAGTTAAAGCTGTCCCAAAATGGAAGAGTATTTCAAGTGGTGGTAGGCTTCTCCTGCTTGATCTTGAAGCAAAGATTGGAGAACCACTTGCTGGGTATATTTTAATGGAATAGGTTGGACTAGATGGCTTCTAAGGTCATTTCAAACTCTCAAATTCTATGAAAATGAAAAGCTCTTACACTAACAAAATCAATGCAACTGGTATAAAAAAGATAAGTATTGAATGGTGACAAATCATTTCATCATCTATTTCTGATAAGTTTCTGAAATCCACAATAAATAGGGAACTAACATAAATGCATAAAATCAAGAGAAATTCCCCAATAAATAAGTGTCCAAAGAACAAGCAGTTAAATGATGAATAACAAATTTATTAGCAATGCTATGAAAGATTATTCCAAGTTACTAGTAATTATAATCTGTTCTGAGGTTTTAGCCAGTACTCAGTAAGCTAGCAAAGATCACAAAAACTAGAGGGGCTTTGGTAGAACTATGAATTGGTCTAATCATTTTGGAAAGCAGTTTGATATTATACTAAAAAAATGTAATTAAAATTTCCATATCCTTTGACTAAGAGATTCCATTGCCAGGTATTTATTTCAAAGAGGTTAAGGATAGAAAGGTGTAATATACATCAAAATATTCACAATAGCATCTTTTGTATTAACAAAGAAATGGAAAATAGCAAATGCTCATCAATTAGAAAATGAATAAATATTAATGTAAGGGAGATGTAATAATTATGAGTCATTATGAGAACCATAGGAAGACATATAAACTGATGGAAGGCTAAGAAAACAGAACTAGTAAGACAATATAAAGAATAAATGAATGAATGAAAAGTATTTATTGTTTGTTGTGTTCTAAGTACTATGTTAAGCACTAGAGAATATACAAAAGTTCTTGTGTAATATAAACAAGGAGTTTATATTCTAATGGAAGTGATAACCCTTATATGGAAGTGATGGCTAAAGAGGGGCATTTTATTTTGGAAAGTCACAAAGACAATGAGGAAAACAATTGGGTAATTCATTGGCATGCCCTTTCTGGAGGCATGTTGTGATCTAATCATAGTTTTCATGGAGGTAGTTGTGATCTGATTACAGTTTTCACAGCAAGGGGAGGAAAAGTGTGTATGTGTGTGTGTATGTATTTGTGTGTATGTGTGTGATAGGAGTTAGCAGGGCAGAAAATGGCCAAGGTGAAGATGAGGATGCTTGGTCCCAGGCAGTGCAATTGAGTAGCTTAACTTGTCACAGTTTTTAATGGTCCTAGGTACAAATTGGAAGGTGCAGCAGCAACAATATTAGCCAGAAGGAAAATGTCTGATATAGATAGAAGGGCACATGTTCTCTAGAAATGCTTTAGCTCACAATGACTATTATTACAATGCAACTGGAAAGAACTATAAAAGAAAACTGGTATCTATGAAATGATAAACACTAAGCTTGGCCTCAGAAAATAGATCAGATCATTTACTTCCTTCCTTTGTTTGCAAGGGTGGGGAACTACAGGTCTGGAATGTTGCATACTCTGCAGGAATGTTGTTTTGTTTTGTTGAACTATATTTTTTCTTCATTTTAATATTTTTCCTTTTTTTAAGATAAGGGAATATGTAGGTAGAAGAGAGAAGAGGGATATATTTAGAAATTAACATAAAACAAAAATAGAAATTAGCAAAAAAAAAAAATTAGGAAAAGGAAAACAATAAGTTCCCACAAGGCTCTAACAGCTTTATTAAAGAGACCAAAACAACATACACAAAACAAATACAGACCTCACTTTGAGGAGATGGTAAATTGTATGGTACCGACTACTCATGCTTGAGAACAGATGAAGATCTGTGAGCTGCAGTAGCTGTGGGAGTCGACTTTAAATGCTCTTTCATGCCTGTTTCCATAGTTTTGCTACCTGCCGATGCTTCAGACATTGCCATGGAGTCCTCTTTAAATGCTCTGTTGTCTATACAACCCGATGTGGTTCATGTGGTGAGAAAAGAAGGCAGCCAGAGCTATGTTTATACTGTAACCTTTAAATCAGCCAGAGGTGAGTATGGGGGCTGTTTTGGCCTTGCTCTAAGTTCTAGTTGTACAAAGGACTGAATTTATGTCATGTTGAGCCCTTGTAATAGCTATAGAAACATGGAGTAAAAGAATCTGATCCACACCCTGGTAGATAAAAACATTTTGTCTCCCTTTTCAGTAGAAAGAACTGCAGAAGTAATCAATTATTTGGGAGGGGGGTATTGGCTGTTTTTTTTTTCCTGCAAGCAGTTTTTAATGATTTTTCAAGGAATTCATAACCCAACCTAAACCAATAAATATGAGATGAATTCCAAAAGTGTGTAAAGTAGTATGAGCATTCTAACTTGTAGGCAAATTATAATCTGATTTTGCCAAGCAAGGTGGATGACTGATTTATGAACTCTTTCATCTTCATCTTTTATATTACATTCTTTGCATTATATTTTTCTTAAAATATAATCCTAATCATTATTTTTCTTCTGTCATATCTGATAATAACATTGTCAATAGCAATAACAAATCCTTCCGTTTACATAGTGCTTTGGCATTTACAGGGTGCTTTTTTCATATCTTTTTGTGTGTTAGGAAAATATCCAACAAATAAAATAATTCTTTTAAAGTATTCAACACTTTCTTACAGGTGATTTTGATCTGATCACTTATGAGGTACTTGAAGGGAGTAACATTACAGTCGATATTGTTGAACAAACCAAAGGAATACCCAGTTTGGATACTTTCACGTTGACTTGGGATGGCATTTCTTCTAAGCCTCTCACACCTTGGTCATCAGAAAATGAGGTTTGTTGTGGAAACTTGAGATGTAAAATATTATGCCAGTACAAACTGACCATGACTTGTAATTTGATACTTTAGTTCCATTAAGATCATGGGAATTATAGCTATAACTGACTGTTAGAAGTCTTCTTGTCTAACTCCTTGATTTTGCAAGTGAGAAAACTGAAGACTAGAAAACTGAAGCAACTTCTTCTGTTTTTGAACTGCTATTTGGTAAACAAAATTGTTCCTCATTCATAATCCATTTTGACATCATTCTGGTTAATTTGATTTTCATCTTAAAGTTACTTAACAGAAAACCTTTTTTAGTTTTAATTTATTTGCTGAAAATATTTTAAAATCTCATTTGTAAGACAGTGATCAATAATGTGGAATGCATTTTCTCATTGATTCACAATGTCCAATCAAGCCCATTTAACCCACAATATAGCTGGGCTAAAGTAAACATCTAAAAGGTCTAAGAGAAAGACAACAGTAACAGCTGGGGAGGAAGGTGAGGTCCCTTTGGGCTAACTATTTATAAGTTAAGGAAATTCTTACTTTCAATATTCCTAAGTCAAAGACTTCCTATATGAGTGGAATTTAATTTTTTAATGATATTGATGATTCTACAATGCTTCAGAAAGCTTTACATGATTTATTGTTTTATAGTACTAACAGTGTAAATATAAAGTGTCAAGAGACTTTTTTGAATACATAGTGACTTCTGATTATATTCCAGAAGTTATTTTTAATAAATCCTCGCTATGAGTTTATTGTGTTCTCTATTTCTCCTAAAAGGGGATTGAAGATTATTTTGTCCCAGTCATTTGAAGGATTTTATGGGGTTTAGATTGATTGAGGCTTTAGCACATAAATTTATTTTCAGAATGTTTCTGCCTTTTCTCAGAGAGAAAACGTGAATCAAACTCTTTTAATTTCTGCAGTGACACCTCAAATCAGTTTGAGTAGGGAATGGTAGATGGAAGCATAATTTCTGATTTACTGAGGGGAACTGCTTTTTATGCCTATGATGAAAATACAACACATCAAAAATATTATTTGGCTGTGATCTTCTACCATAATGAAGATATTTCCCTATGAAAGTTTGATTTACCCTCTTTCTGCAGTACCTCCAGTAAGCCAGGGTTTTTTTTTTTTTTCAGTTGAAAATGAGAAAAAGTCAGTATTTATCTAATGACTGAATTTACAATCAACCCTCATCTGTTGGTTTTTTCTTTTTGGCATATTATAAAACTAATTTTTGCATATTTTTATACCTTAAAAAACTAAAGTTTTCAGTTTTAAAAGTCCCAGCAGACTTAGTAAATTACCAGTATTACACATAGACAGATTTTGTGGACAAGAATGTCTGTCATTTCAGATTGAATCTTGATGGTTTTAATGGACATTTCATAGTCTTTCTAATTGACTTCTTAAGCATTTTTATTTTCTTTGAACAAACTTTTGAGTATAAAACTTCTGCTCTCCAAAAATACTTACTACTTTTAAATAATGCTAAAGACTGTAGAGTTCCAGGAGTTTGTGTAACAACTAACTGAAGCTTTATTATATATTGAAGGATTTGACATTTGGTGTTTGATAAATTGTGGACCCATCTAGTGTCACTGAAAAAAATACTTGATAAAAAGTATTGATATGTTAGATTTCTTGCTACCTAAACTTATTTTCCAATATCTTTTTTTTAACCATATTGTGACTTTACACTGAAGTTACTAAACATATTGTATGTTTTAACTTAGTCTGGGAAGCATGTTGAATTCATGGAATTTCTCTGCTTCACTCGCTGCTATGAATATATTGACACACAAGCTGTACTTATCTTCATGGTAGTTAGTTTACTTTTGCTCATGACTGAGAATTTCTAGGCAAGATGTGTCTCATGAATGGCACCTTGCATTGCCTTTGAACGCATGCTAAAACCATGTTTCTCAACTTATTCATTTGCCTCTGGGGAAAATTGGATTCCACCTTTCACAGAAAGCCAATCCCAGCCCTTCCCTTTGAGATTACTTGTTATCTACTCTGCGTTTCTTGTGTATGCCTAGTTATTGACATGTTACCTCCCCAGAAGAATGTAAATTGCATGAGAATAGGGACTATTTTTTTACATTATTCATATCTTCAGCATTTAGTACCATGTAAGTGATTAATAAATGCTCACTGGCTACCTGACTACCATTTGCTAAAATTTCTTTATGTTTTCTGTTTTCTTTAAAAGAAGAATGTCAGTATGAATGCGATTCAATTCCCCTGGTGGTATGTCAAGATGTAGGCTATTGGACACTGATATTAAGAGTACCAACAGTTAAATGAATATTTGTACACAGAAAACCTAAATGATTCTTAGCACATTCTTCTCTATTTTATTCTTCCCTGCCTCTACCATTGTAGAAACGAAAAACTAAAGGTCATCTTATATTTTTGTTAATTCCACAGATTACTCTGGCCATAAAGAAACTCAAAACCAATGGTCAATCTTCTGGATGTAAGCCTCTCTATGAACCTTGGTATAAGTACTTAGTTAGACTGGTCCCCGGATAAATAGACAAATAGTATAAGTCTACATTCCAGGACTTCTGATCTTTAAACAACTCTGCACCACAATGAAGACTAAAATAGGACCTTAATAGAAACTGATTATGATATTTAGCAGTTAATAAATATGAAACAAACACCTGAAAAATAACTTGAAAATGTAACTAATAACAGAGCATTAATATATGAAATCACTACACGTCTTACAGCAGTCTTTATAATCACTAGTTTGTATTTATGTTGTTTTAGGTTCAAGCAGCATTGGAAGAAATGGTTAGTGCTAAATGTCCAAAAGAAATTGCCCACCTTAAGGAAGGTTTTGCTGTGAAGTACTTCAAAGATTATGAAACTGACTTCAGCATGGTAGGGAATTCTGAGACAAACAAATGATATAGAATTCATTCATGGAATTTAGTGATTTAATTTTTAGCAGTTTGTTTTCTTTTCATTTCTTTGTATTTGTCTTAGCAATCATTTCTGGATTGGGAAAAATTTTGGTTTGTGAGTTCAGAATTCTTGGATTCATTCAAATATATTTTGGCCTTGGAACTCATTGTTCATGATAGAACTGTTATAAATTTTTGATCAGTAGGAAAACACTTAGAATGGACAAAAATGGCTGTTATTTTTCAGCAAGAAATTGTTTCACCTGTCTTCATAGGCTTCTAAAGATCCATTTTCTTTTTTTATATTATAATGTGGTATAATGAGGTATATAATGAGGTAAGCTTGAAAATGATGATCCTCATTTTTATGATGGTAGGGAAGATAAGAAGACCAATGTGCAACTGTAATACCGTGGAGTAAAGATTGTAACCCTACTTTTTAATTTTGTAACCCCATTGTAACACACATTTTATTTTTTTTATTTATTACTGGCAAATTCAGGCTTCAGATTATTGCTATCTCTTCCAGGTTTCAAGATTCCACTATTTCTCCATGCTAATCAGTCTGCAAACCATAGGTCCATGGCAGGAGGAAGACCACAAAGTTTTTCTTAACTTTATAATTAAAGCCTTAATAGTCATCATAGTTACCAAGCTGGAAGAGACCCAAGAGACTAGCTAATCCAACTATCTTGTTTTATAAATCAGAAAATTGAGGCCCAGGAAATTGTGATTTGTCCAAGGTCATAGAGGTGGTAGCACGCTCCAAGGTAGGATGTGAATGGAGGCCCTCTGACTCCAGAATCAGTCCTCTTCCTTGTGTGCCACCACTTTTGATACTCCTTCAGGACAGCACACAAAACTCTTATTTAAAGGTTTACTATGAAGAACTACAAGACAATATACAGTTTTAGGATAAAGGGATAGTAGCACAGAATATCTGGAAGAAAATATGAACTGTCTACATTTATTAGTTATAGATTAATTCTACTTCCACATCAGCTATTGACTGATAGCTCAGAATGACATAATACTTTAAGATTTGCAAAGTACTGTACATATGTTTTGTCATTTGGTCTTTGCAACATTCCTGTGAAGTTGGTGCTATTATTATACCCACTTTGCAAGTGAAGAAATAGAAGCTAACTGGCCCAGGGTCACATAGCTCTTATCTGTCAGAGACAGGATTAAAATTATGTCTTCCTGACCCCAGTTTCTCTTTAGTTCTACCCTTTGGAGCCAAACAGAACAAGTTGGAGTCTTTTCCCACATAACAGCCATACAAATACTTGAAGATAGCAATTATGAGCTCCCTAAATCTTTTCTTGTCCAGGCTAAACATCCTCAATTCCTTCAAGTAATCTTCATTTATTATAGCCTTAAAGCACTTCTTGATTCTGACTGTATTCTTCTGGGTACTTTTCAACGTATTAATATCCTTCCTAAAATATGGCAACCAAAAATGAAAATAATACTTTGGAAATGGCCGGTTCGGGGCAAACTACAGTTAAAGCAATCAATTCCCATGTTCCAATTGCTCTGCTTCTTTTGGTATTGCAAAAATTGAGTTATTTGTTGTTCAGTCATTTCAGTCATGACTGACTCTTTATTGACGACATTTGGGGTTTTCTTGGCAGAGATACTGGAATGGTTTGTCGTTTCCTTCTCCAGTTCCTTTTGCAGATGAGGAAACTGAGGTCAGCAGGGTTAAGTGACCTGTCCAGGGTGACCTAACTAATAAGTGACTGAGGCCAAATTTGAATTCAGAAAAATGAAGATTCCTGATTCCAGGCCAGGTGTTCTATCCACTATACCTCCTAGCATTAACCTTTTTGGCTTCCATGTCACACTGTGTCATATTGTGTTTGCACTTTACTAAAATCTAATATCATTGAGTCCAACCCCCTCATTTTACAGAGCACAAAGATGATACCTAGAGAGATTAAATGATTTGTCCAAAGTCATACATCTTCTAAAAAGCGGAGGTAGGATTTGAATCCAATTCCAATAACTCTAAATCCAACCCTCTTTCTAGTGTTCCATGAGATCCTTTCCTTATGAACTACTGTCCAGATTTTAGTAAGTTTATGAAATTGATATTTTAAAAACAAAATTACAAGGTTGTACATTTATCTCTGTTAAATTTTTTCTTGTTTGGTTTGGCTTAGTCTAGCCTGTTAAGATCTTTTTGGCTCCTGACTGTCATACCATGTATTTCCCATCATTCCTAGATTTGGGTTATCTGAAAATCTGTCATTTATGCCATCTATACCTTCATCCATGTTATTAATACAAATTCTAAAGAACACAGACCCAAGGATGTGCTACTTGAGACTTCTCTCCAAGATGACATGGAGCCAGTCTCAACCATGGTCCTCCAACACACACTTATTGAAACCTTGAAAATGTACCCCACATGATTCCTTTATAGGAATGTCTTTACTCAGAAGAGAAGAGTTAAATGTTTAAAAGGAAGTCTTTCAGTGTCCATCTTTTTCAGGATAGGTGCTATACAATGCTATTGAGCCCTTGCTATGTTCTCATGACTGTACTAGTTACTATGTGGAGGTAAAAACAACATGTGACAGAATATCCATCATCAGGAACCCTATAGTCTGATTGGGAATAAAATAATGCACACACTCCAAATGTTTATATAAATTCTCTATGTCAAATCAAGTTCATTAGCATTTATTAAGAGCCTCCTATTTCCAAAGAAACAAAAAACAATTCCTGCTCTCAAGAAGCTCACAATAAAACTGGAGAGACAATATGGAAAGAACTATGTGCAGAAAAGATATTTATAAGATAAACCAAGGGTGCTCTGAGAAGGAGGGTACTAGCATTAAGGGGAACCAGGAAAGGCTCCTTGTAAAAGTTTGGACTTTTGCTGATGACTGAAGGAAACCAGGGAAACCCAAAGATAAAAGTAAGTAGGAAGAGAGTTCTAGGTACACAGAACATTCATTTACATTTCAGTAGTTAATTCACAGTACAAAGTACCACATGAATGACATAAACAATAATGGTTTTAAGATTTTAGAGTAGGGAAGAGATCAATGTAGTTTGGTATAATTGATGTCTCAGAGAATAGATGGCATTTGAACTGGACCTTGAGACACATAGACTTTCATGTCTAGGTGTCAGGCACTTTTATATTTTTGTTTAAATTATAATTCCATTGTTTCCACAGAAAGATATTAGTAGAGGTCAGATGACATTGGAAACTGTAGCTTACTGTGGTCGTTATTCCCTGAAAAATCCAGCTGTTCTCTTTGATTCAGCAGATGTTAAGCCAAATGGAATGCCTTACGGAACTATCTCATTATTTCCTTATAATCAGGTAAGTTTTGAGAAAATCCCATAATTGTATGAGAGCAGCATCACATAATAAAGTTGAAGATTCTGATAAGTTGGTAATAGGAAAAATTTTCTCTGACTTCATATCATTTGGGTAGTTACTGCACTTAATGTTGTATGTTTATAATTCCCAGTCATGCTAGCTATCAAAGAAGGGGATAAAACAAGACTAAAGAAGAATTCAAAAAAGTATATTGTTCTCAGTAAGCCATTAGTTATCTGAAAAGAGCATCAGACATTAGGCATTATGGAATAAAGAAAGTCTTTGTAAAATCTTTTGTCCCACACTGTTAATTAAAAAGAGAGAAACATATGCCTAGCATGAAGGACTCATGTTTTTATTCATTCATTCATAACAATAAACATTGGTAGCTAGTCTACAATAATGCATATTACTGGGTGCTGAGAAAGATACAAATATAATAGGACACAGATTACCAACTAACAAGAATGAAAGGAAATCACAGTCGCAGATAAAAAATTTTAATAAATATCATAAAAGGAGAACTTTAAGATCAACTTTTATAAGAACACTGCCCTTTTCTTCTTTAAGGATGTAATATTGCACCCTGATGTTCCCAGTGTGGAAATGGGTATTGAACTTTTTTGAAGAATTTCCAAATGTAGAAAATAATATATCATCACATCATGTGATAGTATTATATCATATCTCAAACCTTCTAGTGATTATATCCATCTGTGCAAACTGGAGCAGATTTACATGCAAATTATTCTCCTAAAATATGCTCCTACATCAAACTAAATCACTAAAATGTTTAGTGATTTTTAAAGTATTTTTGAATAATTCAATAAAAATTACCCCGCATTTCAACATAACTCTCAAGTGAATTTAGGAAGTAAAACTTCTATTGTGCCAAATAGCCAATACTTCAGAAAACATTATAAAATCAGGATAAGTAATGTGATTTGAGATTTTTATAATAACTTTTAATTTCTTTCCTGTTTTTGATGTAGTTTTGTCTTGCCTATAAAGGATTTCTGGCAAATCACATTGGCTTAAAATTTCAGTACGAAGACAGTAAAAGTAAAGAGACTAAAAGCACCTTTATGCAGTTCTCATTTCCCTTTATTCAAGGGAGCAGGTAAGTATGTTCTGTTTGGATATACATGTTGCACAAATAAATCAAATTCTTCTTACAGGATTTTATCATAGACCAGATTGTTTCTTCAATCAAGGATCCAGTGTCTGTGCAGATGCTTCCTTAAAAATCCTTGAAAGTTCTGTTAAAAAACAAATCTAAAGGTGATAAAAGGAAATAAATATTAGTTCAGTATCACTAACACAAATGAATCTGAGTAGAACCATAGCACCATATCTCGCTGGTAAACAAAAGAATCCAAACTAGGTCATTAAAGTAGTTCGTTTGCTTTCTTATTCGAAGAAAAAATACTTTGCTACCAGAGATCACCTTTTAAAAAAAATTCAACATTCAAAACTGACTTCATATTGGCAAGGGATAGGGAATATAGCATGTCTTTTAGGAATAAATAAATGAATATATGCACAAAGTAAATACTAGAAATTATACTTTTTTTATCAAAAACAAATTGCAAGTAGAGAAATGAAAAAGACAACGACGTATATAGATAAGCAGTATCTATAGAACTAATAGATTAGCTGCATTCACACTGACAACTCAGAATTATATTCAGTCATGGTAAATATGTTCTTAAAAGTATATTCTTATTATGGTTGAATCATATGTAATATGCTTATTTTCCTTTGTAATCATACATTTGCTCATGATGCTTTTTTAAAAAAACAAGTTACTTTTAAAAATGAAATTTCTGTTTTAATATATTATTCTTCTCCCAAGCTACTAGATCTCCTACTAATATCATTATTTTAAAAACATGGAAAGATACTCTAAGCAGAGTGTCTATTTTTCCCCCTTTATGGAAATGATTAGGTTTTTTCCCTTGAGCTATATATGTCTGATATCTACATAGGAAAGAGGATATAGAGAAATATAATTAAATGTTACTTGAAAAAAACAAACAGATAAGAAGAGAAGACAGTACATCATTATAGATGTTATACGAATATGTTATATTATTATGTTTTAGTTATAGAGAGAGCTCTCAAGAAAAGGAAATTTGATAGAGTTTGTGGGTAAACATTGTATGAATAAGTTTGGTATAAATAACCCACTTTCCAGGTTCTGACCTTCCTGGCTTAAGATACCAATAATATTTGTCTATCTTTCTGTTGTATAAAAATTCATTAAGACTTCTGAATCCCCCTGTATATGTTGTGATATGCATGAGTATATAAAATATATATGCATGTGGACATATAATACACATGCACATGTATATATGTGTACATGTATACATATATTATGTACACTTGCTTTTTGTTCAGACCTTGCTTCTATTTATGTAGAGAATTTCTGTTGAGGAATCTCCCTTTCACAATGTAGACTGGTACCTTCTCTGCTACTTATAATCTTAAAGAGTTGCCTTGGGTACTAAGAGTTTAGAGATAGCTTGGTGTGGTAAGCAGAGCTAGCCTTGGAAACAGGAAAGTTAATTGACCTGCCCATGGTCCACAGCTAGTGTATGTCAAAGGTTAAATTTGAAACTTAGACTTCTTGAATCCAAGATTAGCCCACTGTTCACTAGGCCACATTATCTCTCACTGGTAATATTACTTCCAAAATAGAAGAATCATGCCCTTTTTTGCATCTTCACAGCATCAGACATTCAATCCAGTCAAATAAACTTTTAGGTGGAGAGAAAAAATAAAGCAAACAACCTAATTTTTGATCCTCTTTGAGACATTACTATCTTTGTTCATGTACTATTTGTTCATTCTGATGGCATAATATCATTGGTTTCATATGGAATTTATTTCAGCTGGACATACACTTGCATAGATCTCTTGTACCTCATACAAGAAAAATACTCTGGAAAAAACTTCTTTCTTCAAAGAATCAGTTTGCAAAAAGCGTCTGAAGTACAGTCTTTCTATGTGGATGCCGTATACCTTGGACAGAGAGCTACGATCTCAAATACAGATGGTATTTTACGTGATTTGCCATTTTCAATGTTATACTGAGTCAAAAAATACTTTTTAAATATTTATGGAGGTCAGTGATATTATAATAAAATCTAATGTCGTTGATAGAA
This sequence comes from Notamacropus eugenii, assembly GCF_028372415.1. NCBI lineage: Eukaryota > Metazoa > Chordata > Mammalia > Diprotodontia > Macropodidae > Notamacropus > Notamacropus eugenii. Next base: position 139,771,756 of record NC_092875.1, on the reverse strand, counting down.
CTTTGCTCATTTAAGGACTTAAAAAATTACTGCTAGTACCAGGCATTCAGATTGCTAATATAACTAGATGGTAGAATAGAGAAGTTAGGGTGACAAAAAGGAAAGATCACTGGGCATGACGTCAGAAATTCCTTAGCTCAAATTCATTCTCAAACTTTATTAGCCGTGTGACTGAGCAAGTCACTTAATCTCAGCCTTAGTTTTCTCTTCTGTAGATAACAATAATTACACCTACCTCAAAAGTTGTCATGAGGATCAAGTGAAATAGTGTGGGTAAATTGTTTCAAAACCTCAAAGCATTAACTAAATGTTAGCTATTATTTCTAAGGAGATTCAATGTAGCATTGTCAATGGAGAGCTTGTCTCAAATTCAGGAAGACCTGAATTCAAGTTCCTCTTCTGACACATACTGGTTGTGTGACCCTGAGCATCACTTAGCCTCAGAAAGCTCTAAGCAGTTCTCTAAAGTTATATGTTACAGAGAAAATACTTACCTGCAATAGTGGAGGGAGTTGCCTCTCCTGGGAGTTCCCTATAGCAATGATATAACAGGTCCAGTCCCTGTCCCTGTTATTTCTAGAAAAAAATCATTTGAAAAGAGAAAATGGATGTTTTTATCATGACAGACAATAATTACACATTTAGGGAATTCTTCTGCCCATAGCCTGAATTCTTGTGCCTCCCTAACTAAATGTTTCATGCTTGGAGGGGCCAACTCTCAAAGTTTAAGTTTGGTTCTGTGTGATAAATGACTGAACTGAAAATCTCAGCTCACATAAGTTATTAATAATGCTCTTGTTCCCCTTTAAAAAGATGCCATTTCTGCTAAGCATTCATTAACAAACCTCCTAAACATATACACCCCACTGTATATTTTTCACGGGAGTTACAGCAGCAGTAAGTGGGGCTCATGTTTACAGAAATGATGCTGCTCTCAATCAAACATCTTTCACTACTCTTCTTTGAATTGTATTTAAAACTAGCTGACAAACCCTATAGGAAAATCCATTTCTCTACATTGATCCTTGCCACCCTCCCGCATCCTTACTCCTATCCCCTTTTGTGACAGATGACACGTTTTCACAAAACAGCTGGGGCAATGAAGACGTCATCCGTGGTGGTCAAATAGAGATAAATCAACTGGTCCCCATGGAGATGGAAGTGACAGCACCAGCCCCTTTCTAAACTTACTCTAACCATTAGATTAACTACTAACAGACTTTAGAGATTTTGCTACCAGTACTTTGACCTGTCTTTTAAAGTGAAAATCATTTTAATTTAAGTTCATTGAACTGCTTACCTGAAGGCTACTGTTCAAATTTTTAAACAGCTCAGTTTTTGACCTATAAATGCAATCTGATGATTTCAGTTTTAAAGAAATTCAGAATCATTCATGATTCCTATTATATTTTATTCACTTGTATTTTTTAGAAGTACCAAAGAGAAGACTTCCAGCATTGTCTAGTAGAGGAATATTTTTAAAGCACTTTCAAGTGAAGCAGACTGAAATAGTTAGATCATCTGTGACCATCCAGTACACTGTGACAATGACTTCATGTAATTGTAGTTACAGAATACCTTTACTGGCTGTAGGATTTGCACAGGTAAATCTCTGAGAAGCTATAATTGTTATTGTTTATAAGTAATCATCCATTGGTTTGATGACCAGATTTGGTTGTTGTTATTAGGTTTTTCTTTTTTCTTTTCTTTCTCTTTTTTCTTTTTTCTTTTGCCTTTCTTTATATCCCCAGCACTTAGCACAGTGCCTTGTATATAGTAAACATTTACTATATGCTAGTAGACTGACTGACGCGCCAGGTTCTTTCCTGTCTTTATTCCTTTGCTCAGCCTCCTCCTGTCAGCTCTGGTTCAGAGTTGGCAGTGGGACAGGGAAACCAGGAGGAATTAATATGGGATGGGATAAGCTACTAGAGAGGACTGAGTGGATGTTTGAAAACTGAGTAATAAAGTGTTGTGTTCACATTAGCTGGGGTCAGTATCCATAAATCCAGACAGGACAGCACAGGCAGAGTATTACTCTGATCATTCAGGAGGATTTTATGCCTAGAGATCCAGACTAGGTAGAAGGATATAGGCAGAGTATGTGTTTACAGTCAAGATCTATGGTTTGGGTTTCAAACTTGGCATGAGGAATAGTTGGAGAATGGAGTCTTGAGATGGAGCCTGAGAGAAACACTTCAGAGTTTGGCAGAGACAAATAAGCTTACAAACAATACCTGCGCTCTGATTCAAACCATGATGTGTACTATCAGGAGTAATAGATGTTTCTTACTTCCCAGAATTAAGTACGTTTCAAGACGTGCCTGTGGCTGGTGATTAAAGCATAAGCAAAAGACTAGGTACTCTGGGGAGTCTTTGTAATTCCAAAAGTAGGTACTCTTCTAAATAAATCTTAACCTACTAAGGTTGACCTGAAGCAGAGAGTAAGAAGAAAATTTGACCAATTTGCACTGCTCAATATGTCATTTCGTGTTTAATAACAAGATGCAGTATGCCTACATTACTAACGGGACAATATCTTAAAACATCCTGTGGCCATTACCACACATATTTATTAGAGAACTTACAAGAAATGCATATCTTAAATGCTACTTTGTCTTTCCCACAAGACAGCCTTTTCTGAGAGATATGGTACCTGAGCCATATTGCATCTCTGCCATGGTAATTGAGGTCATAAGGTATAGGGCATAAATAGATCAACCATATTGACCAGTTGTGAAAGTGTCATTCTCCTTATATCTTCTCTTGGTAATGTGATAAGAGCTGAACCATTAGAAGAAATATCACATCTTAAAATATATTTCTTGAATTTTTTTACCTGCTATTATTTGTGCTATTGCTACCTCACCCTAAGTGAGTACCTGAATAGAACTTGGCCTAAGGGCCAAGGTCTCTCGTTGCATCCTGGGTCATCTCCAGTCATCCTGATGAATATCTGGTCACTGGATTCAGATGGCTCAGGAGGAGAAGTGAGGCTGGTGACCTTGCACAGCCTGCCCTCACTCAAAACAAAGTCAAGGGCAAGTCATGTCATCATTTCTCTGATGGCATGGTCTTCTTCGGCAACAAAGGATAAACAAAGGAAGGATTTTATTTAGTCAACTCAAATCCTAAACACTCTATAAAGTTGTTCCATGACTGTGTCTTTGCTTTGTTGCTTACTTTTTAATATGAGTATTACTGACAACTCACACTCAAATCAATTTAAGCTCTTTGGCAGCAGGACTACTTGTGTATTTCTTTGCAGTCCACAAAATGTCTTACACATGATAGTTGTTCAATACATATATACCAACTGATTGATAGTAGGGCCTAAATTAATAAAATTTTGATGAAGTAACTGATTGCCATGCAGGTGATTGGATTTGTTTTGGTCTGGTTATTTCAGGCACAGAAGTACAATTTTTGTTGATTTATGAGACTTCTCTGAATGTTTTGAATATTCCTAAACTGGTGAGAGTGTCATTGTGTCACACCAGGTTGAATATTCCTAAACTGGTGAGAGTGTCATTGTGTCACACCAGGTTGGAACGAAAAATATGTTTGCATTGTCAAAATTAATCTTTATAATAAATATTTACCTTGGAATCTTAGGTTATCACTAACAGTACAGAGAATGAATCAGTTTACAGAGGGATGAGCTGGCCTGGAGAATCACAGATTCGTATCCAAAGAATTCAAGCAGCGTCTCCACCAATACGTGGCAGCTTTGACATTCAAGCTTATGGCCGTGTACTTAAAGGTATAAGAAAAATGCTTGGGTACTGATTGGCATTTTGGGCAACATATCAATGACTATAAATTTATAGTTACAACAGAACACATATCACATATATCCATATATGTGTATGCTTTTTAATAGAGGTGAGTATATATGTATGTGTATATAAATGTGTGTACATATGTACATGCAGGTCGTGATGCATTGGATGGAGCACTTGGCCTGGAATCAAGAAGACTTGAGTTCAGATCCAGCCTCAGATACTTATTAGCTGTGTGATTCTGGTCAAATCACCTAACCTCTGTTTGCCTAAAATATAAAATGGGGATAATAATAATACCTAACTCCCAGGTTTATTGTAAGGATCAAATGATATATTTGTGTGAGTATACACAAATATATTTATACACACAAATATATCTACACACATATATAGATTCACATACAAAAATATACATACATGCATACACACATATATGTATATATACATATATATATACACATATATGTATGCACATACACACAGAGTGGCCTAATCATAGCCAATCATGTCTTGAAAATTCCCTTCAGTATAATAGTAAAAAACATATTTAAGGCTTAATTTTTAATGAAACATTTTATAAAGCAGAACAAGTTTTCACATTAAGTCATCAATTACCCCTCTCCATTTATCTTATCATACAATATATCGGCTATTATTACTCATAATACTTGCTAATGTTATCAACAAAACTTAATATCTTAATGAAAGGTATAAGAATCAAGGCTCAGGTTTAAGTGAGACATTGACCACATATTTTATGAGGCTGAAAACACTTGAACTCTGGGAAAAATTGACCTGTTGAGTTTGTTTTTAATGTACTGAAAGAAAAAGACAAACACTCAGACAGAAAGAGAGTATTTATTAAGAATTTGCTATGGGTCAGACACTGTGCTAATTACTGGGAATACAAATTCAAATAGAAAAATAGTCCTTTCCCTTTATTCTATTTGGAAAAGTCAACCCATAAAAGAAAGTTGAAAGGGGTGAGAGGAGAGGGAAGTGATAGAGTCATGGGTTAAACTTTGTATAAAAAGAACATGAGTGATGTAGATGCTTCCTCAAATAGAGGTTTCAGGAAGAAACCCCCCAATTGGAGGAGGAGGCCATAAGGGTGGAGTTGTTACCAGTGAAAGAAGGCAGCTGGGATGGAGGTGGAAAAGTGCCTGGGCTGAGCTACGTTTGAAATGAGGATGACTGGTGTGGGTGTTTCCTCAGATGGAGTGGAACTGGTAGAGGACGTTTGGATTGACAGTAATATATAATGCAAACTTCATACATGTTGAAAATGTTTTATGAATTCGTAACAAATGCTGTTTGCTTTCCTTGTGTATACACAGGTCTATCTGCTGACATTTCTGCTGTGGATTTACAGTATGCACTCCAAAGTATTCCAGAAATGGGCCAAGTTTCAGTGACAAGAGAAGGAAGCTGTGCTGGGTATTCATGGAAAATCAAGTGGAGAAGTGCATGTGGAAAGCAGAATCTTCTGCAGGTTTTGTCCTTTGGATTGATTTCAGGATTCTTCTAGATCAGGCAGGACAGTTGAGATTTTGCACGGTTTGTCCTGTATAGACAATTGCCCTAGAACAGGGTTAGGGAACCTGTGGCCTTGAGGCCACATGTGACTTTCTAGATTAAGTTCGTATTTAAGGATCTAGAAGGCTACACGTGGCCTCAAGTCTGAAGGTTCTCCCACTCCTGCAAACTAGAGTATGCCAGTTTAACAAACGTTTTTGGAGCACCTACTATATAACAAGCACTGTTATGTCTAGGGAATACAAAGCCAGAAACAAAACAACTCCTACCTTTAAAAAGGTCACATTCTACAGATGCAATACAAAACGAGTGCCAAGTGTAATACAGGTCAGGAACTACAGGGACCATAGAGTAGACAAATAGCTCTAAGAGAATTCAAGGAGGGAGAAAGCAGTAATAACTGAAGGGAGTGAATCAGGAGGGTGATGGAGATGAGCCTTCACCATGTGGGTGATGGCTCCAGAGCTGAGCCTTCAGCAAGTGGAGACTGGGAGGAAGTACATTCCAGGGATGGAGGACAGCGTGTGCAGAGATGGGGAACCTGTGGCCTTGAGGACACTTGAGGTCCTCAAATGTGACCCTTTGATGATGTGGCTTGGATTTCCTCAAAGGACCACACTTTAGGACCTAGAGGGTCACATGTGACCTTGAGGTCACAGGTTCCCCACCCCTGGTCTATGCAAACACACAGAAGGAGGAAAGGGAAAGATATAATAATAGTTGGCATGTATAGAGTGCTTTAAGGTTTACAAGTATTTTACTTGTTATCTCATTTGATCCTTGTAATGACCCTATAGATACTTTTATTATACCCATTTCACAGATGAAGAAAATGAAGCTGAGAGAGGTTCAGTGAATTTTCCAAGCTTTCACAGCTAGTAAGCAAAGCAGGAATTGATATCAGGTCTTACTGTGCTAACTAGCTGCTCCAAAGACATGATCCAAGTAGCCATGTCTTGTTGAAATATAGAGGGGAATAATGTGAATTAAAGACAGAAATGAAAGTTGAAGCCAGGTTATAGATGGCATTGAATACCAGGCTAAAGCGTTCATTTTGTTGTTGTGGATAATGGTGGTTTTGTTGCTGTTTTAAACAAGGGAGAGACATAGTTAGACCAAAGCTTTTGGAGTGTTATTGTGAGGGCAGCTAGGTGACACAGTGGGTATAGCACTGGAGTTGGATTCAAGAACACCTAAGCTCAAATTCAACCTCAGACACTTCCAGCTGTGTGACCCTAAGCAAGTCACTTCACCTCAGTTTCTTCAACTGTAAAATGAGGATAGTAATAACACCTATCTCTCAGGCTTTTTATGAGGGTAAAGTGAAATAATATTTGAAAAGTGCTTGACAAACCTTCAGTTCTTCAGCAATGCTAGCTATTACAATAATTACCTATTATTTCGTCATTTGCAAGGAAAGATTGGAAAGGGAAGAGACTAGCGGCAGGGAGACAGAACGAGAATCTAGCAGAATAGTCTGGCCCAGATTAGGCTGGGGGTTATATGAGTAGAGAAGGGAAGAGATCCTGTAAGGTAGTATTGACAGGACCTTGCAACTGATTAGATTTGGGGGAAGGGGAGGGAGGGAGAGAAGAGACAGGAGGAGGAGAGAGAAAGAGACAGTCGAAGATGTCACCAAGATTACAAACCCAGGGGATGAGGATGGCAGTACCTTCAATGGAGAGGAAAATTAGGAGAGGTGGGTTTAGAGGGCACGATGGGTTCATTTTAGAAAATGTAAAGTTTGAGGTGCTGACAGGACATTTAGAGATATGGAATAGACAATTTCCAGTCCTGTGCTGCAGTTTAGGATATAAATTAGGTAAGGATTTATATTTGGGAATCATTGATATTGAGATAGCCATTCAACCCATAGAATCTCATGAGCTCCTTAGAGAAGAGATCAAAGAAACAAAAGGATATGGTGCCAGGTGTGGAGAATGTTGCAAAGTGGTACATGGATGATGATTTGGAAGAGCCACTGAGAAGGAGCAGTCATATTGATAGGCTGAGAATCAAGAGAAAGTCATGTCATGGAATTCAAAGGAGGAGATACTGAGCTATAGTGCTATAGAGAAGTCAAAAAGAATGGAAATTGAAAAAGAAACATAAGAATTTGCAGATTTTGAGAGAGCAGATTAAGAAGAATGATGGAATTGAAAGCCAAGCTGTAAGGGGGCTGGTAAGTGAGCATGTGGTAAGGATATGGGGGTAATGAACATAGGCTTCTCTTCCTAGGAGTTTCACTGTTAAAAGAGAGACAGGTGCAGTGAGATAACTAGAAGAGATTGTATAATCATGTGAAGCTTTTAGAAGAGGAGGGATAACTGGGAATGTTTGTGGGCAATAGTAAAGGAACCGGTAGATAGAAAGATGTTGAAGACATGGGAGAGAGAATAAATGAATACAAAAGCATTCATCAAGCACTTAGTATGTGCCAAACATTTTGCTAAGTGTTGAGGATAAAAAGTCATAGACAATTCCTCTTCTCAAGGAGGTTTATTCTTTTTTAAAAATATATTTTTTAATTTCATTGAATATTTCCCAATTACTTGTAAAAACAGTTTCCTACTATTACCATAATGTGATAGTTCTGCTCTACTTTTCCTAGTAGGATAGAACATTATGATTCCTAAAATGCATAATTATCAAGGAATATCAATGTAATAATGAAAATCATTCTATATTTATTTTCTTTTTTAAATTTGTTCTTTCCATGTTTAAAATTAATGATTTAGAGAAAGCAAAGCCAAGGAATGTAGCATGTCAGCATTTATTATATGGTCTTTCTTATCAAGCAATTATGTATAAAAACAGATTAAAGATTTCAACATCACTGGAGAAGAGGCCAATGTTACAGTTACCAAGGTAACTGAAGGTGGCCTATTCAGACAACACATTTTAGGAGACCTGCTTCGTACAGCCAATCAGCAGCCGCAGGTATTTAAGAAACTCTTTTCATGTAGTCTTACTTATGAATGGGATGGGGAAGAGAAATTTAAGATACTTAATATGTACTATATCATAAAATATTACATACATGCATATGCAGATATGTGTATAAGTATGTGTATATATGTATGTTGTGTACATACACACACACACATACCATGTGTTAATGTTGGGTTAACTCAATAATTTTTTATGGCTTCTAGAAGAAGAGTATTAAGTATGATTTTTAACCCCATGATTTTTTATTTGAAGGTTGAAGTTTATATCAATGGACTTCCAGCTAAATGTTCTGGTAACTGTGGATATAAATGGGATCCACTGAACACTCCCATAATTTTGGTCATAAATCCTACTCAAGGTAACTTCCTCTTATGTTTTATATTTGGTGTACAATTGTATTGTATCACTGCAAGGTTAACTCAATTGAAAAGTGTACATAACATTGTCACTTCAAAGAGTCAGACAGTCCACACATGCTGGAAAAATTCATGAAAGCATGAAGTCCTTTGGGTAAAGAAAGCAAAGGAAATGAGATTAACTATCATTGAAAAGAGACCTCCCCTTTGAAGCTAAACCTACTATTTTGTATCTCTGTACTTTCCAGTAGGCAAAATTTATCTCTTTTAAATGTCATTCCATACATTGAAGCATCTTTTTTTCATCTATGCTTGCTATTGCATTAATTAGCATCTCTCTTCATCTATGACCATTTGTCTAGTGCATTTATTATTAAAGGGATCATAACATGACAGTTATTTTCTCATAAAAGGCAATGATCAGGTTGGAGAACTGATGAATGAATGAGATCAGAACTATTGCGGAGAGCTATAGAGAACACATTTTATCTTTACATCAAAGAAATGTTTTGATAGTGCTTAGAAAAAATAATGAAGTGTAATTTGTACCTCCCTAATGTTCCCCAGGATTAAAATTATCTAGTATTGGTATTGTAATGAAGAAGAGAACTCCTTTTTTTAAAACATAAATAAGCTTAGTGTAAAAAGCATTTCAGTTTTTCTTTGGGTGAAGCGCCTTATCCTGGCACCATTACTTTGTGCTATTTTTCCATTAGTTGTGAGAAACGCTTGGCATTTTTACAAGTAAAGCATCTTTCTGGAGGAAAGCATGTATTCTTCAGGGTTTTTGTAAGTAATTCAGTTCACTTCAAGAAAATTCATGTTGTACAAACTTCCCAGTAGAATTGAGATGACATGCCACGAGTTCATCATTGTCTTTTAATTTCTTGTTTTTGCTTATTTTTACATCTGGCCCTGTTACTTGATAATATAGTTCATTTTTTTTTGTTTTAGTTTAGACATGATTATGTTCACTTAGGGGAGTCTTAGTATGAAAACTTCCTGGTAAAAGAAAGTTCCTGGGGCACTGAGAGGTTCAGTGACTTGCTCATAGTCTGTTGGTCACTGAGTAGTGTTATAGGCAGGACTTTTCTGGGTTCCAAAGCTTCTCTCTATACTATGCCAAGCTGCCTTACCACAAGTATGTATGTATGTATGTATGTATGTATGTATGTATGTGTATGTATGTATATACACCTTCAATTATATTCGTATGGCTGACCCTGAAGCCAGGAAGACCTGAATTCAAATCCCACTGCCAACACTGGCAGAGAGTATCATTTAAACTGTCAGTGATCTAGCAAAATCTCTAAGACTGTAAGTTGCAAGAGTAGGTGCTGACCTGCATCAGAGGAGGGAGTTTCCTCATTTGGGAATCTGTTGTACCAATAAATCTGCAAATTCAATCCCTGTCCCCAAACCTGTATTCAAAATGGGAAAAGTTTCTTCCACCATAAGCGTAACTTGTTTAATCAATTTCCAAAAGAAATAATCTTCCTTCTCTTACTTTATTAAGTATTTAGTTTCTATATTTTTTACTTCTGTTTTTTACTCTGTGCTGTCGGTTTCTTCAGTCATATATATAAGGTTATACATGGAGTAATGTAGAGTAATCAACATCTTTATTGCTCAAAATATATTTTAATCCTTGATGAGATTTACTTTTTGTTTTACCATTTATGTTTTATGCCATTTTCCCCTCCATCCAAATGTAGTTTAATAATATCAGATTCTATTTTTTAACCTCTTAATTTAATCTTTCCAGGATCATATGAGGAAAAAACAATTCTAACAATAGCAGGCTCTGGATTCTCTTCAGATCCAGCAACATCAGTTGCTGTTGGTTCAGTAGATTGTCCAATTCTTTCTGTTTATGGTAAGCCACATATTTTTAACATAAATTTTAAGATGAAATGAAATCAGATTGGAATGTTAAAATGATAGTTCTTTTATGAGAGCAAGATGAAATTGGAAATGCATTGGATTATGTCTTTCCTCTTTCAGTTTAGGTTACTCTATCAAACTGGTTCCTTTAGTGTAATGGATGGAAATCTTGGCTTCTGTATTTTGCTGATTTCTTACCTCATAAAACCAGTCAATTAAAATCTTATTTTGTCCAAGTAGTGCCTCAGTATGGAAGGCTTGCACTACTAGGTCTGCCCTGTTATTTTTCTTGGGGTGCCTAGTATTTTTCTTTAACAATGTCATTATTGGACATGAGTTTTCTATCCTAAAATAATAGCTAGAATTTATACAGAGTTTTATGGTTTGTGAAGTACTTTATATGTGCTATCTCATTTGATTCTCACAACTTTATTAAGTCAATGCTATTGTATGATTATTTTACAAATGAGGAAACTGAGGCTGAGAAGTTAAATGACTTACTCAGGGTCACATAACTAAAAACATCTGAGGCAAGATTCAAACATAGGTCTTCCAGATTCCAAGTCCAGCACTCTATTCATTATACCTCTTAGTTGCCTCATCTGATCTCTTTTCCTCTTTGGCTTCCACCCAAATCTTTGCCGCTTTTAACAGCCCACTACAAATCTCTAATTCAGTTTTGTTTTTAGAAATCATGTTGGTCATATGCCAAAATGCCACCATTGTGGTAGGAGCAAATAGAGAGAAATTGGAGGGAGTATAAATGAAAAAGATTGGTCTTGAAGGGGATGGGGGGAAAGAATGACAACTTAAGGACAAATAAAGTCGAGGGAAGATTTGGTGGTATGCCTGTACAGAGTAAAACAGTGCAAGACATGCTAGACAATAAGAAGAAAACTGAATGAACATTTCTGCAATTTTAGCTAGCAAAAATTGTTGATTTGCTCTTTTTAAACACGCAAAAATGTCATACCCTTTAAGGAAGGACAAGAAACTTCCCAATTTTTTCTTTTGTATTAAAGATAAGAAAGATATAAAGTGCCTAGCATGTTTTAGGTAAATATTAACAGCAATAACAATTAGAATAACAAAAATAATTTTTAATGAGTATGTTTTTAGATAGAAGGGGAAGAATTAACGAATTTTTATAGGTTTAAAAAATTTTATACGTTTAAAAATCCTATTTATTTTTCAATCCTGTACTGTCTTTGTGGGGTAATGAACACCACAAATGTTTATTTGTCTTAAAAATTCTTTCACATAAATTTTTGGGAAAATATTCATTTCTAAAGTCATCTCTTTAATCATTTTAGTTGTGATCCCTAAATTTAACATTCTGGAATTTGGTGGACAAGTTTATAGTCACCCTCTGCTACATGTGGGCTTTATGATTTTTTATAGACTTTGACCATCTCCCTGGTTTCATGTGCCTGGGGTCATAGAATGAATTTAGCCCATCCCCAGAGGCAACATCCTCTCGGTCATTTTACTTGCCTTTCTCTAGATTTGATTCAGTAGTTTGATGCTTTCTTGTAGGTACAACAATCAGAACTGGACACTGTGTTTCAGGAATAGATTCACCATAATTCTATACAAAGAGATACTTATATCAGCTGTTTGGTTCTTAGTGCCTTTCCTGATAATCCCAACATTATTTTGTCTCTTTTAAAATAGTTTGATTCATTGCCTTGTGAGGGATCACCAATGCCACATGGAGTCTATTATTTCTTTTCAATAAATTCATTGAACTTTTCTTCCTTTTGGCTAAAAAATGTCTGTGTGTGTGTGTATCTGATGCTTGAAATTGACTTCATGGAAAAGAGTAAGAGTTGGTTGAGAACATATTGTTCACTCAAAATGTTCTGTGTGCAGTTTTTTCATTAGAGTAATGACTGAATGGCTTTCAGGGAATATCTGATACAGGGTATCTCACAAGTCTTGGTGCGGTTTTAAGCTTTAATAGTTATTTAATTGCTATTTTAATAGCACCTACCTCCCAGGGTTGTTGCTTTTAAAATAGCTATTAAAGCTTAAAACTATACTGAGACTTGGGAGATACCCGGTCCATTGGCAGCAAATGTTTGTAAAGATTTTATATCTGTAATAGGAAGACATGAAATATGTAATTTCCTTCTACAGGGTAACACAGTGGAAGACGTGTCAGGGTATATCTGGAAAAAAATTAAATGGGCATTTCTGTAATTTTAACTGGCAAAGTAATTGATTTCTTTCTCTTTTTTTTTCAACACAAGAGAATGAGATCACGTGTCGCATCCTTAATGGTACAGCAGGAAACTTTCCAGTTGCTGTCTTTGTAGCTGAAATGGGATTGGCACACCACACAGGGGGAGAAATGTTTAGCTTCACCTATACCACTCAGATCGTGCATGTCTGGCCAGCTTCAGGGAGCCTTGGAGGTAATTGTGCTGAACCAAAAGATTGTTCATATGTTTTCCTTCACTTTGTCTGACATTACTAGAGCAGATGGAAATAAAGTCACCCAGAAGTTCACATGAGCAAAATAAATTAAAGTGTAACTTTCAAAACTCTGTCTTCTTGGTTTTCTAATGAAAGATAATATGAACAGAATATGAATGGTTGACTGATTTTCTTTCTCTTTTAAAACATAAATCAGATTAACCATTTATTGTTTATATTCTCATTTAGTAATACTAGCTAACATATAAAGTATTTGAAGAGAGATTTTGCACACAGTGTCTCATTTCATCCTAACAGCCACTTGAAATAGGCTATTAATAATAAGAATTATTAATAAATTAATTTTTATTTATCCTCATTTTGCAGATGAGTTGAAGCTTACCTCAAGCAAATTGTCCATGTTCACAAAGTTAATAAACTTCAGAGATATGATATGAACTCGTCTCTCTTAATTCCAACTCCAGTGTTCTTTCCATGTCATCATTTTACCTTTCAATTTATGTAGCAATATCATCAATTGCGTTGAAAGGATTTATTCATAATCAGGCTATTTATCAGCAATTCCTCTTTTCATAGAGAGCTATTCTGTGCCTGAGTTGCAAAGTAGCAGCAAAAGTCTTGTGATCAAGATGCTACTAATACTAATAATAATTAGCAATAACAACTAGTATTTATATAGCACCTATTATGTTAAGTGCTTTATGAATATTATCCCATTTGATCCTCACAACAACCCTGGGAAGTAGGGCCCCTGAGGAAACTGAGACAAACAGATATGAAGTGACTTGCTCAAAATCACACAGCTAGGAAACATCTGAGCCTGTATAGAACTCAGGTCTTTCTGATTTTTCAGCCAGTGCTCTATCCATTACACCACCTAACTGACAAAGAGAAAGGAAGACAAGAAATAAAGGAAAGCAGAATTTTTTTTTCTTTTTTGCTTCTTTTGTGCCTTCTTTCTTTCCTACCTTCCTTCTTTCCTTTTTTTCTTTCCTTTCCTTTCCTTTCTTCCCTCTTTCCTTTCTTCTTTACTTCCTCTCTCCATCTCTCCCTCCCCTTTTCCTGCTCAGTTCTAAATTTCAATCAAATTTGCAAAATTTGGGGGATTGGTAGTAGCAAGTATTAATTTAGTCTTGCCTCCCACCTATGGTATAATAAGGAAAGTAAGAGCACTGCCCTGCCTACCCCAGAATAGTGATAAAAAGCCTTGGTGCTTCACTGGAGCATGTTTTCTTCCCAGATTGCTATATTCTGTAAATTCATCTCTAGATTTTCCCCCACCCCACCCCCAATTCTATACTTACAGGTTTCAGGGCATACGCCTGTCAGTGATTCCATGACAGAAGACTAGGTACCCAAAGCCTATTTAATGCATGATATCAAGATAATGCTTTAGACATGTATTATCTGTTATGAATATCAAGATAATGCCTTAGATGTGTATTATCTTACATTTCCTTATTTTCAACGTGGATCTCTCCACCACTCCCCCTTTCTTTTGTAGGAGGTACTTTGCTGACTTTGTCTGGATTTGGCTTTGGGGAAGACACCAGGATACTAGTAGGAAATAAAAGCTGTACTGTGATTAAGGGAAATATGAATGAAATAAAATGCAGAACTCCAAAGGTAAACAACTAGTTCCTCAATTTTTTTCTAATGCACCTGTAAGTGATCCCTTGATTTTAAAAGGTGGTGAATAGCTGTGCTTGCTGTACTAGCTATGGGGCTTGACATGAAAAGACACAACCCTAGGGATCACCCCAGTCACAAAATGAGAGAAGTTACAGAAAGTCTTAATGTAAACAAAGTCTTTCTATGTGTGTTAAAAACATGCATGAATACAACTGAAGATCTTCCTGACCTTACAGAATGACATTTTAAGGGGGAAATTGTTGCTTAACTTAAAGCCAAATTACATGAGACGTAAGAGCTGCATCAAAATGTGCCAGGTCAATGTCAAACTTCAGTCAGTGCAACAGAAGCTTAATATGTGGGTCTTTTTGACTGGAAGACAAAAATACGGATAATTCACATTAATGTGTTTTAAGGCACACAGAACACTGTCCTTGGAGCAAATCTTATTCCTTGGATTATGAGAACTAAGGATCAGAAAGATGAAGTAACTTCCTCATGATCACACAAATAGTTCAGATACATCTTCTTTTAACTACAACTCTGGAGGTTTTTCCAAAAATGTGAAATTGGACAACTGTTTACACATGAGCATCTGAGTGGTAGGGAAGTAAAGCAAGCTGACTTTAAAAAAAAAATCATGCCAGTTCATCAACCAGAATTTATTCAATATATGCTTTGTGTAGAATACTGGGTCAGGAGGTGTAAAGACCATTTTACTTGACTGGGAATTGAGCCAACACCATCAAATGTTTGTATTTGCCCCAAGTGGTGATCTTGATTTCTTAGAATGGGATCACTAAAACAAATATAGGATATTCAAAATACATGAATATTCAATACAGGAAATTCTAAAGCCATATTTAGGTATATTGACGTTTGAAGGAAAAGTCAGACCTTTCTAGTTTGTTTTTTTAGCTAATTTTTATATGTCTAGAACATCTAGATTATGCAAGATTTTCATGATCCTTGTGGGTAGGGAAGTCATGGTCATTTTTAAAAATCTTTACAACCTTGCTCTTCATAGAGTTGATATTTAATAATTGATTGTTGAGTAGATAAACAAATGTATAAATATTCATATCTTTTACATTGTGATGTCTCCAATTCATTGACAAATTAAAGTTTAGTTATATTTTTTTAAAAAATCATTTCCACAAAACAAGCCCTCCTCATCTTGATTGTGAGTTTAATTTATAAGCTATTCTTTTAACAACAATTTCATAAGAGTATTTTAAGTGTGTCATTGTTAGAAGAAAAAATTCTGAGTTTTCTCTGTTGTCTGTGTAAGTTAGGGAGAGCAAGCTCAGAAAAGAGATCCAGGTGTGGAACACTGGCTACACCTATAAAGTTCAAATACATTCTAGGCAAATTGCCCCACTTGTACTTTCTGCACATAGTAATACATCTCCTGCCTCCATACCTTTTCAAAGGCTCCATCCTTGGAATGCTCTTCCTCATCACCTATGTTTCTTGACATCCCTTGTTCCGAGTTTGAAGTCTTTGTTCAGTCAATACCTCTTCTACAAGGTCTTTTCTTTCCAGTTTCTGTCCCACCATAATTTTATATTTACTTTGCATATGTCTATTATTTACTTATCTACGTATTCATTGTCTCCCTCCCCCCCCCCCAAAAAAAGATGGTAAGATCCATGAGGGCAAAACTTCTTTTATTTTTCATCTTTGATCACCAATGTTTATAGTGCAGTGCCAGCTAGGTCCTTGATAAATGGATGTCTTTTGAACCAGAAGGAAACAGCTTGGCTTTGATATTTCTAGTTGATTTCATTTAAAGGGTTTGCATTTTCCAGTTATTGATGGTATGTTTCTTTTGAATTTTAGGGAGCTGAGGGGACTTTTGATGTTATTGTTATAACCAATGGACTACATGCAAGTGCTAATTCTGCTTTTAGTTACAACATCTCACAGACTCCCACTATACTGTACTTTAGTCCAAAAACACGAATGATACTGGGTAAGAAACTATTTCATAAGATCAAAGAAATCTCACATATAGGGTATTTTAAAAGGATATTTCTTCCTGTGTTTAACTTGAAATTTTATCACGGATGCTGTACCAGTTCTCCACTTTAAGCTGTGATATTAGAATAGGAGTATTTAAGTAAAGTATCCTGGATTTCCTTTTTTTTTCTGAGTGAAATAGCAAAGGAAAGAGTTGTGTGGTACCCTTTGTCAGGATGCTCTATCTAATGGCCAAACATCTTGACTCTTTAATTGCCACCAAAAGTTTTAGAATTTTTCAGATTCTATATTGACTATGACTTTCTGTCCAATGACCAGTGTGAAGGACACCTCACTACGAGGTTGACCAACAACTAAGGGAGGAATTCTTTGGACATAGTAAACCATAGAAGATGAATAGGTTAATTCTTGTTTTTACACATAATACAAACTTTGAACTTGATATTCTTGTGGTCCTTCATTTGAAACTGTTTTTTCTCCTTCATTTGCAATCATAGGAGAAGTGAATTTAACTATTAAGGGCTATAATTTTGGAAATGAACACTCGCAGAACACAGTATACGTTGGAGGAGCAAATTGTACTGTTCTCCATTGGAACTTTACAGATATTACATGTCTTCTACCCAAATTGTCTCCTGGGAACTATGACATTTGTGTAGAGGTTGGAAACTGGGGATTTGCATCATCAAGGTACAAGTTGTGAATCAGTTCCTCAAAGAATAAAAATAATATCCATTTAGTACCTAAGTAAAATGAAACTCAGGGAATTCAAGTGAGTTGTGCTACATTCAAACAAAATTTAAAGCTTCCACACTCCCAAATTCGGAATTCTTCTCATTTGATATCATAGAACTAAGGAATACACATCAAAATGTTTGTTATTTATTAATAGATTCTCAACTAAATGAACAGTCACAAGGATATACAGATTTCTGGATATCTCTGGGATTGAGTAATCTATAGCAGTAGCATTGGTGCTGGTACTATCTTGAGAAGAATGCAAATGCTTTAAATTTTACATATATATGTACATATGTTATAATTTTGATTATTTGCCCCAATTTTCATTATGGAAGACCCAGAGTATATCTCAGAAGTAATGACATGGCTCTAGATTTTGAGGTGAGGTATTCTATTGAAGTAAATATGTGTGTATGTATATATTTATACATTGTATATGTATGTATAAATATATAAATTCATGTGTGGATATAAAATCAAGTCACCTTTTTGCCTATTATAAGGAATAATTAAGTATTCACATCTCCTTCTGTTCTAAAGAATTTTTTCATGCCAAAAATTTAGAAGTATGAGCCCATAGAATATTCAGTGAAAATGTCTTTATTTTTCTTTTATAGTGAAGAATTAAATGTTTCCATCCAGTATATTTTGCAAGTGACCAACATATTTCCTCAGAAAGGTTCATTATATGGTGGTTCCGAAATCACTTTAATGGGCTTTGGATTCAGCACAACACCAGATGAAAACAAGGTGTTCTTTG